>NC_058132.1:580705743-580720942 GCF_016433145.1 Gracilinanus agilis
ACGCTACCCACATTCAGAGGAAGGACTGCAGGAGAGGAAACATGTAAGAAAAACAACTTGGAACGCATGGTTTGGTGTGGACATGATTGAGTGTGTGGACTCGAAACTATCACACCAATGCAACTACCAACAATTTGGAAATTGGTCTTGATCAAGGACACATGACAAAACCAGTGGAAATGTGCGTCGGCCATGGGAGGAGGGAGTGCGGGGGGGGGGGGTGAAGGGGAAAGGAGGAGCATGAATCATGTAACCATGTTAAAAATGTATATTAATAAATGTTAAAAAAAAAGAGAGAGACAGAGATAGAGGTTTACTTACCCATAAGAAGAGGATATTCAAGAAGTATAGGTATTTAGGACACCTCCATCTGATTTAGGTAAGCAAAGTTCCTTTGTCTCAATTACCTACTGTGATCATTCATCCAAGTATCAAACAAGCCTACAACATCTTGTGGCTGTTTTGTACCCAGGAGACCAGGAAATTATATCAACAGTCTAAGCTTTTATTCTTCTAAACCAACAAATAAGGTTTGAGGAAAGTTTCTATTCCCTTTAAGGAGAGAATAGTCCAATTTGCATGATGTGGAGAGGCTGGAATATTCTTCCTGTGACACAAAGGTTAGAATTTCAGTACTTCTACTAATGCATCAACTTAAACTCTTTTGTTCTTAATTTCTTTATTATTCTAATGATGGATTGAACCAAATGGTAACTAAAGGTCCTTTCAAAGCTTGATCCTATTGTCTGAGAGGATCTTAGATAATGTGTCTATGACTATGGTTGAATTAGATAGTATCAAAACATTTAGTCAAAGTGACTTATTACAACTTGTTAAGAGCTATTCTTTTTGTTTTATGGGTTTTAATGGCCTTAGAATTAATTATCAAGAGGCCTGGGTGATGAAACTCTCTATACATAGCTAGACTGGTCCTAGGAAATCATAATCCCTCATTGACAGAGCCATAGCTAAAGACTTTCCAGGATGAAAAAACTAATCAGAGCTCACAGTCTTTTGATTGTGTTTTTGGGAACCTAGATTTGTCTCTCTAACTTCAATAGATGCAAGTAATACTTGGTGAATTGGACTGGTTATTTTTGAAATTCATATTTCATAGAATCACAGAAATACTTGGATTTGGAAAAAAGTCAGCTGATTTGACATATACCTGATCTGGAATCCTTGCTAAAACAACTCCAACAAGATCTATCTGAAAAAAACAAAAGAAAACAAAAAAACAGCAACAAAAACCTACCAGTGGTGGAGAACTTACTAGCTCAATCCATTTTACTTTTTTTTTTTATTTATTTTCATGAAATTAAGCCAAAATTTATTTACAATTTCATCTAGTGATTCCAATTCTGACCCCACACATTAAGGAGAGCATTTCTAGTAGTTCCTTGATTTATCAGCCCTATTTTTTCATATTTGTATAAAAAACCCATCATTCTCTAACTTTAAGGACAGGACATCTTAGTAGGGAATAAATGGCTTTGAAGCATATAAAAGTAAGTTCAATAATTTGAGTGTGTGGCAATAGAGCCTGTTCTTGTGGAGTGTTCTTTCTCATTTAGGGACAGCTGGATGGAAAATCAAAATGATATAGTAGTTAGTTAAATTGGAGCAGTTCAGAAATGAAGGATTTTAATCATAAATTACATTAAATACCTTTAAATAAAAAGAATAAAAATTGTACTTTAATGCACATTGATATGGTTTTCCTAATTCTTTTTATATGTGGGGGATAAAATTCTATTTTTAAAATTAAGCTAGTTTCAAATATAAATACAACTCAATTTGAATGTCACAACCTTTTAATATAAATAAAAATACGAATGCCAGGACCTATTCTCTTCATGAACAGGTGGTGTTTATTGCCTCACACTTTTTCAATATCCTTCTATCTTTACTAACAACATTGTGGGTGGGATTACAAGCTGCTATATATTTAAACTACTTTTACTCTTTAATTTTAAAGAGCTTTGAATATGGATCCTTCTTTGAGGGTAGGGTGAGATGAATGGGGGTGGGGGTTTTGATGATTAATCTCAAAGTGATTCACTACCCAAATGCAGAGAAACATTCAGTCTTGGACTTTTTTTTTAGTTGTCAGTTTAATCAAGATTATATTGTTGGCAGAAGACATTAAACTAAAAAAAGAATATTTTTTTTTAAAAGAAGATACTGCCAGGATGATAAGTGAACAACTCTATAGCTGTAGGTGGAGTGATACTAGACAGAGGAGTTTACATGGAACAAATGACTTAAATGTTTTGGTTAATGCCTGAGAGTGGACGGGTGGTGGCCATCTACAAGCAATCTACAAGCAATAACTAAGAGGTCAAAAATATCTTTGTGAGCAAATATATTGACATGCTTTTTTTTTTTAAACCCTTACCTTCTGTCTTGGAGCCAATACCAAGGCAGAAGACTGGTAAGGGTAGGCAATGGGGGCCAAGTGACTTGCCCAGGGTCACAGCTGGGAAGTGTCTGAGGTCAGATTTGACCCTAGTAGGACCTCCCGTCTCTAGGCCTGACTCTCAATCCACTGAGCTACCCAGCTGCCCCCTTGACATGCTGATAATTATTATTTAATAACATTTCTCACTAATGTTCTTAGTCAATTTTTAGAATATGGGGATTTAGACATATAACAGAGGTTCTTAATTTTGTGTGTATCTGTTTATGTGTGTGCAATGGACCATTTTGGAAATCTACTGAAACCTATGGACCCCTCCTCAGATCATGTTTTTAAATACACAAAATAAAATATTTGGATTGCAAAGGAAATCAACCATATTGAAATAGTTACCAAAAATATGTTTTTTTTTTTTTTTTAAGTTTAAAGACCCGGATTAGGAACCTCTGATTTAAAGCTTTTTCCATGAATTATAATTGATTGTACCACCACGAAACACCTGTAACTCCCCGACTTTCCACTGCTGTATCTTAGGCTCATTTCTGAAGTAAGGTTAGAAAGTACTCCGAGAAAAGCATTGATCTTTTAGAGAGAAATCAAAAAACAGAATTTATTTTAGTTCCCAAGAATGGTATGTTTTCTATATTTCTATTTTTCTGCAGTTTCCTTGATAGAAAGCTATGGCCAGTTTGCATTTGGAGAAACTAAACCTCAGTTCTATTGATAAAGAATGTTTTTAAGTTTAGGTACTTAAAAAAATCTGGAATCTTCTTAAAAGTTCACCAAGCACGCCAACAATGAGGATCTTTATTTCTTCATATCTTATTTTCTGTGACCCAAAAAAATAATCATTTCTCGTCTAACTCTGTTGGTACAAGGATCTCTCAAAATAGATTAGTGTTTGGACAATAAATATGTAGTCTGTCAGGAAGACCATACTCAAAAATTTTCTGATTGGGCATGAAGCCAAAATACTCACTTTGTTGCTCTTGAATATTGAAGAAGATCACCTCCATTCCAAACTGGAGAAGTTGTAATGAGACACTTCAAAATAATACCAATAGGTTACCCTATTTCTTTCCTAGATTGAAATTAGCCATACTTTGACATATTTATCTGAATTAGAATATTTCCATGATTCTGTTTGATAAATTTGTACTTTAAATTTTGTCCTGTTCTTATCAGCCTGCTTTCAGCATTTACTCTTCATAATAATTAAAATCTTTAAGTCCACTGTTAGGAAGTCAAATTTTTCCCCATTCTCAAGCAATTAATTAATCCAAAATATCTCAGAATTGAGGACCTTAGAGGAATTTGGCAATACTCAGTTTCTTCTTAGAAAACTTCAATTAAAATATGAGAAAATTTCAAATAATTACTTTTTATATGTTGAGCCTTGTTAAAAACTGTAAAAAACTACATGAAGAAAAGTGTTCTTTTCAACTATCGTCCTGTAACTCTTTTTCATTTAGTCCAGAATTTCTTTTTAAAGTCTTTATTTTACTTTGATAAGTTATTTCTAATATCTGTCATTTAGGATCTCTTGGTCTACCTAAATTTCACTAAGAACAATATACTACAAATATCCACCAATAATCTCAGACAGTTTCATTGTTTGCCCATTCCCTAGAAATCTGCAAAAGACAGTGAAACTATTTTACATATTAGAGAGAATCCTACCAACAAGAACTTTTGATCAGCCTAAATAAAAATAACATTTATGAAAAGATATGTGACTTTTACTTAAATCAAGACATTGTTAACTTTTCTGTCTCCACTTAAGAAAATATTCCTTATTTATTAAGAGAGCTACATTTTTGGTTGGTTGGTTTGTTTTTGAAAGAATCAAGGACTTCAAACCATATAATAAGGTATTTCTGTGCTTTGACAATATTTTCTTAAGATTTTCAAACAGTCCCATAGAAATTTTCTTTCTGAGTCTGGTTTTTTTCTCAAAACATTTTTGGAGTTCTGAAGTTTCACATTGCTGAACTCTTGTTTTTGATTGCAGTATAGGCCTATCTCCCTAATTTAAATTTGTAAGGGAACCATATTACTTTTATTTTTAGGTCATTTGTTTCTAAGTCATCACTGACTTGATTTTGCCTTTTACAGAGGACAGTACCATTATGACATAATAACCTGTTTCTACCATTCATTAATGATTCAGTTTCTTATTCAGCTCACTGACCTGATAGCTACACTTATCTGAATATTTGCATTTTTCACCATATATAGTATGCTGTTCTATATACATTTTCCAACTTTTATTATCTTTTCTTAAATACCTGTTATAATCCACATTAGACTACCTCAGAAACTTAAAGACCATTCCCTGAGTTAGGCTGAGCTAATAAAGAGTCTTATCTATCCATCCAGGGACACAAATGCATATGTAACAAAAAAAATTGCTATTGTTTTTGTAAGTCAAGTGATAGGAAGAGAAGAACACTTGTAGAAGTGTCCATCTCTGAGGAAGAGAGGTTATAAGATAATGTAATTGCAAATGTAAGAGTTAAGGTCAGAGAAAAGAAAATCTGTGAAACTGACTTGGCTGAAATTGAATATATGGATTATTTAAGTAATGACTGTCTTTCTCACTTTTAGAATATTCTCTTGAAGAAAGACTATACAAAAACAAATAATAGAGAAATAAAAGTATAAGAGAAGACAGTGTGTGGGATTTTGTTTTGTTTTTGCCAATATATATCCTCATGGATCTGTGTAGATCCATTCTCCCAGGGAGGCAAGAATAGACTTCTCCAGCATCTCCTTCCCCAACCTTTATCCAAAGTGATTTTGATTCATGACAGGAAGAGAAGCAGAAAATGGATACAGAAACCTTCAAATCTTAACTCTTCAGACAAAAGTACTGAGCTAGAATTATATCTCTCTGCTCCCTTAAATATTGCTAGTCCATAGGAAATTAATTTTCAAGTTCAAACTATAATCTTAATCATTGTTCTTTAGTGGGAAAGAAGGATCTTCAAGGTGTATATTCATATTCTGACTCCCTTCCGACCAAATATCATTTCCACAAAGAACACACAAAATAAATAGTAAAGAAACTTATTTATTCAAGTAAGCAAAGCATAAATCAAAGAGAGGACACATAAGAAAATATATGCCAAACAATAGAGAATGAAGGAGCCCTTCCAGAGAGAGTGAGCTCTCTCAATTTAACTGAGAGAGAACCCAGATGTCCCAAAATTTCTAATATAGCAGACTGAAGTTAGGGTTACAATGGAAACTTCCAGCTCTTACCGGAAATTAACATTTTCCCAGATTATTTTTCTGCCTTTAAGGACCTAAAGAGAGTTAGGAATCATACATTTACTCTCTTGGAACTAGAAGCTATAACAATTAAAAATTCTGAGACTGACTGATGGGCAAGAATGTCAATTTATTTACTAGACTAGCATTAACCAATAAATTAATGGTCTGATCCTCTTGATAATCAAAGACCTTTAAAGCCCTCTCCTGCAGGTCCATAAACACAATTGGGAGCTCATTATTCAGTGCTTCCCTTGGACATCCCAAGACATCTTTAATTGGTGAATAGATGATGAGATAGTCCATCAAGATTTTCAATTCCTTTGCATCCTCTGGGGAATGGCAGACAGTCACCATATCTGTCTCCTGACAGTTACAAATGTACCTGTATGATGATTCCTAATGAGAAGTTGGAGGACTTCTTTGGGTTAAATATGAGTACATTTGGCATAAGCTAGTTCTATTTACTGAATAAGGCAGATCTCATCTCTCATAAACTCATTTTCCTGTTTATTAAATGATAGGAGAATTTCTTTGTGTGGGACATAATGGAATATTGTACAAAATTAGTTGAGTGTCTAATTTTAAGTCCAATTATAGAAATAATTCAGCACACACACACACACACACACACATACACATACACCCTTACATTCTGTCTGGGTATTGGTTCTAAGGCAGAAAAGTGTTAAGGGCTCAGGGTCACACAGCTAGGAAGTGTCTGAGGCCAGATTTAAATCCAGGACCTCATGTCTCTGGGCCTGACTCTCAATCCACTGAGCCACCTGCTGCCCCCAGCATATATTAAAAAAAATCTCTTCAAAACTAATAGAGGATGGGGTCTCTCTTATCTAGTTCTCAACTATGTAGACTTGCCCCTCATGTAAGTGAGGGGCATTGAATAATCATTCAATAAATAATAAGGATAGGCCCTTAGAGCCAATAGTTACAATGATTAAAAAAGAGGGTTGGGTAGGTGGCTCAATAGATTGAGAACCAGACCTTGAAATGGGAAATCTTGGATTGAATTTGATCTCAAAGACTGTGTAACCCCCATTGCCGAGACCTTCTTGCTCTTCTGTCTTAGAATGAATACACAGTATTGATTCAAAGGCATGAGGTAAGTGTTTTAAAAAAAGGGAGAAAAAGAAAATCTAGAATTAAGGAATTATTTTTCATTATACCACTAATATTAATATTTGCAGAAAGATTTAAGTATAGTATTCCTATATGTGAAAATTTTATTCCTTAATGTGTTTGAATTATGTGTGAAACTATTTAAAAAATTTACTTTTTGTCACTTATGAATTTAAAACTTTAATACTAGTATCCTGAATTAGGATCAAGGCCACTTATTTTAAAGTCTCTCATTTACTAACTGGTGAAAAACTCAGTGTTATATTATTATTTTCCATTTATACTTCAATTTATATTAGCAGAATATATTACCAAGTATTTTACAAGTATTTATTAGTTATTCTGAGAACTGAATGAGTCACTGTAAGTTGTAAAGAATAAATTGGGACCATTACTGCTATTTTATCATTGGGTGGTGGCATTGTTATTATCACGAATAGCAATGATTCATAGAGCACCATACATGTTTCCATTTCAAAATGAAAGGTTTTAGTCAAATTTAATCATGCAGACATAGTCTGTATCTGTTTTTAAATGACAGAAATAGATGTGACTGAAGGATTCAGTATGTAATGCTGGTTTGTCTCAGAAATCTGGAAATATATCCCGGATGACTTGTAGGGCACTTGTAATAAGTCACAATGTACTGTACAACAGAATCTCCTGGTCAACTTTATTTAGATTCAAGAAGGATTCCAGGTCCTTATGGTTACATGAAGAGGAAAAATGCAGTTTTCAAGGAGCTTTTCTTTATTGGAAGTGTCAAATAATAATAGGGAAACTTCTAAACAAAATGGATAGAAGTAACAGAAAAAAATGTATTGATGAAAAAGGAGAAGAGTGGAGATTGAAGCTGGATCAGAAAGGATGTGTACTGAGTATTGGGAAAGTAAAATAAATAAATAAATAAATAAATAAAGGAGATCTCTTTTAAAGTTCACTAAACAAAAATCCAGAATTTCTTATGGAAGTATAATCAGTTCTTACGTAATTCATCTAAACTCTGAAGAGCCTTCTTCTAGTGTCTACTTCCACAGAGGAGTATCCTTCCCAGAGTTAAGCTGCCTACATATCCCCCTTCAGTATTTTAGGGGTATCCTTGAGATAGATCAGGGACAATTACCTAATGTTATTGTCTGAAGCTTCCACTGGTACATTCCAAACCTATTGACTCACCCAAGAATCAATGTCAACCTTAAGAAGTTTTTTTTTTTTTTAAAGGATTATGTATACAAAGACCAGTGGATACAACATATTGCCTCCCTTCCTATGAAAAAAAGAAAAAAAGAATCTATAATGGACACTCTCAAAAGATCATGGAGTCTAGGCCAGTGATGGTGAACCTTTTAGAGATCTCATGCCCAAACTACAACCCTCACACCACATGTGAGCCCCACCACCCCACCCTGACACTTCATACCAGACAGCGGAGGAAGTGTTTCCATTAGACTGCTGGGCAGAGGGGTGGTGAAGTGAGAAATGTCCTCAGGTGTATGTGGAGAGGAGGAGGGGACCAGCCCCCTCCAGCATGCGTGCCATAGCTTTGACAACATGAGTCTGATGTCCTTAAGATTGTAACAATGATGTAGTGATTAGGGAATTGCTCAAGGCAGTGGTGGGCAAACGACGGCTTGGATCTGGCCCATGGGGAATAGTTTCAACTTCAGAGAACACATGTGGTATATGGATAAGCCACAGCTGGAAGCTACTTTCTCCCCTTTTGAGTGCTTGAGAAACTCCTGTTGGGCAGAGTAGAGTGTCATTACTGGACTCTTTATAGAACCATAAGTCCTGTCTATCCTTGCCATGATCTGATTTAGGACACTGATGGCAGAATGGGAACTATTCTTATAATGGTAGAAAATTAATTGGAATATGAAAGTCCAGCATCCTCCAGATCATTAGAAGCTGACAAATCTTGTCTTATCTGGAGGGGAGACTTGGCAAAGGCTGAAGCCACAATTTCCCCTCCTCTTTCTTTCTGTTCAAGTAATTCTTCACAGGGACATCTACTAGAACTCCATATTCACTATAATTTCTGAGGTTTCTCTTCCCTCCCGACTTGACTAATAATTTATAGATTATGATGATAATATAAGAATACTATTATTTATGTAATACTTTAAGTATTTTATGTAACACTTTTTGTGAAGTGTTTTACATATGTAAATTCATTTGTTTTCCACAATAACCCTAGAAAGTAGGTTAATATCCTTATTTTATACAGGAGGAAACTGAGGCATGGGTTGGTAAATGACATTCGAGTCACCTAGTTATGGAGTCTACAAAGCAGAATTCAAACTCTTGTCTTACTAAGAATTATATTTTTTCCACTGCACCAGAGTTCCTTATGATATGATCGATTTTCCTCCATCTCTCCTTACATGAGTCTAGTTTTTTAAAAAAGTCTTTTCATATTTAATCTAAGGTATTTTGATGGATTGAAATATGTTCTTACTGATAAGATATCAGAACTCAAATGAGGCAAGTTGGACTTCTTAGTTATTTTGAGAAATTAAGGAATATTTTCATATGAATTAAAATGGCAGAATTTTGCTACTTGAATGGACCCAAGTATCCAGTCAAACATAGCTTGTGTTATAGGTGGGAACAGTAATAGCTAGCTTTAATGTAACAATTTAAGGTTTTCAAAACACTTCATAAATATTATCTCATTTGATTTTTACAAAGACTCTGGAAAGTAAGTACTATTATTATATCTCCATTTTACAGAAGAGGGAAACTGAGATGAATTGAAGTGACTTGCTAGGGTCATATAGTTAGTCAGTGTCTGGGGAAGGATGTAGCTCAGATCTTCTTAACACTGAGTCAGGACTCATATTGCCTTGCTTACATAGCTGACCCAAGTAAGAAAATAGTCTCAGGAATGGTTATGACTTGACTAATTTTATCCAGCTAGTTGGTAGTCATATCTTCTAATTGTTGGTACTGAACACGTTCCATTATTCCATGAAGTCTCATAGTTAGAACCATAATCAATAGTATATGAAATTGTGGCACTACCTCTCTGTAATAAAAGTTCCTTTCAAATATCAGTGAAGCTCTATTTATATGCAATCAAATACATTTAGAACTGTCAGAAGCTTAGTGAGATGAACTTTGTATTTTAAGATTTTTATTATTTATATATTTATAATTACCATTTATCTCTCCATCTATCTAAATCATATACACACACATATATATGTATGTATGTATGTGTATACATACATACATATATATAAAGCTTAAGAATGTGAGATCAAGAAAGGTTGCATGATTTTTTGCCACAGATGGTCAAGTTAAAGGCATCTGTTAAAGGCAATGCTTTGGAAACTGATTTAGAAGTAAAACAGATCCCCTTCCCCAGCCAAAAACTTGTGTTTAAATAGCGAGCAAGAGACAGTAGGCTTGGCTGAATTCTGCTGAAGACACTGAGGTAATCATCAAGAAATAACAAGGGGCATTTAGTGAAAAACTCACTATTAAAAAACTCACTAAGCTTATGTACTCCCAAGAACTTTCCAGCTCAGTACAAACATGCAATCTATCAAAAACCTCATATGTAAATTGACAATATAATTCATCGCAATAACCTTCAAAATGTAGAACATTTCTAGTCTGTATTACTTATCAATATTTGTCCAAGGTCCAGTCAGGTCTTCCACGTGGCTGCCAGAGAAGGGGTGAGATGAAGAGTGTTCCTGCCAGCTATTACTGCTCTGCTTGCCAGGAAAAGAAAGAGGGAGAGGAGGAGGGCTTGGATGAGTTCCAGGGAGAGAGAGAAAACTTGAACTGACTGATTGGAAGAAATCAGAACTACTACATCAGAGATGGGGGAGAGGAGACAGGGAGAGAGAGAGAGAGAAAGGAGGGGGGCGGAAGTGCTTGACTGTTGAGCACTTAAGTTCCTCCTGGTACTTCCAGTAATGCACAATTATCTCCCTCTTGGCTGGAGTCCTTGCTAGTGCCTGATCTTTAGCAACCCCCCAGGGCTTTAGCCACAACTACCTTCTGAATAGCAAGTTCCATGCCAGAACTAATGGTCATTGGATCATTATTGACTCTTTATAAGGAATAAGTCAGTGTTGAATCATAAAGATCCAAATTAAAATAGGAGAAAGACACATCCTAAATGCAACCCCATGGTTTGTTATTTTCTTTTCTGAGACCTGCTTCTCTGACTGGAGCTGAATGGAGGGGGTAGGGGCATTTGCTACTGGGAAAGGATCATAATTTTAGAACTGGGGAGTTCATCTAGTTGAATCTCTGAATTTTACGGTAGAGGGAAGTGATGTCTGGGAAAGAAGAAACGACTAGCCCCAGTTCACAACTAACTAATAGTTAGTAGAATTGGGACATGAATTTAAGTTCTTTTTTCCCCTCTCCCATGGACCCTGCTACTTGTCTTAACCTCATTTTGAGTCATCATTTTTTGCAGTGTTCATGGATCATTACAATCCTACTGAGAGCTAAGCAGGCAGATTCCTAAGGTAGTAGAATTGTGAAAGGAATTAGATCTTTTTGAACTTACCCCAGTGGGTTCCTCCATACTTTGCTTCCATTTGCCAATGTAAAAGTATAATTGAGGACATAATTTAATTCTTTATTTTGAATTTGAAGGCAAAAGAAATGGGTTCAGATGCTGCCTCCATTCAAGATGAGCGATAAAGCCTCTTTTCCTCTTGTTTTCTCTATTGTAAAATGAAGGAATTTGACTAGGATGACCTCTGAAGTTCCTTCTAGCTCTAGATCCTATGATCTCTTTCAATTTAAAAAGTATAGGGGTTTAGGACATTTCAAAATCCAGGTTTGAATCTCAGACCTACTACTAATTAGCTGTGCTATTTGGGGCAAGTTATTTAAACTTTCAAGATCATTTCTGCAAAATGAGCATGCTGAGCCAGTTTTTTTCCCCTTAGGTTTTATTGTGGTCAGACTGAGATAATTCCCAGAGAGAATTCCTTCCTTTATTAGCAAGGGTTTGCAACCTGATATCAAAGGGGTCTCACACAGCTAGCCTCAGTTTTGTGCCAAAAGTTTGAGTAAGGCCAACAGAGCCTTTTAAACCCAAATGTGTCTTCCTTTTATTGGCCTGACAGTACATAATTTGGACCTCTCCTAGCAAAAGCCAGGAAACCCTGATTAGTGGATATTTTAATGAAAAAGTTGCTTAATATTTTTCAGCTCCTCCCCATTACTTCATCATTCCAAGGGCAGGACTAAAAATACCTGCCTCCCCATAAACCCAGCTGCCTTTAATGCTTGAAACATAAACCATCTCAGTCGGATTTTTTATTGACTGACTGGGGATCATGTCACCCCAAACTTTGGTTATCTCTAGGGAGGGCCTTAGCTCTAGCTGGCTTCTATATATGAGGTAAACAGAAGCAAGGGGCCCCACACAAGCTAGTTTAATAAGGGAAAGGAATAATTATATTATTCCCTTCAAAAACTGCCTGTCCTCAGGGTCTGCAGAAGTGAATAGATTCACAGAAAGATATTGGTACTAAATAAGACAATCTAATATTAATTTTTCTCCATTTCTTCTAATTGCAATTCTTATAGGAATCTAAAAATTTAAAATATCCTCGCATGTACTACAGCCTAAATTTCTAGCCACATATATATTGGAGCATAGATGAAATATGAAAAGCCAAAATATGAAAATAGCTTTTACTAGGTTCTGATGGGCTGGGTGAGAAATAGGAGAGAGAAACTATAGTCTGGAACAAAAGAAGAGTGAGGTCTAAGTAAGTCCCAACAAATCTTCCTGCAATCCAGATGAGTAAATGCCAATCTTTTTCCCATCAAAAGGAGAGAGAAGAGCAAACAAGCTCATATGGCCTTCTAAGTCTGGCAAGAATAGAAGGTTATGACAGGTTTTGTAGAAGTTATTAGAGAAAAGTAAGAAAGAATGAGAAGTAGTAGAATAGAAACTATGTTATACTATGGCCAGTGCTAGAAATGAAGATAGAACTGTTTTATGGCCCAGCATGCATCACTATTTCCCTCAGATTTAGAGAATTTCTTTAGATTCTGTACCTCACCTCCTTTTCCTCCCCCCAAGGCCCTGTTTCTTTCACTCTTCCTGCTACCATTCTCTAGTCATATGAGAAGGAATATGTGACTAGGAAGATTAAAATGTAGTTTCTATCTAATTTTAATGTGTTGATATATAATTTTTAAAAAAGAAAATAGGTAAACATATGTATTTTTCTATGTCAATATGAGGATGGCAGGAGTGCTTATATATGATTTAGTAGCATCATTTTTTTTGACATCACTAGCTTAGAAAATACTTTTAGGTAAACTCTATCATCAACAAAGTTTGGTGTAAAATCTTACCATAGGCAGACTGCTGAAGGAATCTACCTCAGAGTGAGCACATTTTCTGGTCCCACCTGTGGCCCAAGGTCATCTGTTCAAGGATCTTTAATCTTTTTGGTAAGAAGGATTGAACTAAATCCCTCTAGTTGATTCCCATAGCTAGAAACTACAGGTAGTCTTACAAAAATCACACTCAAGGTAATTGGAGAAATATAACTCAGTTAACCCAGTACTACCTCCAATCAAAAGTCACTCCAAGTGCATTTGATTCTATTATTAGCAACTACCACCTGTGGGAAATATAAGTAAGGTAATGGGGTCACCAGGGATATTATAAGTAAACTAAGTGGTTTGTGGAACACACTCTGGGATTTATGAGAGACTGGACTTGGACATGAAGACCTGAACAGCCAAGTAGCTCCTAACTGTCCAAAGGGACCATTGACCAACTGCCTTCCTGAGCCAGAGGCTTTGAGTCCCACAGGCAAGGTAACAGGATATAACTAGTTTAATAATGAACAATTAAAAGGAGGGATAGGAATGTCTACTCTAAAACCTTAAACCTTAATGACAAAACCCCACAGGGAAAGGGAAGGACTTATTACTACACTAACTTAGTTATCTAAACTAACAGGACCCAAGGAGCTGTAAATGGAGTCACTGGGTGACTGCCTCAGACCTGGAAGCTGCCAGGCTTGAGTACAGCTAAGGGCTGTGTGGCTTTGGGGTTCTCACTGCAATCCGCTGATGATCTCTGGATGCCAAGAGCCAAGGTGGTCTCAGGTACCAAGTTGTGAGGGAGTGCTTGAAACGCTGTCCACCAGAACTCAAATTTCTCCTTCTTCCTTTGGCACTATAGATCTTGTCCTCTTTGCTAGATGCCACACCACACAGGATCCCAGGGAAAATCAGGATGCAGGATGTCCTTTACTCTGAGGTCTCCCAGGGCTAAGCACAGTTTGTGCCAACCCCTCATGGAGTCCCACTCAGAGCCAAGTCCCTTCTTCCTGCTCCCTCATTCCATCCTGGAATTCCCAGCTCCAGCTCCTTCCTGCTATGTACTTAATACCTAATCAATAACTAACCTTATCTTCCTCACAACACACCTCAATGATTTTATAGGGTTATGCAGTAGATGGAGTGCTGTACCTGGAGTTAAGGCAGATGAGTTAAAATCTTGTCTCAGACATTTATGAGCTGAGTGTCCCTGGGCAAGTCATTTAATCTCATTTGTCTCATTTTCTTCATCTGCAAACTGAATTGGAGAAAGAAATGGCAAATCATTCTACTATTTTTGCCAGGAAAACCCCAAATGGCATCCCAGAGTCAAACATGAAATACAACTAAACAACAGTTTTTATAATTTAATATGTTTATATTTGCAAAAATAATAAGGAACAGCTAGATGGTACAGTGGATATAATGATAGGCCTGGTGTCAGGAACAATTATCTTCCTGAGTTCATATCTGGCCTCAGACACTTACCTCGGTTTTCTCATCCTTTATTTCTTTCAAGAGAAGTACCATTGCTCCTATGTCCTCACTGTCTCTCAATTAAGAGAGGAAATTAGCCACCAAATCCTTCTATTTCTATGTCCACACTCTCTCTCACTGTAATACCAAGTGAGAGAAAATGAGAGATTAAACTGAAGTCATTACTATGTGTAGGAAGAAGGGGACAATTGTGAATTCTCTTGAAAGAAATCAAAGATTTCATTAGAGGGGAAGTATAATCAATTCTGTTTTGGGCATTTTGAGTTTAAATTTGAAATGCCAAATAGGTAGTTGGTGATATAGAGCTAGATTTCAGAAGAAAGACTAGGGCAAGATAAATAAATCTGGGAGTTATCTTCATAGAGATGATAATTAAATCTATGAGAAATAATGAGGTTACTGAGAGAGTTGAGAGAAAAGAGGTTTTAGGTCAGAGGTTTGGGGTACACTCAAACTTAGGGGTGTTAAGAGAGAGGTTTTTCTTATTTTCTCCCTTTTTCTATTTAATAGGCAAGGGAGCAAAAAAGAGTTCTAAGTAGGAGCCCC
>NC_058132.1:580721270-580743102 GCF_016433145.1 Gracilinanus agilis
CCCCCCCCCGTGCAAACTGTCAGTTGGTGACAGTTAGAAGGGTGTGACAGAGTCAGTTACAGCCGGCAGTTGGAAAGAGGCTTTTGTCTCTGGGTCCCCTGGGGAGAGGAGTGTATGACTTGCTGTTTCTGGTACTATTGGAGTCAGAGAAATGGGTTTAAGGCCTTAACAGACTTATTGATTATTGATTATCTTGAGTAGATAGGTAGATAGATAGTGGATACATTATTAGATAATCAAAGTAGAAAAGTTAGGCCAGAGACTGGCTCTGGAAGAAGCAACTGCACACAAAAGGCAGATAGATTTAGGTTTTCTAGAAAATTTTAGTTAGGATTGGGATTTATTTTAGGTATATTTATAAGTAATTATAAGATTACCCTCACTTTTCTCTTTTCTATTTTCCTATCCATATTTTCCTAATAATAAACTAAGCATTTTTGTGTTTAAGAAACTGCTCTCCTGACTTTTGTTCAAACTCCTTCCCCCAAAATTTAACCGTTCACAGTGGGTAGGAAGTAGTAGCTGATCTAGCGAAAGAGACTAAGGAGGAACATTTAGGAACACTTGGAGAAATCAATGTTACAAAAAAAAATCTAAGGATGATCAAAGTAAGGATGGAAGAAAGTATCCTGGTGACTAACAAGGAAAAGGTTATCAAAACATTATTTGATTGTTTAGATCTAGTTTTAATTGTTTGGAAAGTGTTTTGTAGTTGTGTTTGTATAATTCCTATGGTATTTTTGGTAGATAGATTCCTAAGTATTTTTTTTTTTGGTAGAAAGATTTTTTATGGTAGATAGATTCCTAAGTATTTTATATTGTCTAGGGTGATTTTAAATGGTGTTTCTCTTTCTTCTTCTTGCTGTTGTGATGTGCTGGAAATATATAGAAATGCTGAAGATTTGTGTGCATTTATTTTGTAACCTGCAACTTTACTAAAGTTGTTGATTATTTCTGCTACTACTACAACTACTTTTTAGTTGATTCTCTAGGATTTAACATTATCAAATGTAGCAGGTTTGAGTATTTCTTAATTTCACTAAAAGATTCCAAATTGCTACATGGAGCATACCTACTTTGTTCAGTCATTTATTCATTCATGTCTGACTATTTGTGACCCCTATTTGGAGTTTTCTTGGCAACAACACTGGAGTGATTTGCTGCTTCCTTCTCCAGCAGAGTTTCAAGATGAGGAACTGAGGTAGAGATAACTAGCTTGCCCAGGATCACACAGCTATTATGTGTCCAAAGCTGGATTTAATCTCAGTTCCTCCTGACCCCAGGGTCAGCACTCTATCCACTGCATCATGTAGATGCCCTATATTTACCATAATTATGTATGTGTAAAATTAAGGAACTAGAACAAGACCATTTGCACATATGTAAATAAAATAATTTATCAACTTCTCCCATCTTTTTATTGGCTCAGAAAAACCAGTAAAATTTTGTGAATGAGTTCATGAATTATTCAGCAAATATATATTGAATGCCTACTCTATGCTTAAAACTGGGTACATATGGAGAACATGGGCAGGAGTGGGAGGGAGACTACAATGATACTTGCCAAGAAAAATCTATCTTAGATATATAATACATATGCTCAAAAATGTTGAAATAAAAATGTAATTCTTAATTATGTGAAATATCACAAAGCAAATACATGAAGCATCTTTGGTTTAAGTTATGTAAGAAACTGCTTTTATCAATTTTGTTGACATGTGAACCCAGTTCTTCCTATCTCCAAGACCAATATTCTATCCTTTATACCGTGATTATTATGCCAGGACAAGAAGTATTACTCATTTAGAGAAAAAGAATATTATAAACTAGTATGGCCAAGGAGAACTTCTTAGGGAACATAGGATTTAAATACTACTTTGAGGGGTAGGTAGGTTGTAAACAGGTAGAATGGAAAGTATATAACATTTTATATGGCAGGAGTAGCATCTATAAATTGAAGATATTAATACTTTTATTACCTACCTTACAGGGATGTTGTGACACACATATTTTTGAAACTCAAGGCACTACAAAAATGTGAAGTAATATATATATAATTATTTGTAATAATAATAATAATAATAAGAGGAAAGATATGAAGAAAATAGACATATTCTGGGGCAGTGAGTAAATTAATCTGGTTAGAGAATAGGGTCTGTAAAAGGGAAGAGTAGGAGATAAAATTGGAAAGATAGATTAGAACCAGATCATGGTCCTTTTATTCCAATTTAAGGAATACAAAATTTATTCAATCAGGAGCCAATAGAAATTGGATTTGTTGGAGTGACTTGTTAAATAGTGAGAAAACCATATTATAGGTAGTGTGGGAAGTGAATGAAAGGTTATAGAAAAGCAGTTTTATGTGCTTCCAGTTGGTAAACACTGAAAGGACTTACTTTATAAGGGAAGTTGGTCTCAAACAGGAGAAAAGAAATAAAAAAAAATGATAAGCAAGGGTAATGGAAGAGTCAAGAAACCCACAAGGGAGAGCTAGACAGCAACAACTACTGAAAAAGTCTCTACTGCCAAGCAGATAAAGCAGATTGCTTAATAAGAGTTGATAGCCTTTACGATCTGTAATAAAATGTATTTTATTTTTCCAGATATTTTGTTTTCAAAAAGCACTTATCTTACGGTACCTACTCTCATTTTTCCTTTAAAAAAGTTAAGAAACTTTCTCATGGTTCTGGTCTCAAGGAAAATAAAATACCTTTTCCTATAAAGAGGGTTAGTTTCTCTCTTTTCCCTTCCCTCTTGCTATTTTTTTTAAAGTATACCCTGAAATCAACAAAGTACAATTTTTCCTCCCAATTATACAGAACTTTCATCAAAGCTTTCAGAAAAAAATGTATGGTTAAGTAAGCATTTTTATCCCCAGTTTTGTAAAGGACTTAGTGAGTTGCCAAAGGTTGTAAGTTAAGTATCAGAACATGGAGTGAAAATCAGGATAAGGTGACTTGTCCTTTGTTGTGCTGGGCCTGGTTCATTTTCTCTTAAAGAAGGTGTTTAGGAGGTTTAGGCTTCTGCCTTTCTGAAAGTTGATACTTCTACTGTGATAGGTATATTATAGTACTAAGCATGATCTGTGGGTAAATGAAGACAGATCTTTTTCAGAACCATGGGAATGGGCAAAACATATCTGCTAGTCTAGAGACATGGTATCAGCTTTCAGCCATAAAATGCCAGTCACCTCATAGACTCCCTCTTCCCAACTCTCATTCAGTGAAAGGAAATATATAGCTGTGGTTTCAGAAAAGCATGCAGAAATATTCCAAAATATTTTAAGATATGGAATGGGATCTTTATGCTGCCTCTTTCAGGCCAAAGCCCCTGCTTTCTACTCATGTCAGACTCCTGACTTTTTGGATCATCTTATTCCTAGATCTTGAGGTAAAGCATATCCGAGGTTAATGAATGAGAATATTAATCATATCAATACACTTTACCTACACAGTGGTTGTTCTGCTGTTGACTCTTAGAGAATAAATACTTATGCTTAAGTATATCTCTCTACTCCTTTTGGTCCTGTACAAAACCAGAAAAAAATTTCCTTTTAGAGCAGTAACTAACAGCTGTTTTTTCTTTGTTTTTTAGTAGGTCAGGATAAAGTTTATTTACTTGCAATTGGCTCATTACCGAGGGATTAGAAAAGTTAGTTTGAGTTCTCCCAAAATTTACCATTCCAAAGATAATTCAGGGCAAGTATTTGATGTGGGATTGATTTTGAGACTTTCTCTTCTCTTTATCTCTTTTCCATCTCTAAGTGAAAAAAACAACAACAAAAACAAAACAAAACAGAATGGTCCTTACCCTCACTGAAGGTTCCTAAAAATATAAAACTCATAACATTTCATGTTACTTTATCTTATTAGATTTGACCCTGACTTAACTAGCTCACCCAACTTTACAAAATCTGGTGATCAAATGAGCACATCATTATTTCCTTTGTCTGAGATAGTAATAAAATTATTAAATAGTACAAGGTCAAGCACAGATCCCTGAGAGTCTCCCTAAGAGGTATCATTCCAAATTTACATTAAAAAAGACTACTCTTTGAGTTTCATTCAATTAATTCCTAATCAGTTTAGTATTATATCATCTAGCCAACAGAATGAACAGACTTCCTTCTTTCCTCCTTCCTTCCATCCACATAACCCCTATGTAAAATCCATGTCAAGAACTGTTTTCTATATAAGCTAAGAGATAATCTGGCCTTGGCCCTCTGATCAATTTGGCTAAATCAAGTTTGTTTCTGCCTCTGCTTTCAAGCATATTAACATTTTCCAAAATTCTTTGCTAAGATATATAGGTTAACTATAAGAACATTCTTTGTCTAAAAATCTTTTTACTCTGTCAAAAAACAGAAATTAAATTAATCTGGCTCTCTTGGTTTTTTGATGGTTATGATGGGTTTTTTTTTTTTGGTCATTATGGCTTCCTTTTCTCATTCTTTTACTATAGAATTTTTCCAGAAATTGAAGTTAAGTTTACTGGTCAGGAGTTCAGAAGATTCTATTCCCTTCCCATTTCACAAAGGCATGAACAATGTATCCATTTCTAGTGCTGTAGAACCTCTTCACTTTACAAGAAAATATCATAGTAATGACACTGGCCAGTATTTTTTAGTATTCTAGAACATAGTTCATCTGGGCCAGTGACTTAACTCATCTGAAACAGACATATCTATCTCCTTCCTTACTCATCTTAGATACTAACTTTCTATTAGCTATTTTTATTATGTTCTTTCAGGTACAGGGGTAATTCTACATAATAGGAAAAATTGAAATAAAATATCAGTTTCATCTAACCTGGGCTTCTTGTTTAATCCTCCTTTTGGCAGTATACCAAAAAGAATCTTTTTGTAGATGTAGCAGTATGAGAACTGGTTATTTTATCATTTCATTTAAGTTTAATTATAACTATCCTTACCTTCCAAATTCAGTTGATTCTGAGCTTTAGTTCTCTTGACAGGACTTGTAAAGGATTATGCCACTATTCTGTATTTATCCCCCATTAATTGCTTATATTTTTATCTTCTATAGCATAGGATTATAGGATCACAGATTTAGATCTAGAAGGAAATATAAAAGTATTCGAGTCAAATTCTCTCATTTTAGAGATGTAGAAACTGAATCTCAGGAAGGTTAACAACTTCCTATGGTCGCAAACCTCTATAAGAAGCAGAATTTGAACCCAGGTCTTTAAAGTAAGCATTTTGTCAATAATGCTTTGCTCTCCTTGCTTTTATATGTTCCTTGTACATTCACATTGATCTCTGAAAGAAAGGATTTCCTTTTACTTCTCATCAAATTTATTTCTCCTGATATTTTTGAAATTTCATTCTTGAATGTTTCCAAGATTTCCCAGGCTGACTCCCCTCTAGGAATCTTGGGCCATAGGATAGATACTATTTCTCCTCTATATAGACTCAGAAATCTCTTCTCCTAAATTTTAGAATGCATACAAGATTATACTTAGCTTTTTCTTTCTTCTTATTACAAATTTCAAGCTGGAATATGTCTTTCCTCCTGAGGTTTTCATTTTTTTTCCACCCTGGCCACTGTAAGATTTTACATTAATATGCAATAACTCCAAGTAATATATTTTATAAAGTTTATTAATGATCACTTGAAGTAGAAAGAAAATAAGCTAAAAGAAATAGAATTTCAAACCTACTTATCTAACAAAAATAAACCCATGTAAGTTCTCCTGTCTGCCCAAAAAGCCCACTTCTGCAACTCCAATCAGATAAAAAGAGAGAGAGAGGCAGGACTACACACAACTTATATCCTCCCTATGTTAGCATGTAACATGAGAAGGAACATGGAATGCTTGGAGAGAGAGTCCTGGGGAGCAGATTCTAATTACACATCCCTGATTTCTCATTGTTGTTAAGAACTGAATGAAGTCTAGTTTCTTCACTTAAGTTATTTACAATAAAGATAAAACCATTGTTGTTAGTAGAAAAAAGAAAGAAAAAGCAAAAATTCTTGGAGGGCATAAACATTGAATAAGCAAATTGGATAATTGGTGAAAAATATTCTAACATAATTCATTAGCAAATAAATAAATTCATACTATAGAAAGTTATATATATATATATATATATATATATATATATATAGCTGAGAAGAGGGAATTTCAGTTAAAAGGAGGAGAGAGATAGGGAAGCATCGACATTTTGTTATTATTTGTTCTTCATTTTTGAAGAGGACCTATGACATCATGGGGTGAAGTCTTGACTTGTGCATGAATTGTTTTTAAATGAGGTAAAGTTGCATAAAAGTCATCAATCTCATTCTGTTTCTTGAAGTCATCTTAGTCCAGTGGCAACACAAGAGTCAGGATGACAGGTGATGGCCTGGGATGCAGAAGATGGCTTTGGTTTTCTTGATGTCTGACAAAGCTCTAAGTACTCTACTTCACCTATTTTGGCTGCTTCATGATTCTGAGAATTAATTATTTTCATCCATCTTTTCCACTGGGGGAAATCTTTACATGTATGGGGTAGACCCTTCCCAAACTCATTGATGGGCTTGTGAATAAATTGATTACCCTAAACCTAAGGTTTAGCCCATCTGCTGAGATGGTATATCTGAGTGTGACCACTGCACCTTAACTATAGTTTCTTGGATCATAATTGAATGCCAGATGGCCACCAAAGATACATAAGCAGCCCTGAAAAGGGCTTGGCAAGAGCTCAAACCAAAGCTGCTAGTCTAGTTTTCCTTGAACTCCTATACAGACCTAGAAGAGAATGCAACCTGCAGAAACTTTTACAGATGCTTATATGGATTGCTAGCCTTGTTTATATTTGAGTTTGATGGTACTGTTTTAGGCATCTTAAAGCTCCTACCCTAATTCCACAAGGAATATTTCCCAAATTTGTTTAAATTATGTAAAAAGGAAGAATAGGAGACAAAATTGGAAAGACAAGTTAGGAGCAGATTGTGGAGGTCCTTATATTCCACTTGGTTTATCCAAAACAGCAAAGAACTTTTAAAAAATAGTTATCAACCTTATTTCCAGTTCAAATTTAGAATCCACAAATGATTTTGCTGATAATTATGCCAAAATAAATAGTTAGAGAAAACAGTATTGTAAGCAATAATTCAGGATTGCTATGGCAGTGTTGGTACCTGCGAGTAATTTGAATTAATATTTGTGTTGAATTAATATTAGTTGATGACCAACAGACACTAAACAAGATAATCTAGTAGGTGGAGGTAAAAATAAAAGAGGTACAGCCCTTTTACCAATGCAGAACTCACAACTAAAAACCTAACGAAATTTTCCAACAGCAAAAAAAAAAATGAATCTGTGATGCCAAACTTCCAAAGTAGCACGCTGAGCAAAGAATGCCATGAATCCCTTTAGCCTTGCATGTTCCCAAGAGTTATTTACTTTCTTTGGAAAATGTGAGTTACTCTTTTTGTTCCAAACATTTCGTAGCCTAGATTTTGCATTATAACCCTCTCCTATTTTATGATTTATTAATAAGTAAAATCTATCCTTCAGGAATCTCTGACACCTGCATAAACAACTAGATTCTGCTCAATATTTATAGAAGTAAGCTCAAAAATTTAGGTGTAGCAGTATGAGGACTGGTTATTTTATCTTTTCAGTTGTTTAATTATACCTACCTTTACCTTTCAAAATATTATTTATTGGCATCCCTGGGTACAATAGTGTTGCCTGAGTCAATATATCAAATAGTTGTATATCCTATTACTGTCCCTTTCTGATTTAGTTAGGGGCTTCCACATATTGTAATGCCAAGTCAGGATAACAGGATGCAGTTCTCCTCCATTAGTAACGAGAGCAATTACTCAGAGAGTAGCACAGAGCATCTATCCAACTTCAATTTGGCTATTCAAATTAGAATTTTGCTTTCATATGAGAGTAGTCTGGACCCTCAAATGGATGATTATTGTAGCTGTCCAGTCTTTCATTTTTTTCTCTGACATAGTGGGCCAGTTTCTCTAAGGATTTAAGTTACCGCATGGTGATAGCTTGTGGCTTTGGGAAAATCCAATTATTTCAAGCCTACAGCACCATCATTTGCAAATTAGAACAATTTTTAAAACAACAACAATAAAAATTCTCTAGTGTAGTAATCCCCAAACTAGGTGTCCCAAACCCTTGGGAGGTTGTGACATCATAGTAGAAGACTATGCCATGATTCCAGGGGAGTTTGTGTTCACCAGTTAGAAGACAGAAAGATACACCACTTGCACCAAAATGGTGTCAAGAAAAAAATCAGTTCAATCTGCAATAAGCCAATAACTATTTATTAAAGGAACCTGTACCCTGTTAATGAATGGGACCTTGGATCTTCCTCATGATAAGAGTTTTTTTTTCCCTCTAGAGCACATATATTTATAGCTCAAATTCCATTGATGGTCCAAATGGTATAGAAAAGATATATTAATAGCTATATAGTCTCATTGGTGGTCCCAAGGCTAAGGGTAGGCAGATATCCATCCAACCCTTAGCAATAGGTAGAAGTTGAGCGACTGTCAGATAAGCAGAAACCTACCCAATGTTGGGTAATTGAGGGAAATGACAAAAGGTTGAAGGGCTCCTAAAATAACTTGAGCACTTTCCAATGATGGTCACAAGAGGGTCAAGATAAAGGTCATCTCAATTCATAGCATGAACAAAATGTATACTCATTACTGACTAAGGGATCATAAAATAGAAAACAGAAAGCTTAAACTCCCCAGGTTGGGTGAGGGAAAAATGTCAGAGAGCAAAGGTGTGGAAGTCTGGATGTTAGCCTTCCTCTTGTTGGCATTTATATATCAGGCCATGTGGGTGGAAGTAAATTTATGGTATAAGTATATTCATGGCTCTGAGTATATAGTCTTAAATCTGCTTCCTATAGCCCAAAAAGTCTTATGTAAGAAAGAATCTCTTTAACCTGATGTGAGTATAATAAGGGTCACTATTCATATGATGAATATGAGTATATTGAATGACATTAGGTAATCACACTAAACTGAATAATACTGACTGGAAATGAACTAGGGACAGAAAATAAGAAACTATGGATAGATTGGGGATCAATAAATCCATCAATAAATCAGTTGTTTTTCACAATAGCAAAGTGCTGTGATAGACATTTCACAATTATTAACTTTTTTGAATCTCACAAAACTCCAGGGAGATAGATATTATTATGGTCCCCATTTTACAGGGAAATTGAGGGAAAGAGAGGTTAAGTGATTTGCCTAGGATCACGCAACTAATAAAGGTCTGAAGCAAAAACCGAATTCAGCTTGTCCTGATCAGCAGTCTATCACTATACCATCTAGTTGCCACAGTTGTGGGGTTTCCCTCCAACACAACTGAACTTATTCATCACCAATTGTTTCAACAGTTAGCCACTTTGCCCTCTCTCCAAGTGCTATTCAAACTTGGGCTTCCCTCTGTATTATGTCTTATTTTTTTAAAACATTTATTAATATTAATTTTTAACCTGTTTACATACTTTATGCCCCTACTTTTCTCCTTGACCCCCCGCTCTCCCCCCACCCATGGCCAACGCATATTTCCACTGGTTGTAACATGTGTCCTTGTTCAGGGCCTGTTTCCATATTGTTGATAGTTGCATTGGTGTGGTAGTTTAAAGTCCACATCCCCAATCATGTCCTCCTCAGCCCATGCATTCAAGCAGTTGTTTATCTTCTATGTTTCCTCTCCTGCAGATCTTCCTCTGAATGTAGGTAGCATCTTTACCATAAATCCCTCAGAGCTGTCTTGTGTCATTGCATTGCTGCTGGTACAGAAGTCCATTACATTCGATTTTACCACAGTATATCAGTCTCTGTGTACAATGTTCTTCTGGCTCTGCTCCTTTCGCTCTGCATCAGTTCCTGGAGGTCTTTCCAGTTCATATGGAACTCCTCCAGTTTATTATTCCTTTTAGCACAATAGAATTCCATCACCAGCATTTACCGCAGTTTGTTCAGCCATTCCCCAATTGAAGAGCATACCCTCATTTTCCAGTTTTTTGCCACCACAAAAAGCACAGCTATAAATATTTTCGTGCAAGTCTGTTTATCTATGATCTCTTTGGGGTACAAACCCAACAATGGTTTGGCTGGATCAAAGGGCAGGCATTTTTTTTATAGCCCTTTGAGCATAGTTTCAAATTGCCAGCCAGAATGGTTGGATTAGTTCACAGCTCCACCAGCAATGCATTAATGTCCCAGTTTTGCCACATCCCCTCCAGCATTCATTACTCTCCCCTGCTGTCATTTTAGCCAATCTGCTAGGTGTGAAGTGATACCTCAGAGTTGTTTTGATTTGCATTTCTCTAATTATTAGAGATTTAGAACACTTTCTCATGTACTTATTGATGCTTTTGATTTCTTTACCTGAGAATTATTCATGTCTCTTGCCCATTTTTCAATTGGGGAATGGCTTGATTTTTTTATACAATTGCTTTAACTCCTTGTATATTTGAGTAATTAGGCCCGTCAGAGTTTTTTGTTATAAAGATTTTTTCCCAATTTGTTGTTTCCCTTATGATTTTGACTATATTATTTTTGTTTGTACAAAAGCTTTTTAGCTTAATATAATCAAAATCATTTAATTTACATTTTGTAATTTTCTCTAACTCTTGCTTGGTTTTAAAGTCTTTCCTTTCCCAGAGATCTGACAAGTATGCTATTCTGTGTTCACTTAACTTATTTATAGTTTCCCTCTTTATATTCAAGTCGTTCACCCATTCTGAATTTATCTTGGTGTAGGGTGTGAGATGTTGATCTAGACCTAATCTCTCCCATATTGTTTTCCAAATTTCCCAGCAGTTTTTGTCAAATAGTGGATTCATGTCCCAAAAGTTGGGCTCTTTGGGTTTATCATACACTGTTTTGCTGATGGCATTAACCCCAAGTCTATTCCACTGATCCTCCCTTCTATCTCTTAGCCAGTACCATATTGTTTTGATGACTGCTGCTTTATAGTATAGTTTAATATCTGGTACTGCTAGGCCCCCTTCCTTCACATTTTTTTTCATTATTTCCCTTGATATTCTTGATCTTTTGTTATTCCAAATGAAATTTGTTATAGTTTTTCCTAATTCAGTAAAGAAGTTTTTTGGTAATTTGATAGGTATGGCGCTAAATAGGTAAATTAATTTGGGTAGAATGTTCATTTTTATTATGTTAGCTCGTCCTACCCATGAACAATTAATGGTTTTCCAATTGTTTAGATCCAGTTTTATTTTTTTGGAAAGTGTTTTGTAGTTATTTTCATATAATTGCTGTGTTTGTTTTGGTAGATAGATTCCCAAGTATTTTATATTGTCTAGGGTGATTTTAAATGGTGTTTCTCTTTCTACCTCTTGCTGCTCTAATGTGTTGGAAATATATAGAAATGCAGATGATTTATGTGCATTTATTTTGTATCCTGCAACTTTGCTAAAGTTGTTGATTATTTCTACAAGCTTTTTAGTTGATTCTCTAGGATTTTTAAAGTAGATCATCATATCATCTGCAAAGAGTGACAGTTTAGTCTCCTCATTGCCTATTTTGATACCTTCAATTTCTTTTTCTTCTCTAATTGCAACTGCTAGTTGAATAATAGAGGTGATAATGGGCATCCTTGTTTCACTCCTGATCTTATTGGGAAGGCTTCTATTTTATCCCCATTGCATATAATGCTTGTTGATGGTTTTAGGTATATACTGTTTATTATTTTTAGGAAGGGTCCTTCTATTCCTATACTTTTCAGTGTTTTCAATAGGAATGAATGCTGTATTTTGTCAAAGGCTTTTTCAGCATCTATTGAGATAATCATGTGATTTTTGTTTGTTAGACTGTTGATATGGTCAATTATGTGGATGGTTTTCGTAATGTTGAACCATCCTTGCATTTCTGGTATAAATCCCACCTGATCATGGTGGATGATCTTCTTAATTACTTGCTGGAGTCTCTTTGCTAGTATTCTATTGAAGATTTTTGCATCTATGTTCATTATGGAGATTGGTCTATAGTTTTCTTTTTCTGTTTTTGGTCTACCTGGCTTTGGAATCAGTACCATATTTGTGTCATAGAAGGAATTTGGTAGGACTCCTTCTTTGCTTATCATATCAAATAATTTGTATAGTATTGGGATTAGTTGCTCTTTGAATGTCTGATAGAATTCACTTGTAGGGGGCAGCTGGGTAGCTCAGTGGAGTGAGAGTCAGGGCTAGAGAAAGGAGGTCCTAGGTTCAAACCCGGCCTCAGCCACTTCCCAGCTTTGTGACCCTGGGCAAGTCACTTGACCACCATTGCCCACCCTTACCAATCTTCCATCTATGAGACAATACACCTAAAGTACAAGGGTTTAAAAAAAAAAAGAATTCACTTGTGAATCCATCAGGTCCTGGTGATTTTTTTCTTAGGGATTTCTTTAATGGCTTGTTCAATTTCTATTTCTGATATGGGATTATTTAGTATTCTATTTCTTCTGCTGTTAATCTAGGCAATTTATATTTTTGTAGATATTCATCCATATCTCCTAAATTGTTATATTTATTGCCATATAATTGGGCAAAATAATTGTTAATGATTGCCTTAATTTCCCTTTCATTAGAGGTGAGGTCTTCCTTTTCATCTTTAATACTGTCAATTTGGTTTCCTTCTTTCCTTATTCTTATTAGATTGACCAGTACTTTGTTTTATCTGTTTTTTCAAAATACCAGCTTCTAGTCTTATTTATTAATTCAATAGTTCTTTTGCTTTCGATTTTATTAATTTCTCCCTTAATTTTTAGTATTTCTAATTTAGTTTTCGTCTGAGGGTTTTTAATTTGTTCACTTTCTAATTTTTTTGAGTTGCATACTCAATTCATTAATCTCTGCCCTCCTTAATTTCTTAATATGTGCATTCAAGGATATAAATTTCCCCCTGAGTACTGCCTTGGCTGCATCCCACAGAGTTTGGTAGGATGTCTCATCCTTGTCATTCTCTTCAATGAAATTGTTGATTGTTTCTATGGTTTCTTCTTTGACAAATTGGTTTTGAAGAATCCTATTGTTTAATTTCCAATTAGTTTTTGATTTGCCTGTCCAGGTGCCCTTACTAATTATTATTTTTATTGCATTATGATCTGAGATGGTTACATTTATTATATCTGCTCTTTTGCATTTGTTTGCAATGATTCTATGTCCTATTACATGGTCAATCTTTGTGAATGTACCATGTGCAGCTGAAAAGAAGGTGTATTCCTTTTTGTCCCCATTTATTTTTCTCCACATATCAATTAAATCTAATTTTTCTAGGACTTCATTCACCTCTCTTACCTCTTTCTTATTTATTTTTTGGTTTGATTTATCTAGATCTGAAAGAGGAATATTTAGATCTCCCACTATTATGGTTTTACTATCTATTTCCTTCTTGAGCTCTGCCAGTTTCTCCTTTATGAATTTGGATGCTATACCACTTGGTGCATATATATTGAGCAGTGTTATTTCCTCATTGTTTATACTGCCTTTAATCAGGATGTAATGACCTTCCCTGTCTTTTTTAATCATATCTATTTTTACTTTGGCTTTGTCAGAGATCATAATAGTCACTCCTGCCTTCTTTTTCTCATTTGACACCCAAAAGATTTTGCTTAAGCCCTTAACCTTAAACTTGTGTGTGTCTACCCGCCTCATAAGTTTCTTGTAGACAACATATGGTAGGATTTTGGTTTCTGATCCACTCTGCTATTTGCTTCCGTTTTATGGGCGAGTTCATCCCATTCACATTCAGAGTTACAATTATCAGCTGTGCATTCACTGACATTTTTGTATCCTCCCCTAGGCCCACCCCTTCTTCTTACACTATTTTCTTTTAAACCAGTGGTTTGCTTTGAGCCAGTATCCCTTATCCCCTCCCTTGATTGACTTCCCTTTCTGCCCCCTCCCTTGTTATTCCTCTCTTTTTGTTTTTTAAAGGCCTAATGAATTCCCTCCCCCTTCTTCTCCCCTCCCTTTTTTGACCTCCCTTCTCCCCTGCTCCCTTTGGTTTATCCCTTCTGACTTTCTCAGTAGGGTTAGATAGAGTTTTTTATCCAAATGGATAATAAAGCTACTCTTCCCTCTCCGGGTTGATTACACTGATAGTAAGGTTTGATTATTCCCTCTTTATGCTCTCCTCCTCTCCTTCTTATAATAGTATTTTATCCCCTCCCCTTCCCATGCCCTCTTTGTGAGTAATAGAATATCCTATTTTTCTTATTTACTCAAGTTTCTCTTGGTGTCCCCTACTATTCACCCCATTCTTTCCCAACCCCCCCCCATGTCATCTTAGACCATTTGGTATTCCGTCCGCTCCCTATGAATTATTCTTCTGATTGCTATGATAGTGAATACTATAATAGTAAATAGAGTTCACTACAGAGAATTATACATAGCATTTCTCCACATAGGAGTACAGATAATTAGATCTTATTGAAGCCCTTAAAGAGTCAAATTTAAAAAATTATGAGTTTTCTTTCTTTCCCATCTGTTTCTTATTTACCTTTTCATGTTTCTCTTCATTTTTGTGGTTGGATATCAAACTTTCCATTTAGCCCTGGTCTTTTCTGTGCAAATACTTGGAAGTCTTCTATCTTGTTGAATGCCCATACTTTCCCCTGGAAGTATATAGTTAGTTTTGATGGGTAGTTGATCCGTGGTTGAAGGCCCAACTCTCTTGCCTTTCTGAATATCGTATTCCATGCCTTGCGGTCTTTTAGCGTGGAGGCTGCCAGATCCTGTGTGATCCTGATTGGTGCTCCTTGGTATTTGAATTGTCTCTTTCTGGCTTCTTGTAAGATTTTTTCTTTTACTTGGAAGTTCTTGAATTTGGCAATTATATTCCTGGGCGTTTTCTTATCTGGATCGAATGTCGAAGGTGATCTATGGATCCTTTCAATGTCTATATTGCCCTCTTGTTGTAGAACTTCAGGGCAATTTTGCTGAATAATTTCTTTTAGTATGGAGTCCAAATTTCTATTAATTTCACCCTTTTCAGGGAGACCAACGATTGTCAAATCGTCTCTTCTAGACTGGTTTTCTTGGTCTGTCACTTTTTCATTGAGATATTTCATGTTTCCTTCTATTTTTTCAGTCTTTTGGCTTTGTTTTATTTGTTCTTGTTGTCTTGAGAGATCATTAGCTTCTAATTGTTCAATTCTAGCCTTTAAGGACTGGTTTTGGCTATAATCTTTTGGTTTTCCTTTTCAATCTGGTCATTTCTGGTCTTCAGTTGACTTGCCTCACTTTCCAATTGCGAAATTCTGCCTTTTAAACTGTTATTTTCTTGCCTGATTTCCTTTTGATCTACTTCCCATTTCTCTGACCAAATCTTTTCCAACTTTCTCGTCATCTCAGTTTTGAGTATTTCAAGAGCTTGTGACAAGTTTTGATTATCTTGGGATGGTTCAGATGTGATTGCTTGTTTTTTCTCCTCTTCTGATTGCTCTGGATTTTCTCTGTGTAAAAGTTGTCGAGTGTTAAAGATTTCTTTTTCTTGTTGTTAATCTTTTTCTCTCTCTTCTGGACTTCCTGGTTCTGGGTATCCATGGTTAGCCCAGCATCTTCTCAGCTTTATCCTTGCGCTCAGGGTTTGTCTGTGGGCTTTTGGGTCCTGAGGTCTGAGGTCTGGTTTTTTCCAAGGTCAAGCCTCCTGGTGGACCCTCTTGCTTGATCCTCTGCAGGAGGCTCCTTTACAAGTCTCAGGGTGCTGCTTCCACAGTCGTTTACCCGTCTGCACTGGTTCCCCCCTCAGGGTTTCTGAGCCTTCACTCCTGCCTGTGTCCGCCTCCACCCTCGTCTCCACCCCTGCCTGCACTCCGCATCCACGCTCAGAGTCAGTGTGTGTTCCTCAGCTTTTTGGGGTCTCAAATCTTGCCGCTCTTAGGAACAGGCCCTGGAGCTGCCAATGACTCGATGGGTGCCCTAAACTTGCTCTATTTCTTTTGACCTGGCTTCGGAGCTGCAGGTGTTGTGTGTGTGTGTGTGTGGGGGGGGGGGTTGGTTGCTCAGCCCGCGATTTAGTGAGAGCTGTTTCACCCCTTTATAGCACGGAAATGTCCTGATTCCATGTACCTTCCACGCTGCACCCTGTTGTGGGGTCCCTCCGTTCGACTGGGTTTGTTTTCATGCCCCCTTGAGAAGTCCTGTATGTTTCGGTCAGGAGAGGTTAAGTGCTGCTTTTTACTCTGCTGCCATCTTAACCTGGAAACCAGCATTGTGTCTTTTATCTAGTTACCAAGGTTCACGAGCTAGGGATCATCTCTTATTTGTTATTCTCCCTTACCCTAAAGAACCCAAAGCTGCCAACTCATATCATTTATTTCTCCATAGAATTTCACACGAATGCCCATCCTTCTAATCATATAGCTGCCATCTTAGTTCAGGCTCTCATCAACTATTTTTTTATGGTTGTTATAGCCTCCTAATGGGTTTTCCTGCATTGTCTCCCTATTCTAACCCATCCTTCACTTAGAAGCCAAGTGATTTTCTTAAAGCATATCTGACTATATCACTACTTCTACATATTCTCTCCCTCCCTCCCTCCCTCCCTCTCTCTCTCCCTCTCTCTCTCTGTCTCTCTTTCTGACTCCTTATTGACTCTAAGATAAAATGTAAAGTCCTCTATTGACATTTAAAACCCTTTACAACCTTGCCCAAGCTGTCCTCAAGCCTTATTTTATATTACTTACCTTCTTGAACTCCTTAGTCCAGTCAAACTAGCCTTTTGCTATTCAAAACACATACAAACACAGACACACACACAAATATAGATATGAATAAAATATTAATTTAACTATTAAGCAAAAACACATGAAGGGAGAGAGATAGCTTTATATTAATTTTCTGCTGAGTTGAAAGCAGAGACAATTCACTTTTGCTTGTTTCTGAATCACAATTGGTGAATAAAGTACACAATAGACACATGTTTACTGCTGAAAAGTCATGTTCAAAGCCTGTTATAACTTACTATTTTTTTGCTTATTTTTCAGTGAAATGTTCTTAAAATGAAATTCACCTGCTTGGCTAGCTGCCCTGATCAAATCAATTGAATAATTAATTGCTAACAAAGTTATTACTTATAGGTATATACTTCAACTAGGGTTTACAAAGGATCAAAGTAATTAATCATATTAAATCACTTTGCTCTTACTAAAAGTTATTTTTATAACTATTACAGAGAGGACTAAAATTATTCCATATCATTAATGAATAAAATTAACAATTTAAAAATATTTCTCATCTTTTTCAAAACTTCTTTTATAGAATAGTGTATAAGGTATGTGTATATATATAATCTTTGTATCATTACAGTAATTGATTTATATGATAAAAACATTTAATTACATTAGAGGGTACAAATTAAAAAACCGTTAATAGCTATGCATAATCAAAAAGTTCATAAACTTTGAGTAACTCTAAAGGTAAACTCTGTCTCTCTTACGATCTGCCTTCCTCAATGTTAATACAAGGGATCCTTATAATCTAGCTTTATACATTTTCCTTCAAATCTTTCACCAGTTGTTTTAGCATCATCTCATTTCTATCTCTCCCCAAACCACTCTATTCTTTGAACTCCCACCTCCATTTTATAACTGCTTAAATATAATTATTTTCCCTCAGGATAATGCTAATTAGCTGATTGCAGTCCTTATGTTACTCCAAGGAGGCTAGAAGACAGGGAAGCCTCATGTGAGTAAACATAAAGATATTATAGGCCAGTCAGATGGGAAAACCAAACCAAATATTTCTTAGATTCTGCAAAACTAGGAGCTTCTTTGTTCTTCCAATACCTGAAGCCTCAGACTGACCCTAAACCACATCTTTTCATCTGCCTCTCAAACTCTAGTTAAATAATGCTACGAATTTACCCTTCCGATATGGGCACCATCTCTTCCTGCCCTTGACCCTCTACTTAGCATTCTATATCTTTGTCAGCATATTCCTGATCTGCGTGACTGACCTGCAGTTCTGCCTATGACCTACTCGTCCTCCCTGATTCATGAAGCTTCACTGTGAGTAGTGAGAGACTTTGATGGCTAGTCCACTGCAGATTACCAACCCAGCTCTTTCCTTTGATAGGGAATGGAAGAACATTCTGCTTTGGGGAAAATCTAGCCAAAATGTTCTCTACCAAATCATTCCATTCCTGACTATGCTAAAGTTCCCAGTAGTTGAATATATTCATAGTATATGAAGCACCTTTGACTATGTTATTGATTTATATGTGAAAGTATGAAGATAAACAGGAATTCCCTGTGGCAAAATTGTGAAGGTAGCAAAAATTTTCTTTAGGTACTAGAGCTTCTATTTTCTGTCCTATTTTTTTCCCCCAATGGTTGTAATGCATAGTATCCCATTTTAGGAATTTAGACATGCAGTAACTTCTTAATTTTTGTTTACTGAAGGCTGAAATAGGAAAGAATTTGCTATCCTCACATGCATTTTGACTAAAATTCCTTTGTGCTATTGTTAATTATCTAATTGAATTGCATTATAAAGTTTTATTTGTAATCATGTAAAAAAGGTTTATGCCTTTTAACAAACACAGGCAGTTGTGGATATGGCATTCTAGAATCAGAAAGACCTTCATTCAAAGTGAAAAGGACCTATTGGTGTAAAAATATTTATTGCAGTTGTTTTTGTGGTAGCAAAGAATTGGAAATTGAGAGATTGTCCATCAATTTGGGAATGGGTACAAAAGTTGTAGCATATGATTGTAATGGAATACTATTGTGCTATAAGAAATGATGAGCAAGATGATTTAGGAAAAATCTGGAAACACTTACGTGAACTAATGTAAATAGTGAATAGAACCAGAAGAACATTGTAACAATATTTTTGATGAACAATTTCAAATGACCAATCACTCTCTGCAATATAATGATCCATGAAAATCCCAGAAACTGATAGTTTAAATGCAAATGAAAATGTACTGTATTTCACTTTCCTCCTTTCTTCTTTCTTTCTTCTTCTTCCTCCTTTTGTTCTTCTTTCCTCTTCTTTTTCTTGTAATTGTTGTTGTTCTTTTTTCTCATCCTTGTTCTTGTTCCTCATTCTCTTCCAGAAAATGACTAACATAGAAAAGTACTTTCCATTATTACACATGTAAAATAGATATATATTTGTTTACCATCTCAGGGAGTGGGTGGAAGAGTGGGACGGAGGGATAGTGGAAGAGAAAGAAGAGAGTACTTGGGACTCAAAAATTAAAAAAAATAAATAAATGTATAGAATTACAAAATACAATATATATTTTTTAAAGACCCAAATCCAAATCTGGTGTCTGACATTTAGTAGCCGTGTGACCCTAGGCAAGTCATTTAACTCAGTTTGTTTCCGTTTCCTCATCTATACAGTGATCTGGAGGAGGAAATTGCAAACCACTACAATATTTTTGCCAAGAAAACCCCAAGTAGGGTCACAAAGAGCCTGACATGATTGAAATGACTGAATAACAACAACATATAATAGATAATAGGAAGTTCCTACAATACATTTTTTTTGTGGGAAGTGGTAGAGATTTGACATCTTTTAGCCCCAGAAATAATATTATGGCTAAGATTGGACCTGAACTTAAAATTTCTTTTAGTTATTTTGTAATGCATATAGCAAAAGAATATTTGCACCAGTTAGGGAGTACCTAGACCTTTCAATTGAAGTAAGATTTTTTTTTTTTTGGGAAGCCAAGTGATTTTTTTAAACATTTATTAATAATCATTTTTAACATGGTTACATGATTCATGCTCCTACTTTCCCCTTCACCCCCCGCACTCCCCCCACCCATGGCCGACGCACATTTCCACTGGTTTTGTCATGTGTCCTTGATCAAGACCTATTTCCAAATTGTTGGTGGTTGCATTGGTGTGGTAATTTCTAGTTCACATCCCCAATCATGTCCACCCCGACCCATACGTTCAAGTAGTTGCTTTTCTTATGTGTTTCCTCTCCTGCAGTCCTTCCTCTGAATGTGGGTAGCATCTTTACCATAAATCCCTCAGAGCTGTCCTGGGTCATTGCATTGTTGCTGGTACAGAAGTCCATTACATTCGATTTTACCACAGTATATCAGTCTCTGTGTACAATGTTCTTCTGGCTCTGCTCCTTTCGCTCTGCATCAGTTCCTGGAGGTCTCTCCAGTTCACCTGGAACTTCTCCAGTTTGTTATTCCTTTTAGCACAATAGTATTCCATCACCCGCATATACCACAGTTTGTTCAGCCATTCCCCAATTGAAGGACATACCCTCCTTTTCCAGTTTGTTGCCACCACAAAAAGCACAGCTATAAATATTTTCGTACAAGTCTGTTTATCTATGATCTCTTTGGGGTACAAACCCAACAATGGAATGGCTGGATCAAAGGGAAGGCATTCTTTTATAGCCCTTTGAGCATGATTCCAAATTGCCAGCCAGAATGGCTGGATCAGTTCACAACTCCACCAGCAATGCATTAATGTCCCAATTTTCCCACATCCCCTCCAGCATTCATTACTCTCCCCTTCTTTCATTTTAGCCAATCATCTAGGTGTGAGGTGATACCTCAGAGTAGTTTTGATTTGCATTTCTCTAATTATTAGAGATTTGGAACACTTTCTCATGTACTTATTGATACTTTTGATTTCTTTACCTGAAAATTGCCTATTCATGTCTCTTGCCCATATATCAATTGAGGAATGGCTTGATTTTTTATACAATTGCTTTAACTCCTTGTATATTTGAGTAATTAGACCCCTGTCCGAGTTTTTCATTATAAAGATTTTTTCCCAATTTATTGTTTCCCTCCTGATTTTGACTACATTGTTTTTGTTTGTACAAAAGCTTTTTAGTTTAATATAATCAAAATCATTTAATTTACATTTTGTAATTTTCTCTAACTCTTGCTTGGTTTTAAAGTCTTTCCTTTCCCAGAGATCTGACAAGTATACTATTCTGTGTTCACTTAACTTATTTATAGTTTCCCTCTTTATATTCAAGTCATTCACCCATTCTGAATTTATCTTGGTGTAGGGTGTGAGATGTTGATCTAAACCTAATCTCTCCCATATTGTTTTCCAAATTTCCCAGCAGTTTTTGTCAAATAGTGGATTCATGTCCCAAAAGTTGGGCTCTTTGGGTTTATCATACACTGTTTTGCTGATGGCATTAACCCCAAGTCTATTCCACTGATCCTCCCTTCTATCTCTTAGCCAGTACCATATTGTTTTGATGACTGCTGCTTTATAGTATAGTTTAATATCTGGTACTGCTAGGCCCCCTTCCTTCACATTTTTTTTCATTATTTCCCTTGATATTCTTGATCTTTTGTTATTCCAAATGAAATTTGTTATAGTTTTTCCTAATTCAGTAAAGAAATTTTTTGGTAATTTGATAGGTATGGCACTAAATAGGTAAATTAATTTGGGTAGAATTGTCATTTTTATTATGTTAGCTCGTCCTACCCATGAACAATTAATGGTTTTCCAATTGTTTAGATCCAGTTTTATTTTTTTGGAAAGTGTTTTGTAGTTATTTTCATATAATTGCTGTGTTTGTTTTGGTAGATAGATTCCCAAGTATTTTATATTGTCTAGGGTGATTTTAAATGGTGTTTCTCTTTCTACCTCTTGCTGCTCTAATGTGTTGGAAATATATAGAAATGCAGATGATTTATGTGCATTTATTTTGTATCCTGCAACTTTGCTAAAGTTGTTGATTATTTCTACAAGCTTTTTAGTTGATTCTCTAGGATTTTTAAAGTAGATCATCATATCATCTGCAAAGAGTGACAGTTTAGTCTCCTCATTGCCTATTTTGATACCTTCAATTTCTTTTTCTTCTCTAATTGCAACTGCTAGT
>NC_058132.1:580743202-581022632 GCF_016433145.1 Gracilinanus agilis
TTTCTAATTCAGTAAAGAAGTTTTTTGGTAATTTGATAGGTATGGCGCTAAATAGGTAAATTAATTTGGGTAGAATTGTCTTTTTTTTTTTATGTTAGCTCGACCTACCCATGAGCAATCAATGGCTTTCCAATTGTTTAGATCCAGTTTTATTTGTTTGGAAAGTGTTTTGTAGTTGTTTTCATATAATTGCTGTGTTTGTTTTGGTAGATAGATTCCTAAGTATTTTATATTGTCTAGGGTGATTTTAAATGGTGTTTCTTGAAGTAAGATTTTTATTATGAATCTATTATAAAAATAAATTTATCAAATTTTTATTAAGGATCGCGTATGTGTCAAATATTTTCCTAGGAAATGATGGAACTGATTGTTCCTATTCTCAAGGAATTTAATATCTGATAAAAGAATATAATGTCATTTAGTCCTATGTGTACTCCTTTTCCAACATCCCTAAAAGCTAGTCATCCAGTTTGTACTTTAATACCTTTAATTAGAGGGGAACATACTAATTCCAAGAAAACTCATTTGATTTAATAATATAATCTAGAATGCCTCCATGAATAAAGTTAGCCTCATGGACTCATAATTTTAAGGCATTATCTTCTTTACTTTAAAAAAGAAATATAACAATATTTAGTTATCTTTATTCCTGTAGAAACTCTCCAATTCATTTCATTTAAGAAATCATTAATAGTAGATAAACATTCACATATACACATTCATCCACTAACCTGAAAAATCATTTTCCTGGTCCCTGAACCCGAGGACAGATAAGTGCTTTCTTACTATCTTGTCATTCATCTTAAGTTTCTGTTCCTAATTAACCATTTTTATCCATATTTCCTACTTGGAGAATCATTGCCATTCCTGGGGGGGTGGATGATAGGATTAGGGTGGGGTTAAGCAAAATAGGAATTAGTAATTCACCTACAGTTAGCTGTTATTACCATTGTTCTTTCTACTAAGAGTAAGGTCTTAACCAATTTTTTGTCTTCTTGTCTTTATAATAACCTTTTTAAAAAAGAGGTAAGGGTGTTTTTTTTTTAAACCACTTATATCAGTATATATCAGGAATAGGATATTTGAACCTAGGATTTAGTCTTTCTGATACTAATGCTATAACATCATTCTATTCTTTGTTACTCCTCTTCATAACATATTCCTGTTCACAACTCTTGTACATGTATTTCAACTAACTTAATTAGTAACTATATTACAGCTAAACTATTTTCTAAAGACACTGTATCCTTTTTCTTCCTGACTGGAACTATTCGTGTGAGTCATCAGAATTTCATTTTTTGAGAGCATTCTGTTCTTTTTGTGTTATAATCCTCTGTAACCTTTAGGTCAGAGACCTATCTATCCATTCTTTCAACTCTGAGAAATTTGGTCTCCAGAAGTACAGTGTGTTTCTCAGGCTATTCCAAGATCTCTCTTCATTATCATTCAGAAATTGTAGAGTAACATGGTCACTCCCTTTTAAATAGCTCATCATTTCTCCTTCAGCAAATTTCTATTTATTTATCAAAAGCAAGACAAGACTATTACTTGCCTACATTAATTCCCCTACTTTCAAAAGAATTGATGGGACCTGGTCATAAACCAGATTAAATGCATGAAAGGCATAATAGAATTTAACAGTGCTAAAGCGAATCTTCATGTTGATTTGGAGTGGGTTCGTATTCTATCTATGCTACTTACTGATTTAGAGATCTGGGATTTGATTTCATTATCTGTAAAAGAAGGGGCTTTATTAAATGGCTTATATGACCCCTTCTGATCCTAAATTCTATCATCCAGTGTTTGGATATAATTTAGGTGGATTTTTTTTCCATTCTCTTTTCTTCTCTCTTTTAATCCTAATCTAACTTCTTCTCTTTCATTCTTCAAACTCAGAATTCCCAGTTTTGTGGAATTGGAAGTCAGTTTCCACTCTGTTTTCTTTCTTTGATTATGCCTGGCCCAGTTCTTGACTCTCTGCATTAGGAAAATCACATCTACAGCCACACATACCAACTTTTCTGTTACCTAAAGTCTTCTAACACTCAGAACACCCATACAAGAGGCAGGGAGTAGGGGTCAGTGATCACAGAACAACTGCAACATGTACCGTTTTGTCAAGGGATAAGAATATAAAAGATGAATGTTGGGTGAAAATTATATGGACTGTTTAAATAGTGACATTGGCCTAGAAATGTATCCCAGACTATACTCATACTCTGAGGATGCATTTCTGACTTCTCTCCACCAGACTTTTTTATTATTCCATAGAAACCTCTTCACACTGATAGTCCACTCCACAGAAGGACTACTTACATTGGGGGCACCCTTCACCCCTGAGACATCACTTTCTGATTGACTGGTTCTTCCCAGAACCTCTACTTTAATGAGGAGATACAGACTAAATGCAGATTTATTTCTCTCTTGGCTGAACTGCTAAATAATCATCTTCACAGATTTTTCTCTTCCATTCTGGGGGCCAGGCACTTTTTCCTCAGTCTACTCTTTTTTTCACCTCCCTTTTTGTACCATTTTCCCCTATTAGAATGTAAGCTCCTGCCTTTTTTGCTGTGCCTGACCCATAGTTAGACCTTAATAAATGCTTTTTAGCAGACTGATCAATGCTTATGAAACTGTGTCTATCTGTGTGTAAACGATGAAAAAATAATGAAAGAAATCTAAGAGGAAAGCTGAAGCTTTTGATGTTGATTATACATATTAAAGAACTGATGAAGTGAAAATAGAAAAATTAAAAAAATAGTTAGGTTACATAAAAGTAATAATAGATTCATTTTTTGAGCTGTTCACTACTTAAGCCTAATTATCATGCAGCATAGTAGTGTTTATATCATTAAATATATGTCAGATTGAGTTTCTTGTAAATTTCATTTTATTACTACAACAGTAAACTTCATAATTTGTTGCTTATGTCTCATGGGCATCTGTCCATGCAACAAAGACAACCTCTTACAATTTAAACTAATTAGGGGCAATGTTGTTTCTGGGACTTCTGTTAGGTGCTTTAAGATACCTAGAACAATGGTGTCAAACTCATATATAAACAGGGCCACTAATCCACATATGAGGATCTCTGATGGTCAAATATTGACTTAAGTTCAAAATGTAATGTTATCTTTGTCTTATTGTATTTATTTATTTATTTATTTTAATTTTCCCAATTTCTTTAAATCTGGTTCCTGTTAAGTTTGGGAATTGGGCTGAATGCTTGATATCTTTGATCTAGAATGTCCTTTCCTGCGTCAATCTTCTTAAGCTCATGTTCTTTCTTTATTCCTACAATTCCTAAAGTATTATTTTATTCATGAACTTTCTTTAAATGATTATTTAAGTGACAGTATCTAGCTTTGCTCCTACTCTGCCTTGCCATGTAATTAAAACATTATATTATAAAGTATTTACTCTAGTATTTGAGGTGAAATGCTTTGGAAAAAATGAATAAAATGCTTTTGTTGAAAACAGCTTCCCTATAACATATAGATTATTGGGAAAGGTGCTATCAAGGATTATATATTCCTCAAGTAGGGATGAAAGAAGAGTCAATGAAGTTTGATGTGAATTGTATTTTCTAAACAAAGAATGAAGACTGTCTTCATTTTCACTGGAAGTAACTAGATCTCTGGATGCCCTTAAAAGAGCTATCCAGATGTTCTACTACTCACTAGAAAGCAAGTAAATGTAACTGCTTAGAAATCACTTGAGATAAAAATGCTTGAGATAAAATTGCAGCAATCTCAGGGGTAAGCAAATAGTACACAGTACAAAACTGTCATGTTAGAATTTGAAATTGCCCTTTCAACAAAAATGTAAGGGTTAAAATCCCAAGATTTTTAGGGCTTTTAAGTTTGTAGTTCTCATGTGATGGCATGAAACAAATAAAAGTAGATTTTATAGCATTGAATTAAACTCTGTTAATAAGGCAACTTAATTTATCTTTACTTAATTAGCAGCCTTCCTTCATGTCAAGTCCTCTGAGGAAAATTGCCCAAAAGTCAAGGTTCTATGTGCTTCCATGTCAAATTAAAAGCACCTTGCAAGTCCACATCAATAAGTTTTTTTTTCTTTTGTTACCCAAAGGACACCATAAGTTCAAAACAAAACATTTAATGAAATGATATCAACGTGAAATCTGGACACATCAATTTTACTCCTGCCCTTTGAGAAACCCCATTACTAGGCACACCTGTCTTGGGCTGAACTCTAGACCTTAAACTGTTTGGGGACCCTAGTGTGGGTGGGATTAGTAGATATAGTAAAAATGTTGAGAATGATGAGTGCCTTTGTTTTAGAAGCTTCTCCCATTGTATTAAAGATATCTTTTTTTTTTAAACCCTTAACTTCTGTGTATTGGCTCCTAGGTGAAAGAGTGGTAAGGGTGTGCAATGGTGGTCAAGTGACTTGCCCAGGGTCACACAGCTGGCAAGTGTCTGAGTTCAGATTTGAACCTAGGACCTCCGTTCTCTAGGCCTGACTCTCAATCCACTGAGCTACCCAGCTGCCCCCTAATGATCTCTTTTGGGAAGCCCAGATCTTAGTTTGCCCCTTCCTTTGTAATTGTTATAGTTGACCACACCCTGATAACCCTGAGGCTCCCTGCAACCTCTTTGCAGCCTGCTTGCATGCTTGCTGTACCTAGTTCTCCAGCGGATATAAAAGACCCCCAAGTTCTGTCACTCTTTGAAACTATCATGTCACATGGTGATCCTACCAGGAATAATGCTGGGGGGGTGGAAGGTGTATTCCCAGCAGTCCAGTTCCCTTTAGGGGTGGGACAATTGAGCGAAAACGAAGTGAGAAGAGCCAGAGACCCAGTAGGTGTGCAGTGGCTGATCTGAAGTACCATCTGCTGATTTTAATTTTTATATCATTTTCCTCAAGATTACATCAATGTTGGCATGAATTCCATTCCTATCATACATCTTATCTTTGGAGACAATGTATTAGCTGTGTTTGACATATCTCTTGGGCTACAGTGGTGAGAACATACAGCCCTTTTCATGGGAGACAATTTCTTCATATTTCACGCATTGCTCTTTTATATTAAATTATTGTACCAAATAGGATCTGGAAGGGGGGTGGAGGAAACTTGGAGACTGTTCTGGCCTGTTCTTGCAGGCACCTGTGTATGGGAATCTGAGTTAGAGATTTAAAATCTTTAACATTAACTCACTATATGCTGGTTTGTTGTGAAGTGACTTCTAGGGGAAGTTTCTGTATTATGGGGGTTTGTTTAGGGTTTTATTTTGGGATAGTCAGTAGTCTGTTGACTGTGTTTCTTCTTGCCATGAACCTGTATTGTTTTTCTGTGTCTCCCTGGGGCTGAATAAAGATACTGAAGTGAATGCTAATGAGAAAAGAGTCACATAGGGGAAACTGAGTGAGAAATTTCCATCCTTCTGACACCTGCTTTGCAGGTTCCAGAGCTGGTGATGAACTGTGCTAAACATCACAGGCTTTGATGGCTTCCTGCAGGATACATACCCAAAGTCCCAGGGTGTAGGCTCTGAAAAGTCCTTGGTGCTGGACTCTGGACAGGGCCGAACATTGGACCTATCCCTATCCTGATTAAAGACTTGGTTTTTCTGAATATTAAATAATTCTGTGTTTTTTTCAAGTTAACAATAACAAATATTTATAATGGATTTAAGATTTTTAAGAAACTATAAATATTATCTTATTTTATCCTCATGACAACCTTAGGAGATACACATCATTATTATTTCCATTTTATAGATATATAGATACAGTAAGTGTTGCAGATGGAGATTAGGAGACTTGTCCAGGGTCACAAAGGTAATAAATATTGCAGAAATGATTTGAGCTCAGGTCTTAAAACTACAAGTATAGTGATTTCTCCAGTGTCCATAAAATGAAATATTAAGAAAAGTTATGCTTTATTAAGAAAAATATGCTTCCCTATAAATGATCAGTCTCCCATAAATGTACATATGATCAGTAGAAAGAGTAGACAGATAGAGGGATCAAACATGAGTTTTTATATATTTGCATATATATATATTTGCAGAGTAAACTAGGTCACATTATAGAAAGGTATATGATAGAGAAAACACATAAAGTATATGCATGTGACTGAATAGACATGTTATAGCAACTCATGCTCATTTGACTGTGTGGCCATATATCTTTTAATGATATCTCTGAATATTATTTGCCTCTGCTGGAAATGCATCTCTTTTATCTTTTCACCTGGTGTAACATCTCCTACTTCCTCAAAAGCTCTAATTTTCTTCTCCCCATATTCTCCCTCTTCCTTTCCCCAGGATTTCACTGTTATTTCACTTTAGGTTGGTGACAGAAAACCTGTGACACACATGTCAGCACTGACACACACAGTCATTTTCGATGACACACGGCCGCATGCGGCCTCATAAAGAGAACTATGGAGCCACATGCTGAGGATGAAACATTTGCTGTAGTGTAGTGTAGATACTCTGTGCACGATAGATGGCAATTCTACCTATATTAATTTACCTATTTTGGTTTATTAAATACAGTCATATATTACAATTATAAATTTTTGTTATTTAAACTATAAATATCACAAAATTATGTTTTTTTTTCTTGAAGTGACACACCACCTGAGTTATGCTTGGTTTTTGGAGAATTTTGACACACCAAGCTCAAAAATTTGCGCATCACCGCTCTAGGTATCTCTGTTCTCTATTAGATGCCTTTCTCTGCTGCTCTGAGCTGAACAAAAGCAAGCTATTGTTACTTGCTTGCCAAGTCATTGATATTGCATGTTGCTCATCTCAACTCCTATTTGCTCTGGTGCAATGACTTGGAAGCCTCTCTATAATATGGAAAAGCTGATGATTATTTAATTGTAGCCAGAAACTAGAAACCATCATCCCCTGCAAAGGGGCTAAAAAACAATGTTAGCCAAAGGATAAGTCTATCTTTTATTTAGCTCTTTACTACTCACACTGAATTGCATGATCCTATTTTATTTGACATTCAAATCAATCTGTTAGAACAAAAACTAACCAAGAATGCAATGTCATTGTCTTCTACCCACCTGATCCATATTCATGAGGTTATTATTTATATCTTTTTGTTTCAATCCTTTCTCACTTTGATTTCATATTTTCATCAGCAATAAACTCTCATTTCCCATGTTATTTCCTCTTAACACAATGTAAGCTCCTTGACAATTGTTTTACATATACATACATATGTGCATGTATATATATTCATGTATGTACATTTATATATATGTATTCCCAGGGCCTAAAACCATGACTTCTAAATATTGTAGGCTCTTAATAAATATTTGTTTGATTGACAATTTAGAGTTTTGCTCATGTTTGTAGGGTATTGTACAGAGTGGAGTATGAAATATAGAAATAACATTTTTATTTACATATTTCAAAAACATGGCAATTCTTCATTTAATACTGCAATATCTCAATATCCTGACTTCAAATTTAGGTCCTTAAAGGGGATAAATTGACCTCTTTTTCCTGTGATATAGTCACCACTAAAAATACAGTCATAGTTGGTTTATGGACCTTGTGAAATCTGTAGACATGGTGTGTTTTGTTTTTGTTTGTTTTTTTTTTTTTTTTTTGCCTATCTCAATTGGGGGGAGGAATTAACATGCTGGAAGTTACCTGTACCAGTGAAATGAAAGGTGTAGTTCTTATGAACACAAACATAATAACTGTCCTCAAATAGCTGGAATTCAATAGAAGAGGGAGACTGAGCTGGAACCAGTTTGGGACATTCTATAGTACTGTATAAGGAGCACTGCCATGAACTGTTCATAATTGGAAAGACTCATCTCTTTCACACTGATATTCATTCTCCTGGTGATGTTCTTTGGCAATGAGCATATTATCTCTAAAAAATTAATATAACTAGTAATTCAAAGTAGAATAGATATGTATATGGAGAACATAAGGGGATTGTATCAGAATACCAATGGCAATTGCACTAGTGAACCTACAAAAGAAAAATTATCTAGAATTTGTATGATCAAAAAAGTGGTTGGTCAGTCATAGAGGAATGATAAGAAAAAACAAAACAAAACAGAAGAATGCCCTGAGTTGTATATTTGTACCCCTGAAATACTAAAAAACAAAAACAACAAACAAACAAAAAACTATAGGAAATTGTTTCCATTATGTGGTATAGATACAATTAATATGTATTCAAAAGTCTTAACATGAATCTTCCAAGATGAGAAGGCTAGGAGGGGTTCCTATCTGCATAGGGAAGTAAGAGAATCCACATCAGTAAAGTCATTGATCCACCAAACTATCAATGCATAAGCCTTATAAATATAAGTATTAAAATTCTATTCCCTGTTTATGTTTAACAGTTACTATATTTGAGATTCACATTCTTGAACTGCTATATGTATATGCACATTTGTGTGCATATATTTGCATATAACACACATACACATGTAAATATTTATTGCTATTAAAAAAGAAAATTATCAACAACTCAGTCCTGCAATAGAAATCAGTTCAAATTTGCCATAATTAGGAGAATCCTATCAAGTTGTTGGTGATTATTTGCCTTTTATTACACCATGAAACCTCTCTCATTCAGCATATGTGCATCCAGTATGCCTTTTCTTCCCCTTTGTCAACTCATTTCAGCAAGCTGATAATTCTAGGACTGGATTACTTACATACATAATCTCGGTTTAGTGGATATACATGTCGTGCTATGTGTGCATGGGAAGGAGTTCTGTATTGTTCGACCCATGTGCTTATTATTGGACTTTAAGACTATCTCTGTTAATGCCATTGCTCACTGAAGCAAACTATTTTTTTTGTTGTTGTTGCAAATTGCTGGTTGTCATATGGTTCTTTTTCCCTTCCGAGGATTGCCTCACAGACTAAATGTACAGTAATGAAAAAGAGACGATATTCCACATTTAATAAATCATTTTTATAGAAAAATATACAGAAACCAGGTGGTATTTGTGTTCCCCATTCCCGAAGAGGAGTAATATGTTACATATTTTTAGCTGAAGCAGCATTTAACATAAAGAGGATTTAGATTACCTGGGTCTGAAAATAAATAGTCTGATCAAATACATGCACAAACCCCCTCCTCATGATATTTTGAGACTCTCTTTGCAAAGATAAATGAAATATTTTACATATTGAAAGTGAACTACTATTTGTCATTTGCATGGCATTTGCAATTGACAAAATACTCTTGCAACCAATTTATAGAAGCTGCTTTTTATCTCAACACTACAAGGCAAGTTTCCATTATAGGACATATTTTGCAGACTAGGAAACTGGGAATATTGTTCAAAGTCACCCATTAAAGTAGAAGGGGAATCAGAAATCATGCATTGCCATTGTGTATAAATTTAAATCCCAGATTCCATAAAGTTATCAGTGACTTTCTTCCCTTACTTTCCTATCAATCTATCACATCAAAACCCACCCACTTCTATAATAATCTCCAGGCAATCTTCCAAAATACTTTGGCTATTAATAAGGTCAGTAAGGCACTGGTCAATCCCCTTATTTATATTCTGAGGACTAAGCTTTTATTTTATCCCTTCACCCTATTTCCACAAGTCATAATGCACTTATGCACTTGGGGAAATACAAATGTTAAATAAGACATAATCCTCTGCTTTTAGGAATCTTTGAGTATAGTTTAATGATAAAGACACAAACACTAGTAACTATAATACTGAATGTAGCATGATACATGGATTCAAGAGCCAAGAATCAAAGATCTGTGTAATATGGGAAACCAAAGACCGATGCCAACTCTAGAGGAATCAAGGACAAGTTCACCAGAGCAGATGATCATTTCATCAGATTTTAAATCAGAGGAAATTTTAGGCCAGAACAAAAGTAAAGAGAACAATTTTTTTTTTTTTAAGTAAGCCTGCACAAAAGCCCAGAAGAGGAAGAATGTGTCATATAAAAGAGGGAGAACTGTTCCCAAGTCTACCTGGACATGTCTATAGAAATGGATAGTACTAACAGATGGGGACAGCCTTGGAATACAGGTAAAAATGTTTTTTATTTCATGGTCAGTAGCAAGCAACCTATACTTGAGGGAAGGGAGTGCAGTGTTCCTTTTCAAGGGAGCTGAAGCATTTTATAGATTATTTTTACAACGGGTAGACCTATGATACTCCTTCAAATATCCCCTTAATGTTAAATACTCGAACATTAGAGTTCGTAAAAAACAAAAATAAAAATAACCTACTTACTCTTATTGGACGTATTAGGAAGAACATTAAATTTGAAATCATGGGAACCTAGTCTGAATTTTAGCCCTGTAACTCTTTGCTTGTTGAACTTTAGACAAATCATTTAATATCTATGAACCTCAGTTTCCTCATTATTAAAATGAAGCAACTGGCATCAATGGTCTTCAAAATGAATTTCAGCTCAACAACTAAAATCTATGAACTCCATATTATGGTTCTAAATCAATGATTTTGTGATCATGTTGCTATTATCTTATTTCTCTGTTCTCTACTCATGTAGAATCATTTGTATTTTTATCCAATGACAAAATAAACAGTGACTTGAAATGGAATTTTAATGTTTTATATAAAAAGTACAGGAAAAACTGTTATGATTTTCAAAGTTCCGTTTTGATAAGTGTTAGGTAAATATTGTTACAATACAAGAATGATCATAGTTAAGTCTATACCATTCTGAAACTGTTGAATTATGGTAAATATGTTTCTTGTTTCTGGAGGAAAAAATATTTAACAAGGATCATTTTCATGGTTTTCCAAGGTCATTCATTGCTAATTTAGCATAATGTCTCTTAGCTACTAAAATCTGCTTTCTCATTTGTAGTTTCATGAATGTGTTAGTTTTAAACTATCAAAAAAAAGTTCATGGTCAGCAGTGGGAGCAAAACAAGAATTGTCAGTGAAGTACCTTTTACAATATGGATTTGCATATCAGGTATTATCTTCATTATAAACATCACAATGGCAAGTGTTTTTATTGAAATTCTGTGCTTTTAATAGCAATTATCTACTTGATATTTCCTTTAGAATATGATCAAACTAACTCAAGGTAAGCAGAAAATTAGATTTTTTTAAAAATCAGGGAGGGGGCAGCTGGGCGGCTCAGTGGATTCAGAGTCAGTCCCAGAGATGGGAGGTCTTGAGTTCAAATCGAAACTCAGACACGTTCTAGTTGTGTGACCTTGTGCAAGTCACTTAACCCCCATTGCCTAGTCCTTGCCAGTCTTCTGCCTTGAAACCAATACCCAATATTGATTCTAAGATGGAAGGTAAGGGTTTAAAAAAAATCATTCTCTGTTGTACAATGTCCTTTCATACATGTTCATAGATCAGACCCTTATCCTTAATAGTTATTGTCACAACTACCTGATCCTATACTACTACTACTACAAATAATATTACTATTACTATTAATAACTAGCATTAAATAATGCTTTAAGATTTGTAAAACTCTTCACATATATCATTTTTATCCTCACAATAATCCTTGAAGATAAGTGCTAGTCTTGTCTCCATTTTATAGATGGTGACATGGAGACAGTAAATGACTTGTTTGGGGTCACACAAATATTAAGTGTGTGAGCAGGATTTGAAGAGTGATCTTTTTCTCTCCACATCCAGCACTCTATCCATTGGGCTTCCCAGGAGTCCTTCCTTTTTATCTTAACCTTTAACTCCTTTGGTTTTCATTTTTTTTGGTTCATGGTATTTGTAATTGCTACTATTTTATAACTCAAGTCAATCTGAATTGTTTTAAAAAACATGCTTTGGTGATGCATGATGTAAACTTGGGGTATTTACTTAGGCCCATTTTTCCTTATTTAAACTGTTCTTTTAACAAAGAAAACTTTAAAATTCTTTTTAGAGTCCTTCCCAGAATTTGATTGCCTGGTATGCCCCTCCTATCACTTCTGTTAGAACTCTAGAAGTCTTTGGACTTCTGGGACAGCTGGCTGTGTTTTTGTTTTTTTTTTTAAATTCTTTTCATAGCTTGTGCTCTCTTTTCTTAGCTTAAAATTATCAGAACCCATCAAACTTGGAATTTGATGAAGATCTTTGGAATTATACAAAAGAATCAAGCTCTAAGCATTTATTTGGCATCTATATTTATTGAACAAGAACTCTGTTAGGCACTGGAGATAAATATAAAACAAAGACAGGCCCTATCCTCAAATACTTTTCACTGGGAAGTTGGAAAAATGTGGTATGGTCCATAGATTTGGAAATGTATGTATGAATACAGTTAATATAACAATGACTTTCACCATCATACTGAAAACTTAAATGTATGTTATGTCTGGGCTATAGATGAGTAAAAGAACTCTTTATTATTCTGTTCCATTCATCTATCTAACTTATCAATGCAATTCTGTAATATCAATCACAACGGTCCTTTAGTGTCTGGACAAAAATGATGGATTAGAGTAAAAAATGTTCTGTTTCTCTGTCGCGCTGGAATTGAGAGTGGAAACCAAATGGTGATGAAAAGCAAGACCTAGCTTATAAGGATCCAGGTTGCTCTGATTAAGATTTACAGAAGATTTATATAAATGATATGTATGGCATGTATCTTGAGTTTTCTCCTAAGTTATATAGCTAAATTTTTGGAATGATATTATAAAATGTAATTTTTTAAAAACACTGAACACTGATCATATATTTTATATTTTATATTTTTCTGTTAGGAAGCATTTCTTTTTCTCTTTCTTTCCCAGGCCTCCATCACCAATTCCCACTGTCAGTGAGGGACATATTTGTAACATATGAATATTTCCAAAAAACAAATCTCCATATTGTCCATGTCCAAAAAAAGCACTTTACAAATTTAGTCCATTGATTGTCAAGAGATATCTCTTTGTGGTGGCAAAGAACTGGCAACTAAAACAGGATTTCAGTTCAGGCATAATGAGAAACTATTAGTTGTAAACAATTCTGATAAGCTTTTGTAAGATCTCTTTAAAACTTTTACAATTTTAAGTGTACTTAAATGGCCAGTCCCTCAGGCTCTTAATAGGACCCTCTAGGCAGTGTTATCTACTGATTTCACTATTTCTCTAGAATAATCTTTCCCATTTGTTGAGATCAAATCATCTTGACTTTATGATAATTATAAAATCGCATTTTCCATGTGACCAGAGCATGCTGATTTACATGTATTATATACTACATTTCATAAGTTATGTAGCTAACCAAGAACAGATGACTGGCTTACATAATATTTGTCCAGGGATTTACTTTAACTTGCTTAGAAGTGCTGTATAAGTAGCTCTGTCAAAGTTATACTATTGCTAAACATGAACCTCTTAAGGACCAGGACAATAATTGGGCAGAAGTATTCAGAACATTTAATTTACATACACATATATGTGTATGTAATCATTAATGTCAATGAAGAACTACAGTCAGACTAAAATTCATTCAGCAACCCTTAGAATTCCCATTAATCCAAATAATATCTCAATAGCTCAAAATATTTTTGAAATTTTTTTTCAGTCTTTCTGACCAATATAATTTAAAAAATTTAACTGTGAAAGTTCTAAACATTATATTAGGTTCAGAGGTCTTTTGTTTAAAATATGTGGTATGTGCATGTTCCCTAAATGATAAGTTAATGAGACAAAATCTCTCTTTTTTAGTTTAAGTTAAATATTCTCCAGTTTGGAGCACCTCTGTAAGATGAATCTGAATGAGTTTTTCTTTTCCATTTTCTCCACTGGAACTGATCATAAGATGAGAGGGAGGGAGGGAGAGAGAGAGAGAGAGAGAGAGAGAGAGAGAGAGAAAGAGAGAGAGAGAGAGAGAGAGAGAGAGAGTTTGATAATAGAAATTAACTTTTAAAAAAATATCCTTCACCTATGAATCCTCATCATCTAATTTAGGACTCAATTAAACAGTCATACTTTTCATTAATTGTTCATTTATGTTAGTCATCTTTGCCCAAATAGTCTATTAGGCATTTGAATCCAGGTCCTTCCCTTTGTGTCCTCCTTAGTACTGGGAAAGTCCAGGGTGCAGAATAAGCACTCAATAAATACTTGATTGATTGATTGATTATCTCACAAGAGAATCAGCCACTCATGTCAATGCTGTGAACAACAGATTTTAGAGTATTTGAAGGAACAGAAGCAGCAGGACTATTAGGAGAACAGGACTCCCACAGGAAGTCACATAGTCAACCTGTGCCTGCTTCCCTGTCGGAGGCTGTTTCATTGGTGCAGTTATTCTGCAAAATGGTCTTTTCTCTTGTGCTCTTGGTTCGTTACAACTTTATTTATGTTCTGAGAAAGGGATTCCCTCTGCCAATATTTGAAATCTGTTCTCAGCCATCCAGTCTGCCAAAGCTCACCCAGATGTTTATTCAGAGATTTCTGATAGCTTGCTGAGAATTGTGTGTTTGGGCATGCAAAGGAAATCTCACTGAGAGAAAAAGATGAAATGGATGCAAAATAGCATTGATGACAAAAGCCAATAGCTAGTGGCTGAAAGCTGTAATATAAGAGGTGATATAGAGCACTGCCTTTAGGGAAATAGTAGGATAAGCACCTCTGTGGACCTAACTTGAATTCTAATCCTGTATTTGTATTTGAGTTTCATAGAATATTCAGTTTCCTTGTCTTTAAAAACAAAAACAAAGTTGAACTTACATTGTCGTTAACATTATAATCACTCATGTCACTGTTATCATCATTTATCACTATTTCTGAGCCTGGTATCTGTACTTATGGTCAGTTCTTTAGAGAAAGTCCATGAGAAGAGCAATATGCAAGGTTTTGTTTTAATTTCATTCAAATATTAGATTATCATCAATAGAACTTAATTCTATGTGTTTCATAAAAATAGAATCCTATTAAAACAACTATATTCATTAATAAACTATCAGTAAAACGGTTGGATAAATACAGCAACATGAATATCATGAGGTTGAAAAGAAATAGAAATATTCAGTCAGTGAGGAGTGATAAATATATTATCATTTAATTGCTATTTCACTCAGTTCAGTTTACCTCTGTTCTCACTGACAGATGAGAGTTTGTATAAAGGGTGAAGACTGATTTATTCCTATTTATTCCTATGTGCATACTCAGAATTATCTTCTTTTTAACAACTTGCTTCTTCTCTCTCATCATTTTCTATTGCTTACATTCCTCTGGACTTAGCCCTCAGTGTCCAGAAAACTCATCGTCCTTATAAGATCTCTTTAACTATGGAACTCATATTTCAGCTCGTCCTCCTGTCCTTGAGGCCCCTACCTCTGACTGAGGAAGATGAAGTTGGAGAACTCCTCAAAACTTCAATTTGAGGCTGCCCCAACTGAGACAGTTCTTCATTTTCTACCTGACTATACTCCTCTAGACACGGACCATCATCTCTTCCCTATGGATATCTTCTCTTGTCCCCTTTTCAGCTTCATTTTGTTTGTTGTCTTCCTTCAATTAAATCACAAACTTCTTGAGGGCATGGACTAATTTGTTTTTCTATTTTTTAATACCAGAGTTTAGCCCAGTGCCTAGCACAGGGGAGGTGCTAAACAAAGGGTTTATTGACAGTAACTTAACCTTACCCAGCTGTCTGAAGACTTGCATTGCAAACAGTGAATATACTTCTTTTACCACATAATTTCTTTGATTGAATACAGTTAGCTAAATGAGCTCTTCAGGTCCTACAAATTATTATATATCATATTATATTTGAGATCATATTATAATTTAACAAAATATGGCAGAGTTATTGAAAACTCAGAAGTGCATTACAGATTGAAATTGTATTAAAAAAATTAGCAGCAAAATGATCATGTTCCAGAACTGATATCCAGGTGTCACACTGAATATTTTGCATTATCCTTAATTAGCTATAAGCACTGATCAGCATATTGGAAGAAAGAGTAATGTGAAGAGTTGCCATATAAGAAAAAGTTTAGTGAGATATATGCCAAATTCATCAATGTTACTGGATTAAAAATATATTTATAGAATACCTCACTGCTCTTGAATGTTATATTGACCCTTCTGAGAGAAAAATGCATAAGCATAGTTTCTGTATGCTGGAAGTTTACAATATAAAAGAGATGAAAATAACAGAACCAGAACATAAGTGAGCACAAAGAAATAGTTTCAATTACATGAATGTGAGCATTTATTTTGTTAGTAATATTTTATGAAAGAACATTTTAAAAAGAGAGTCAAAATGTAAAAATATACAAATTGGATATCAAGAGATAACACAAATGCAGATCAATAGGATAGCTCCAGTTAGGGAGAGCGTTATTGGAGGAATCTTCTTAAAAGTAGCCTTATTTGGTCCTATAATCCCTGATACCTGTATCTATTATTATATATTTTTCCTTCCTATTATAGCTAAACTCATACAGATAGAAAAATAGAGATGAGAGAGAACTACAGTGTGCCTCTACTTTCTCTCCTCCCACATTTCTAAATATTTTGCAATTTTCTTATCTCTGCATTTAACTGAAACTCTCCTCTCTAGAGTTATGAAAGATTTATTAATTACTATAGCTGATTATCCGTTCTCTATCAAGATACTTTTTGATTGCTGTAGTATTTTGATATCTTTAATCACCTCTTTCTGATGGTATTTTTATGATAAAGTCATCCTTGTTCTTCCGCCTATCTGTCCTACAGTTCCCCTCTACCTTTGGCTATTTCTTTATCTTATCACTTTAATGAATGTAAATATCTCTAAAGCTTTTATCTATGGGACATCACCTTTTCTTCCTTATGCCACCTTCTTTAGGGATCACAGTTGCTCCAGTCTATTCAATTATATTTTCTCTGTAGATGATCCTCAGATCTATAAATCATTCCTTAAATCCTCTCCTGACTGATATCATCAACTCCCCCTTGGATATCTTAATCTGACTGCATATCAACATATATAGAAGATAACTAATTTTCTTTCCCTTCCCAAACCTTCACTCTTCCCAATTTCCCTAATAATATGCATTATATTAACCTTTACAGTTAAGTAAGTTTATAACCTTGGTACTAAACTCAAATCTTCATTGACCATACATATCCAATCCATTATTAAATCATCTCATTTCTACCTTTATAACATTTTTTGTATGTATCCCCTTCTCCTTGCTAGCCTAGAGATCACTGTAGTCCTTTTCTAATTGACTTCTCTTCCTGAAGTCACTCCCTGCTTTAATTTATCTTCAAATCAGTTGCCAAGGTGATTTTTCTAATGCCTAGGTCAGATCATTTGCTCAGTGAACTCCAGTGATTCACTGTTAACCTCCAGGATCAAATGTAAATTCCTTTTTTTGGCATTTAAAGTCCTTGTTAACTCAATTTCTTCCTATATTTCAATTCTTTACTTTTCTTCATACTCCCTACATTCCATGAATATTGGTAACTTTGAGTTACTCAGATAAATGTCATCATATGTCAACCTCTTTGGTAGCTGTTTCCCTCAGGAGGTATTCCACTATTTAACTCTGCTTCTTAGTTTCCCTAATTTTCACCAAGATTCAGAAACACATTTCATGAGATTATGTTTAATGTATGTGTGTATGTGTGTGTGTGTGTGTGTGTATATATATATATATATATATGAAAGAGAAAGTCATCCCAGTTGCCTGCTCCATAAGAATGTAAGAGTTCACTGAGGATAATGGCAATTTGTTTTGTATCCCCAGTGATTATATACCAATTATATACTAAGTGTTTAATAAATGTTTTCTTGGCTTTACCCAAATAGTAGTTTAAATTGGTGTTAAATTGGTAAGAGTGACCTGATAAAGGCATGTTCTGACTATCAAGATGCACAGAAGACAATCCTCCTGCAGCCTCTGGAATAAATTCTACAGATTTATTTAAAAAAATATTCAATTCCACATATTCTTTTTAGGACTTTTGGAGGAGAGAGAAGAGAATAAGCATTTATACCATAGCTATTTTGGAGCAGATACCGTGCTAAATGATTTACAATATTATCTCATTTGATAATATTGAAGCTCCAGATCTTTTTTTTAATATTTTTGTAAGAAATTTCCTACACTAGTGCAAAATAGCAATAGCTCTACAATTTGACCTAATGAAGCCATAAGAATTCTGAATCAGGAGAAACCAGTATATGATGGCTAGAAGATATACAGTTGTGCAAGCCAAAGGTCTGTTTCCAGGGCAACACAGGAACTTCTTAGCTGAAGCTTGGACAGAACACACACAGAAAAATGATAATGTATGCCAATTATGCTATTATAATTATGTTAAATAGAAACTGAGGTGGGACTAATTTTTGAGTAGAGTTTGTGCAGGAGCAAAGAAGGAAAAATATGGAGATTAAAGAAGTCTGAAAAGTGGCTGCCTGAATGATTTCCTGTGGCTAGAATTGAAGTTGGAATCATCTTGCAAGCTCATTCCTCACAGTTTTTAACTGGAGTTGTAGAGCCTTAATTAAGAACATATAATAATATAATAAATCTAAATAACAACAACAGCAACAATAATAATAAAGAAGGGAAGAAGGGAAGGCAAGAAGCAAAGAAGGAAGGAAAAAGACAAATAGTTCACATTTATCTACTGCCTTTGTTTGCAAAGCTCCTTGCATAAATACATTAAATCTTTTGACTGTGAAAACAACACTGAAGTCCATGTTATTTACAAATGGAGAAACCAAGCATCAGAGAGTTAAAATGTCTTGACAGTGTCACATAGTTATAAAGGGTCTCCAGTGGGTTTTTTGACTCCAGCCAACTGCTTGATCCACCATACCAGGTTGCTGCTCAACTAATGAGAAGCCACATTTATAGAACAAACAACTAAACAAAAATGATTGTATATTCATGAACACAATTACTATTTCCTAAAATATGAGGCAGAGTATTATTTTTAAGGTGCATTTCTAGCCTACTAAGTTATATTAGGGAATTTTACTTGTAAGGTAGGATTTATTCAGTGTCAGACTCTCATTGCTTTTTCTTTATACAGAAAAGACCTGCTCAGAAGACTTCCCTATTTTAAGAAGGAATAGTCTCAACGTATGAATAAGTCCCTGGACAGAAGGATTCATTGAACAAATACCTGATTTCCATATTACCTATGTAATCCTGCTTTTTTTTCAAAGCCTAATATCAATAAGGAAGTTTAAGCCATATTAACCTATGTTCATTGATTCATTAATTCACATGATCTATTAAAAACCTTTCATATATAAGACGCTGTGCTAGATAAAAGGCTACATGAAATTGTTTCTACCATTTCAGTTTTTCATCTAGGTTTTGGTTTTGTAACTGTAGGGAATTGTTACTACCAGTGCAGAAGGCAACTTATCTGTAATCTTAACTCTTAGAAAATCGACTAGGGTATTAAGAGATGAGACATATTTACCATGATCACAGAGCTAGCATACATTAAAGGAAAATCCAAAGCATCATTTTTTCTATGGTCCTCTATCAGTTATGTAAGATTTTCTTGTGTTGTCCCTATATTTTCTCAAATGCTCAGTCATATCTGTGACTATACTGATGTGATTATTCTTACCTTGTAAAGTATCATTGTTTTATATCTCCATGATCAAGTACAGTGCCTGGCTCCCTGGTAGGTGCTTAATAAATGCTCTGATTAATTAAATTTTAATAGACTCTGAAGACTAGGTAAAAAAGAATGTTAAATAGTAGACATAGAATATCTGCTAGAAATAATTCATTTTCTTATTTGATATTATCAACAATATTGTCCAATAGGTAATATAAGTGTTATCCTAATTTTATGGAAAAGGAAACAGGAGCAGAAAGATGGAGTTGTTTTTCAAATTGTTTCATAAATAATTATATAAAATCCAAAGATTTTCTTCCTGAAGTCTGTGCTTTTTCTAATATTCCATAGTTTCTTCCCTGGAGGTTGGCAGGAAGGAGGCTTTCATAGAACTTAATGCAACTGCTTTCCTTTTGCAAAGGAAGAAACTAAGGCCTTAAGAGCTTAAGTAACTTGACAAAGGGCACAAAGACAGTAAAGAGCAAACATAATAATCCATTGAAACAAAGAAATGCAGATTGGAAAATTTGGGGTGTATTAAATAATAATAAATCAAGGCTAGCTAGAATATAAAATACATAAGAGGGAATACTATGACATAAAAATGGAAAGAGAGGTGCTAGCAGGGATTTGAATTCAAGGCTAAGAAATCTGAATTCATAAGGTAATGGAGAGTCTTTAAAATTTTGGAGGCAGTTGGTTGATAACATTAAACCTGTAAATTCCCAAGATTAATCAAGTCTATAGGATGGATTTGAAGTAGGAGAAATTGAAGAGGGAAATCCATACCGATTTAGAAGGTATAAGAATTATGTAAATATGAAATTATGAAAACCTGAAAAGGGTGAGGGAATTGGTTATGAGAAAATAGAGGAGAGATATTTTGCAGTGTCTGGGAAAAAATGGAGAAGTTGAAGGTGAATCTCACGTTATAAGTAAAGATAACCATATCAATGGTGATACATCTGACAAAGACACTCAAAGGCAGGGAGAGGTACTGTCTGTTTAGGTTCAATTAGTTGTATAAGCACAAGAAGATGTCCAGTAGGCAATTTAAATCTCTAGCTCTGGAGAGAGGTCACAACTGGATATATACAGCCTTGGAAATATCTGTATGGAAGTAATAACTGAAGTGTTCAAAATGGAGGAGATCATCATGGGAGAGAGAGGAAGAAAAGAAGCAAAATCTAGAATTTACTATCAATAATCATTATCATTTAACTATGTATTTTATATATCATTATATATAATTATTGTATGAATATATACCATTCACTCATTCAAGAAGCATTTAATGATGAATGATTGATTATAACATGGAAGTTATATTCAGTGATTGGAATAAAGACAAATAATGAACTATCTGTCAAGGATTTTATATCCTTTGGTGGTTGGTCAGAAGGGTAATAGGAAACAATACACACACACACACACACACATATATATGTATACACACACATACACACACACACACACATATATATATATATATATATACACATATACATAGGCAAAAAAATGTAAAACAAAAACAAATTAAGCTATTTGTGAGAAAGCTTTGAATCATAGACTTTTAAAAAAAGACTTCATTCAGGACCTTTCTATAGAATCCCATAACAGAAAAATTCCATGAAAAATTTCCCAGAAAAAAGACTGAACCCAATTTAGGTAGGTCAGCAATGATAATAGAAGAGTTGAACTAAAATGCAACATATCACACCACAGAATTTCTAAGTCCAGAGCTTGTGTGAAGTCAATGGGTGCCACATATTTGCTTGTTTCATTGTATTTACTTCTTTAGGAGGCAAGGCCTTAGAAATAAACATTGTTCAAAGCAGTAAAACATTTAAAATTACATTAAGGTAAAATCAGGTATTTTTGTAGTCATAATAGAACAGGGAAGCAGCAGGAAGTGAACAAAGGGCTGCACAGCAGGAAATTTATGCTAGTGAAAAAGCAATTCACACCTGTTAACTACTGTGAATAGACTAGGAGAAGACGCCAAGCTTACCATTTAAATATAATGCAAGCTTATTTTTTATGGTGTCTTTCAGGCATTCTTTTTTTCCAAAAATAAAACACACAATTAAATAATGCAGCCCACTGCACAATATAGAATGAAGTATAAATGGGGAGGTTGATGGGGAGGAAGACTTAGAGAGACATTGGAGGGTGAATAAATTACATTATTCCATTTTAAATATCCATTAATCAAAGAAGATAAAATATAAAAAGGTGATTGAAAAAGAATATAGATTAGCAATTTAAGTTTGAAACAAACTGGAGACATAGAGGAAGGCTATACATCAAATCATTATGAGAAGCTCACATTTAAATGTAAAGAGGAATGTGCCAATATAGTTCCTTCATTGCCAGATATCATATCGTATCTCTAGTATTCAGAACTAAAGAAGGAGCAGAGACAATAGCCAGATCCTATATAATGAATTAGTGAATTTGTGAGTGAAAAAAGAGGGAAAGTTTGGAGGAAGAAATTAAGGGGGGGTGAAAGGGAGGGGGGGACAGAGAGAGAGAGAGAGAGAGAGAGAGAGGTCTACTCTTTCAGATAGGACATCTATGGGAAGGTATTATCACTAATGGACTTTTCCCTTTGTGTTGTTATTTTGTAATGAAAAGTTTTAAGTTATTTTAAGTAATTTTAAGGGTAAGAAATTTGTTGCCTCCCAGAATCCAGAGACTGACCTCCTTGTGGAAGATGCCATAGAGATGCCTGTGGAAACTGCATGCTGCTCCAGGAGATGAGCAAATAGAATATGAAAGATTGAACTTTGGGAGGGTGAAGTTCATTTGATTTTGGTAAAATGCATTTGTTTTTATTAACTGTATTTGTTTTGTTTAATGCTTTTATTTTTGTATGTTATACGAAAGGGGACTGCTCCCAAATTGGTTTTGTTCTTATTTCTCTTTTGTTTCCTTATCCTCAGGTTGTTGTATTTTCCCCTTGTAAAAACTGTATGTATCTTTAGTTTGCAATGTTTGGAAGATCCATTGGGGAGACTGGTCTCTTAAAGGATCACAGGGAGGAATGTGTAAATAGAATTTTGTACCCTTGGACTTCATCTCCCAGAATCCTTTTCCTGTTGTCCATGTTGCATTCTTACATTTAGTAAATAAGTGCCCTCTTGGTCTCTTCTCTCACAACCTAGACTGGGTTAGCTCCCTCTTTACTCTAGCTTTTTATTTTCCTTTAATTCAAGTTATTATTAATGAATCTTATTAAATATAAAACTTGGAGGTATTATATATTAATTTTTAAGGTTACACCTTCTCTCTCTCCTCTCTACTTTGCCTTCAGTTAAAAGGAATCAGAGAATTATTTTTTATATAGGACAATGCTGGGCTTTTGGGTATTTTCTTTCATTCTTTCTTTACCTACTACCACTACACATTCACTGATATGATTTTCTTCAGGAATGGAGACAAATAATTTGACTAGACTTTTGGGAAAAGGAAAAAAATAGTTGCTAGATCTGGCTGTTAATATGTACGTTCCAAAGGTGGAAACCAGAAAAGAGAACAGTTCTTCACTGCTGCTTCCTCTATCATAAATTCATAAGGTTCATTTTTTCACATCAAATAAATATAGGAGATATTTCAATTATATTTATTTTCATTTGAATCAATCATCATTATAATCTATCATTAAGACTTAGGCATTTCATTTATAATATTGAAATAGTACTTGTATAACCTATTGTAGAAAAATAGATAAATAATGTTAATGGAGACACCAGAGATGTTATAAGTCCAAATGATTGTGGATACACACACACTGGGTTGTTGGAGAGACTAGACCAGATTGGGAGACCAGAGCAGCTAAGCTGCTCCTAACTGACAAAGGGACTATTGACCAACTGCCACCCCTGGGCCAGAGGCTTTGAATCCAACTGACAAGGTAAAGGTTATAACAAGTTTAATTATGTTAACTAAAAGGTGGGATAGGGATGTCTACTCTAAAACCTTAAAACCTAATGACAAAAACCACAGGGAAAGGGGAGGATTTCCCTACACTAACTTAGTGACCTAAACAGATAGGGCCCAAGGAGCTGTAATGGAGTCTCTGGGTGACTGCCTCAGACCTGGACCTGCCAGGTTTGAGTACAGCTAAGGGCTGATGTGACTTTGGGGTTCTCACTGTAATCCACCGATGATCTCTGGATGCCAAGAGCCAAGGGGGTCTCAGGTACCAAGTTGAGAGGGTGTGCTTGAGACACTGTCCACCAGATCCCAAACTTCATCTCTTCCCTTGTAACTGCACTGTAGATCTTGTCCTCTTTGCTAGATGCCACACCACACAGGATCCCAGGGAAAATCAGGATGCAGGATGTCCTTTACTCTGAGATCTCCCAAGGCTAACCACAGTTTGTGCCAACCCCTAATGGATTCCCTCTCAGAGCCCAAGTCACTTCTTCCTGCTCCTTCATTCCATCTTGGAATTCCCAGCTCCAGCTCCTTCCTGCTAGATACACCTTAATTCTTTTTTTTTTTTTTTTAACCCTTACCTTCTGTCTTGGAGCCAATATTGTGTATTGGCTCCAAGGCAGAAGAGCGGTAAGGGTAGGCAATGGGGGTCAAGTGACTTGCCCAGGGTCACACAGCTGAGAAGTGGCTGAAGCCAGATTTGAACCTAGGACCTCCCATCTCTAGGCCTGACTCTCATTCCACTGAGCTACCCAGCTGCCCCCTACACCTTAGTTCTTAATTACTAACTAATCTAATCTTCCTCACAACACTATTTCACAAAGTGGTTATGAAAAAGTATATTGTAAACCTTAAAACATTATGTAAAAATACAATATAATCAGCATCATTATCATTATTCTATTGTGTCAGGAATTATGAACAAAGATTTTTTAGAAAGTATCTAATGTTATCCTTATAGATAAAATTGAGATAATGATCTAAATCAGTAGAATCAAATTCAAATATAAATGAGGGTCACAAAAGGATTCTTATGACCCCATGTTGACTTCAAAAATTATATATTTATTTACTAATCTATGTATATTTTACAATATTTCCATATTTTCAAATTCCATTTTATTCTGGTTCAGGCCACATTTGGGAATTCTAGGAGCCACATGATCTAGGTGATAATACATTTGAGTGTATTGATAACTAGTTGAGGGACTGAATCCTATGCCCATTGAGTAGTCACTAATGGTGGGATTGTGGGTGGAGGGTGAGAAAGGAAGTGTCACTGATAAAACACTCCAGGAGTCTGTTCTTTGCTCTGTTCTCTTTGATACTTTATCATTTACTTGACTCAAAACAAAGTTGACCTGCCTATCAGATTTCCAGTGATATAAAGCTAAAACAAATGACTAGCACTGCTGACAGAATGAGGACCTAATAAGTTCTTGACAGATAATATTAAATGTAAAACCACAAAAGTATGTATTGAAAGTTGTAGAGAACATAGAAATAAAGTCATATAGTCATATTTTACAGTAGTTTTATATAAGCTAAGTATGTCAGTTACAATGAAAGCTTTGCTGAAGTGTAAGTAGACATTTATTATCAACTCAATGTGCATTAGAAATCCATTATTTTGTTTCTCTCTTACAGGCATGCTTGGATTTTTATTATCTTGCCCAACAGTGAGTACTATAGCACCCTACTGGGGATGCTGCCCTAGATTTAAGATACTAAGTCACTTCTGAAATCAATGGGAACACTACAAAGATTTCCTTTAGATGATTCTCCATTTACAATTGATTTTTCAAGATGTTTGTTGGCATTTAATTCTAAAGGAAGACTATAATATTGCTTAGTCAACATGCCATTTTCATTACATTCCTATATGTGGTTTATATCCAGTGTCCTTTCAGAATATTGGACAAGAGTTCAAAAGCCAAGTATCCTACTTTTAACAGAGGCATCACATACACATATAAAAATGTATCAAAGATTTATCTATTTTTTAATGTTTAATAGTGATCTTCCTTTCCAAGACTACAGTTGTCTTAGAGGTTGTGATAATGCCATTCAAATGTAATTAATTGGTAAATAATAGGATATAGGAAAATTTAAGTATTTCTTCTCAGGAACAATTCAAAGATCATCCCAAGTGAAGGACAAGCTTCTTTTTTGAGCTTAATGCCTAATAATAATATGATATCAACTAACATATAATAGGTAAGTCTTATAAGTGAATTTTCAGATAACCAAATTTTGCTTTATATTTTTTTTTAATTTAAGATGAACTTGATTGGGAATCAGGAAACTTCAAAGAAAGCTCTAATCTTCATTTGGTTTCTATCTCACCATGTAATCTTGATTAAATTATTTGATTTCCTTTGCTTGGCCTCCATATCCTTATCCATAAAATGAGATTATTGGACTGAATGATATATGAATGATCTCCTTACTTTTTGTGAGTAGGGCTTAAATAACTCTTAGGATGAAGAAAAGCCTCAAGTTAGGAAGAGACATTAGAGCTGAAACTTAAAGGGAAACTTGAACTTATAGCTCATTATCACTATCTATAAATATGCCTATCTTCTCCTATAATTAAAAAAAAAGGCATGGAGAGAGTATAAGAGAACTCTCCTTGAACATGCCATCCTCTTAGGCTATTTTCCTATAGCTTCTCTCTCTTTCACCACCAAACTAGTTCCTTATCTCCAACTCATCCACTAATCATATGATCTAGCATAATAAATGCTTATATTGATTGAAAGTAAACATTCTGCCCTAAGTTACTCAATAGAAACTATCCTTTACAGGAATTCCAATATCTCTTAAACGCTAAAACCAATGGCCTTTTCTCATTCCTTATCTTTTCATCCTTATGTAGATTTTGACACTGCCCAACTTTCTTTTTTTGGGTACTACTCTCTTTTCCTTTGGCTTCCATGTTACTACTGTCTTCAGATTCTCCTCCTGATGTGAGACTATTTCCTTTCAGTATGCTTCTTCTAGATAATCATCTGTTTTCTTTTCCCTGTGCATTGATAACCCCTCAAAACTTGGTCATAGAAATTTTTCTTGGCGCTCTCAAAATTTTCATCCTTGAATATATCCATGACTTCAATTATTACCCCAAAGTCAAAAATCTATCAATCTAGCTCTAGTCTTTCCTGATTTGAGGTCTCACATTATCAATCTAAATGATATTTACCCATTCTTGTCATATAGGTAACTCTAAATATCTAAAATAAAAACTAACTTTTTTCTTCCCTAAATTCATATTTCCTCCAAAGCTTCCTATTCTGAAAGAGGGCACCACCTTCTTTGTCATCTTGGTTCAGTCTTAAAGCCATGCTTGAGTTTTCCTCCTCCATTAGCCTCTAAATGTAACCAATTGAAAAATCTTGCCACTTCTACTTCTACAACTTCTCTTTCCTCATTCTCTTTTCTCTGTTTACATCATTGTTCTATTTCAGGTCCTCTCATCTAATCTATTCGAATAACCTCCTAAATGGTCTTCCTGTTTTGATTTTCATCCCTCTCTCAACCATCTAACACTACATTACAAGAATCATCTTCCTAAGGTGCAGGTCTGGACATTTTAGTGCCTGCTTAAAAACTACCACGGGCTAAAATAAAGTAAAACAGCCCAACCTGGCATTTATGTTTTTTTTATTTGTATTTTTAAATATTTTTCCATGTTTCCATGATTTATTTTCTTTTCTTTCTCTCTTTCCTCCTGCCTCCCACAGCCGACCAGCAATTCCACTGGGTTATACAAATGTTATCATGTGATAACTATTTCCATATTATTCATCTATAGAGTGATCTTTTAAAGCCTAAACCTCAAATCACATACCCGTATTACATGTGATAAGTGATGTCACATGCTTTTCTTTTGCATTTCTTTTCCCATAGTTCTTTCTCTGAATGTGGTTAGCATTCTTTACCATAATTCCTCAGGAGTGGGCTGCCTTGTTGCCTTGTGCTACTAGTAGCAAAGTCCATTATTATACTGGATTGTTCCACAATGTTTTTTTGTTTGTTTGTTTGTTTGTTTTTAACCCTTACCTTCTGTCTAAGGCAGAAGAGTGGTAAGGGTGGGCAATGGGGGTCAAGTGACTTGCCCAGGGTCACACAGCTGGGAAGTGTCTGAGGCTGGTTTTGAACCCAGGACCTCCTGTCTCTAGGCCTGACTCTCAATCCACTTAGCTACCCAGCTTCCCCTGTTCCACAATGTTTTATTCTTTGTGTACAATGTTCTCCTGGTTCTGCTCATTTCACTCTGCATTAGTTCATTGAGGTTCTCCCAGTTCATTATAGAAATTCTCCAGATCATCATTCCTTACAACACAGTAGTATTCCATCACTACTTATATACCAAAATTTGTTCAGCCATTCCCCAACTGAGGGACAAACCTTCATTTACCAATTTTTTGCCACAACAAAGAGTGCATCAGCCTGATATTTAGATTATTCTATATTCAACAGCGTTTTATTTTATTACCTTTTACACATCCTGCATTCTACAATTTTTTAAAAATCAAATTCAGTGCCTGAATCTCTTTGTCTGATTATTGTCCACTGCTCCTGAAATGGACTCTCTCCTCTTCTGTTTTATGAGATCCTTCTCTTTTTTTTTTAAAGGTTCAGCTTTAATGCCATCATCTCAGGGAAACTTTTTTTTTTAATTTTTGCTAATTGTTAATGCTCTCATTCTCCAAAAATTGCCTAGTATGGACTTAGCAGTGCTATGTATAGTCTACCTACCCAATATAAGCTTCCCAAGGGCAGAAATAGTTCTATCTGGATGTTGGAGGGAACTAAAGTCTCTCTGTGCCACACTTAAATTGGCCTGTTTCCTTGATTGTAGTAACTGTTGATTCTTCATTCCTAATTACTCCTGCCCAGCTTGATTGGCTTTGTACTTGGCCTGCCTACTGGATTTCTGTCTCCTGGCTTGTGTCCCAGACTTACTCTCTTGACCTCCCCACTTACCTGACATTCTAATCCCTTTGCTCCCTCCATAATTGAATTCTCTAGTGCATGATTTGCATTTGTGAACTATGGATCCTTTTGCTCTTGTTAACCTTCCCAGAGTCATATCCCAGACAATACGTAACTATTCTCTCTTGGTCCCGTAAAAATTGTAGACTCAAAGAAAAACTGTCTAAACCCCAAATAACCTGCATGTCCCAAGGTCTTAGGTTTATATTATACCTTATCATTGAATTTTTGTAACAATCTTCACAGTGCAATATTGTTACTTCTACTTTACAAATAAAAAATCCCAGGTCCTATGAAATAAAACGATCTGCCCAACATCACAAAGCTAATAAATAGGAGTGTCAGCTCTTGAATCCATATCTTCTGAGACCAGGTCATTGTAAATATTAGTATGTGGGTGTTGGGAGGAAAAATGAGAGAAACTTTAAAGAAAGGCTAGAATAAAAATCAAATCAAGTGAAAAAAAAATCAAGACTGAAGTAGAAGTGTAAGGCTGAGAAATGTGAATTGCAATTGTAGAAGTGGTTCACATATCAAAGATTAAGTAAAGAAATATGAGGAAGTGGAGTCAATTCCTTCTTGGGGACATCTCTGTCAACTGAGCAAATTAAACCAATTTTAGCAGCATGAAAGGTTCAAAACTCCAGCTATATAAAGCTTCTGTTTTATTGTGTATGAGTTCCTAATTTGCCCCAGAATGCCTTACCCTCCCCTTCTATTACATATAGAAACACATCTCCCTAAGTCCTTGATGAAAATACCTATGTTTCAGAGTAGGTACTTCAGAAATATGTGTGGATCAGCAGGAAACCTCTCTTATTTATGGGAGAGTGAATAGAATAGGGCTCAGGAAGACCTGAGTTCAAATTTCCCTTGGATGCTTATTAGCTGTGTAATGCTGGCAAGCCTAATAACCTTTAGGCTTCAATTTTCTTATCTGAAAAATATAGATAATAACAGCATCCACTTTTCAGAGTGGTTGTAAGAATCAAAGCAGATAACATATGTAAAACAATTTGCAAACCTTCAATTGATATGTAACAGATATTATTATAATTTATGATAGAATAGAATGGGTTCTAGGAAACATGGTTTAAAATAAAAAGTAATCATGGATCAAAATGATGTGTTAAAAGATCCTGATTGATACATAAGAAAATGAGGTTCGAATGGAAGAATACTATACCCTTGGAACTCTTCCCAAAAAGATTCCCCCAGGTGAACTGCTCTTCTCTGTCCATGGGTAAAGATAAAATTTTCCTTTTAAAAAATGCTTTTTGGTTCATGTTATTTTTGTCTCTCACCCCCATTTTAATTTCTCTGTCATTAAAATCCTTATTCTTATCGTGTCTACCTTATTTAGCAGAAGTGAAAAATCCAAGTATAAAAAGCAATATTTTCATGATGTAGTAGGGTGATGCTGTGCTACACATCATCATCTGATACCATTTGAAATTATAACATCCTATTGACCATTTAGTACTATTCTGACATAAAGCTTTAGTCAGGTCATTCTAGCTTTTCATAATTTTTTTCTAGTTGGGTTATTTTTTTTGTCCCTAACTTTGGAGTTAGGACTTTTGTGTAATAATCCAACTTCTTATGTGTGGTCCAAAACTCACCTTATTCTTCAGTTCCCTTAGCTATGGGGCAAATGTTGAAAGCTATCCAACTGCTCCTGGAATCTGATAAGGACCCTTTAGATGATTAAGAAGCCTGAGACCATCTTTCTGTCAGCTCATGGGCCTTGGCTCCTGATAGGGAGCATGGAGTTTATTTATACAGATTTCAAGACTCATTTCACACAAAGAACTCCAAGAAGCTTCGCAGTTGCACAGAAATTACAAATTATGTCATGTCAAAATACAAAGGAGCCTCAGTGACTTCAAGGTAGAGATAGCCTGGAATAGAACAAGGTCCAAGGCTGAATTCTAGTTGCCTTATTATCAGAAAGCTAATTCTGGGATACTTTCCTCGGGAGGAAAGCACCTGCTGGATGAAGTCTTGTCTAATTTTTGTCCAGTTTTGACCTTGACTGTCTAGAAGCAATTTCAAAGGCCATGCAGCTTAATTTTCTAAATTTCTGTCTGAAAAAGAAACTGTTAACCTCTTAACTGTTGGTTTACTCAGAGGCATTTTATAATACTTGAGGCTGTCCTCAAAACTAAATATGTATATTTTCAATAAAGAAGAGCCATCAAGAGGAGTTCACATAAAAATGTCTATTAGAGACTCTGTTTCTCTCAATGGCTTTCAACAAGCAAAACTTGTCTTTTTTATTTTTTTCTTTCTTTCTAGATCATCTGTATATGCAGGTTATGCTTCAGGATAAAATTGCTGTCCTGGAAATCATATGCCTTATCAGCTTGTCTAGTTTAATCCTAGATTTGGCCAGAAAAATCTCATTAGCTTTCCTATTGGATAAGGACATTACATTCCTTACTCAAATTACTTGAACTGAATTTCCTCATCTCTGCCTTTTGGTTTCCTTTCTACATATATCTATTGTCTGTTGTGTTTTCCATCAACATTAATTTTCTAATAGATTATTCCCTTAGTGTTGCGACTCTGGTTCAATTCCTCTTTATATATTCTAATTTCTTATTATTTCTCCTGCAATTTTGCTTTAAAATTCCTCTTAGCTCTTTGCTCTTCATGAATCTGCCTGATCTTTCTTAGAGTACCTCTTCGTTATGAGAAATATCCTTTAGCCTTCTGAGAATTTTAGAACTCCCATATACCTTAACATTATGTTTTAAATGAAGCCAATGAAAACATCTGATTTACTAGACTCTTCATATTTATTATTTTCACCCCTTTTTCTAATAAGATAACAAGTGGGAAGGGGAGAAAAGAGATTTCTGTTAATTAAAAAATTGAAATGTAATTAAAATTTACTAAGTGATTTCTCGGAATTAGACTTTATACATTATAAAGTTAATTTTGATCATATCTTGAAATGTCTTTGTTGTCTTCTATTATAAAAAACCTTCAAAATATATAAAACCTACTTTTCCTGAACTAATATTTGCATTTTTGCATCACTCCCCCCAGCTTGTCAATCAGTACTCCACTTAACATTAATATGGTACTATTCTGATGGTGCCAGGAATCTACACACTGCTTTCATCTTAAGAGTGAAAAAAAAAAACTCTCCAAGCTGCCTTTGTATGTACTAAAACATCTTTAATGGGAAACAGAGTCTCTTATTCTAAAATTAGACATGACTTAAAATGGAAATATTCCATTCAAGAACTAGCCAAGCAACATAAGTTCACATATAGGTATATATACCTGATATTCGTTCCTTTCCTGAGCAGAAGTATTGAAGGAGGCATTAGAAAAAACCTCTGAAGGGGTAGCAGAAGCAGGAAAGAGAGGGAAAGCAGGTTGAGACTTGAAAAGCTGAAAATCTACTTTCCTTGTTCACAGTTCTGACTGAAGTGAATACTTGTTGTCATTACGTCTTCTCCTGCTTTTTAATCATAAAACTCTTCTTCCACATCATGTAATTCCATGCATGACCTGAGTTATACAAGATGAGACTTTGAGAGCAGTGGTGACTTTTTTCTTACATATAGAGCATCACTTTTCCCTCTTTTTATTCCCTTCCAGTTTTTATTGCTTCTTCAGTAAGAAAATTGTCTTGGGAAAATAGAGGAAATTATAAAAGAGAGTGAAGACAAAACACAATTTTATGGTTAAATTTACAAATCTAATTCTACAAAGTATATAGCAAACTGGAAAATTGAGGTACAGCAAGAATTCTGAAAGAGTAAAGATGTGGGAATGGAAAAGAGGAACAAAGACAATAAAATGAAGAGAAAATGCAAAGCAAGATATGTAAGTGATCATAACAAAAAAATATAAAGTTTCCCTTGATCAGCAATAAAAATAGGGCCCAGTATTTTGTGGACAAGATAATAGCATATTTAAAGATAAATGGGCATTTGTGAACTAAAGGGTACAATTAGTGAACAGAGTTCTATTTGTGGCCTAACAGAATCATCATTCATTATATTATACTTTTTGTTGTTTTATCAGAAATGCAATGGTCAGAAGAGGTGACTATATCTAATATTTAGTAACCATTCTGATAATCTTGCAAAAAATGTCAACTACTCTTCTTTTGTTTACTTGTATGTAGGTATATGTATGTGCTTATACCTACCTGCATGCATGTGTACACATTTGTACATACATGTAGATGTATGTGTATAAGTGTAGAGTGTACACATACATTTAATTAGTGCATCGTACATGCTTATGTATTGTGACTGTGACTGTGTGCGTAAGTGTATGTGTATAACAATACATATATATATGTCCATACAAACACGGGCACATGGGGTACATTCATACATTTTTATTATGTATTTTGCTTCTGTGCTAAAGATTAATGAAAATATACCAGAATATATGGAGATTTTAATTTAGAACATCATTAACAGAGCTCTAATCCAAGTTGTTTACAATTTTTAGACTGAATCCTCTTGAAACTTGTCTTATTATTTATGCATACTTATTATATCTATCTATCTGTCTGTCTGTCTGTCTGTCTGTCTGTCTGTCAATCTATCTATCTATTTACCTACTTTTGCAAATAAACCAAAAGCGGTAAGTTCTCCTTTTTTGTATTACCAGTGGACAGTGCATCTCATATATTAGTCACAGAAATATTATTTTTATGAATAATAATACAGAATTTCTATAATTGGCCTTGCCTTATAAATATGCTCCTGTACTTGTTTTTTATAATACATTATTTGAATTTTTTAAAAAAATAAAAGTTCTTTGAACTCTTTTGAAGTTCTTTAGAAAAAGAGGACTCTAAAGATAAAGGAGAGGGGTAAGAAAGATGAGTTCATTAAAATAGGGTTCCAGCAGAAAAGGAAACTAATGTAAGAACCAAAGAGAATCAAAGTAATTTAGCATTGATTCAGGTAAGATTTTGGTGACAGGCATTGCAGAAGATTTCTGACTCATTTAGAGATTCATGAAACAGAAGAAGTCTATTGTCTTTTCATATCATTGAGTCTTTGCTTTTAGAAGTTAAACTTGATGTGACCTTTGAAAACAAATTGCATCGATCAGATAAATTTCATATTTTGTTGTGTTTTCATATAGAAACTGAACTCTTCAGACTTGTAAGTTTCTACCATGTATAACTCTAAAAATCTATATAGGGTAAGCTTTCACCTCATATGGTAATCTTAAAAAGTTTTGAGAAGCACAGTAGAAATTAAAGTATAAACCACAGCCAATTGTCAATATAAGCATGGAATTTAGGGCATGGCTAATCCATTTAAGCCTAAGCATATTTCTGCACAATGAACAAATATAAAAATCAAACGGAGTCAGACAGATTTGAATTACAAGCCTATGAAGAGAATGTTTTCACTTTAATCATTTTAATTTCCTTTATTGTTGTCAAAAGTACTTACAGAGAAACCAAAACCAGCTGAAATGAATTGCAATGGACTAAAGAAATTAAATAATCAACAAAGAAAAAAACACTACCAGGCCACTGTGACGCCCATTTGAAAAGAACCACATTCTTGATGCTTCATGCAGCAAATGTGGAGTCACTTATGCTTTCAGTACTTAATTTTCCCAATTGTCTTGTTAGATAGTCATATGTACTTGCAGATTAATTGTAGAGAACTCTGAGATGCTTGAATAGGAAGCATTGTATGAATTTAAAGCACTACTGTCTCTATATTTGCCTTACACTCAAGTAACTTACAAATAGATTTTTTTTCTCATTGTTCACTATGGAAATAGCAATATATCAGATTTCTTATAATCACATGTATTTCCATCAGAAATACTGCTTTCAGTTTTGCTCATTGAACTTTAAAGTATAGTAGCAATCAATTGATCAATAAATAAGCATTTACTAAGTAGCTACAATGTTCCTAGAACTGTACTAAGTACTAGGGATTTAAAAAAGGGACAAAATACATGCACTACTTTCAAGGAGCTTACAATATAATGAGAGAGACAACATCCAAACAAATATATATACATGAATACATCCTGATTCTATGAGAGAACTATATGCAAGATGAAAAGGTAAATAGGAAATAATTAAATGAGAAAGGCAGTAGAGTTAAAAGAGTTTGGAAGTTTCATAAAAGCTCATTGGAGAGATAGAAAAAAATCCTTCTTTACGTCTACCAGTAGTTTTAATCTTCATCAAATAGAGAAGCTTGTTGTACCACTGTCAAAATGACATCTGTCTTTTCCATGAAAATTGCAAATCTAAAGCTTACATGTAGTCAAATGATCTTCCATGACAAACTCTAGACACACACACATACAGATATTCATAAAAGTTAAGTTTCTTGTTCATGATTTTACAAAGTAGCTTATCAATAACATAGTCAGCATTTGAACCAAGTCCTCTGGCTTCAAGATCAGTCTCTTATCACTACAACACAAGTAAATTTGTCCTCAAAATATATTTTAAAACTTTATATTAAATCATAATGATTTGCCAGAAAATTGGGAAATACCAGTTTAATTTGAAAAACAGTTATTTTTATCAATTTGATGAGTAAAAAACTTAATTCCCAGTTGCTTTTCCTTTATGTTTCTTTGATTACCTTCTCTATGGTACCATTGATAGCTGGAGATAGCTGGAGAGTAACATAGGACCTACCAAACCTGAAAAGATTTTGAGTACAGCCCAAAAATGGACTTTTGTCTTTTTTTGGAGGACAAATCAAGTTACCTGAAAAGAACAAAGAAATACGTGGCCTCTTCGTGCACTCACACAAATATACATATACATGTACATAAATATATAAGTATATAGAGTAATATGGTCACATAAAATCCCATTTATTAATCCCTAGTACTTAGTACAGTTCTAGGAACATTGCAGCTACTTAGTAAATGCTTATTTCCTAATAATCACAAAATAATTTGTTCAAAAAATGTCATTTTTTTCGTGATAGGCTTCTCCTCTTACATATTTTGTTAGAGCAACTCATGAAGACTATCTGCTAAGGCATCTTTATCTAATGTGAAGTGTATATACCATATCTGAGGCCAAATCTCTGGACAGTACAAAGCTTGTCTTTATGTCCTTGGAGAATTTGTATTCCAGTGTGGAGATGTATGATCTGTGTGTGCTGTCAAAAGTGTATGGTCAATTGGGGGTTAACCGGAATCAATTTAAGGAACTTCCACACTTAACATTTGTCAGTTTCCAGTATCAGACAGCCCAACACCTAATCCCTATCCCCATCCTCACAGCTTTACAGATGGCATCAATGATGGACTAGAGGGATGGGAATCATATTTCAAAGTGTGAAATGTAGTACAGCTGGTAATGTCAAAAGAATTTCTCTAAGAATTGTCATATTGAAATGATCCACATTAGTTAGAGCATTTTAAATTCCTTGGTTATAATATAATGGCTGCAGGAATATCTGGGTATAAACAAGGAAGAAAAAATGATTACCAGAAAGGTAAAGGGCTGAAACATGACACAGGTGAAAAAAAAGGAATAAAGTAAGGGAAGAGCCAGAGTGAGACTACTAGTCATGACCTCTAAATCCTACACCCAGAGTTATAATTAGTGTGCACAGTAGAAAACAATGCACGTAACTCTCAGGTCCTTTTCTGCTTAAGAGGAGATGTAGCTAACTCTTGATTATTCAGAGTGACAAAGAAAAAGCTCAACATATGCTTCATAATTTGCATATTTTGTAATATAATTTGCATTTGTACTTATCTCTGATTTTGGGTGATATACTGTATTCTAAATCTTTCCTTATCATCTTGTATAATCAAGAATTGATGGCACCCTCTTTGTCATATTCTTATGTCAAAGCATGAGAATGCAATAATGATCAAAGATGAGAACTGATTTCTTAAAGAAGTTATTCCTGTTCTGTATTTTGGTACTAAAGGAACCGTTAGAGAAATTTGTCTGAATCTTTTCTGCTGATGCTACTTCATGTGTCCTTTAAATTTATTCTAGAATTACTCTCAAGTGTTGAATACCTTCTTAGAAATTAGGACCTATTTAAAAAGTAATTGCTTTGCCCCCCCAGGAATAATCAGATTAAAAATTAAAGTGATAAATTTTGAATCCATTAAAATTTTGGCATAGCTTGTCCAAAAGTTAGTGTCTTTTGTTGTTATTGTTTTTTTTTCCTTGAAAACTTAATTTGAAATAGTTCACACATGGACTTGTGAAGCAACATTAAATGATAAATACCAATGTGTGAAATGAAGGTGTCTAATCTGTTATTTTAAGGATTGATGTTAGATTTGTTTTCACCTAACATATTAATTAAATAACTGTTAAAGGAAGTAGAGGATATGATTCATATGAGATTAGTTGGGTAAGAGAAAATGATGTCAAATGTGAAAAGACAATAATAAAAAGTAAGACCCATTGACCAAATATGATGGAGGAAAAAGGCATTTTTAAAAGAATATATATATTTTATTATTACTGGAAACTTCCTAAAGTCAGGAAATATATCATTTTTAAAAAATTATATAAAACCTAGAATTTTATCCTATTTTTTTATTCAAGTCTCTTAAGAGAGAAGTACATTAACATTATTTCAAGATTCTGTCATCTTCCTTGGAGAGAATAGCATGTGGCAAACCTGTGTGTCAACTGGGGATGAAACATCCTTTTTACCCAGACAGGGAAATATTTTAGCATATTGCATTTCTGAAGATCACAGTGTAACATACTCAGACAGACTCATCCAAGTCCCCAGAATTCTCTGTAATAAGGCACTTGGGATTTGGGGACACATTACACAGAGGCCAGTGAACACTACATTTAAATCAGGCATTTCTAAACCTTAGGACATTATTTCTTTAGCATCTGAGCTAACAATCTCTGAAAAAAATATCTATTCTGTATTGGTCTGTTTTCTTGCTTGCCAATGCTGCTGTCTTTCCAGGTTTAGAGAACTAAGCATGCATTTTGAAACTCTTTGCTAGGCAACTCATGGAGCTAAACAATTTATTTGATTTATGATAGCTTGATCTTCTTAGAGTTTACTGAGAAAATATCTTCTAGTACACTAACTTGTTGGAGATTCTGCAGAGGCAAAGAAAAAAAAAACAAAAACAACAAGAACAACGACGACGACGACGACGACGACAACATTAGTCTACATTGAATCACAGCAGAATCAAGTGTCCAGGCAAACTAGAATAACTCTAAAGGTTTCAGTTAAGGAAAATTTTATAAAATCCATTTTAAATTGTCATTTTTAGTGTTCAAAACATTTTAGGACTAGGTATATAACTTATTAATTAATTTTTTGTTAATGAAGCTTTTTAAAAGCTTTAATTTTTTTATTTTAAAATTACCACTAAATTTGCAAACAAAGATTTACTGTCAAAAATGATTCAAATCATAAATAAGATTTAACAGTTGCATACCCATCTCTAAATGGTAAAAAAAAATATGGGGACCTTGGGCTAGAAAATATATCTTGCTTTTTGAAGACTAAACGAAGAACAGACTAACCTTGCAACTTTAATTGCTTCTTACTGACCTAATTGATATTAATGTAATTATTATTTTTTGAAGATTCACATGTATAAATGAAGTGGGCATCACTGACTCTTCTGTCTCCTCTGTTTCCAATATTTAATCTACTGCCATGTCAGTAAACCAATTAACATGAATTTAATGAGCAATTACTATCTATGAGGCACTGTGTTGTGTTAAAGAGATTAAGAAAAAAAATAAAAATGAAACAATCTCTGCCTTTAAGTAGCTCACATTATGTCAAAGGGGATAACATTTACATGTGTGTGAACTAGAGTATTGGTAGTAGGAGTTGGAAGGAGGATGTGAGAAATATTCTAGAGGGAGAATTGACTCCTCGGCCCTTTGACATTTTTTTTTTTATTTTAAACCCTTAACTTCTGTGTATTGACTTTATAGGTGGAAGATTGGTAAGGGTAGGCAATGGGGGTCAAGTGACTTGCCCAGGGTCACACAGCTGGGAAGTGGCTGAGGCTGGATTTGAACCTAGGACCTCCCGTCTCTAGGCCTGGCTCTCAATCCACTGAGCTACCCAGCTGCCCCCCCCTTTGACATTTTTTTTAACATTTATTAATATTTATTTTTTTTGATAAGTTAACATGGTTACATAATTCATGCTCTTACTTTCCCCTTCACCCCCCCCCCAAGTCCCTCTCTCCCCCATGGCAGATGTGTATTTCCACTGGTTTTAACATGTGTCATTGATCAGGACCTATTTCCAAATTGTTGATAGTTGCATTGTTGTGGTAGTTTCGAATCCACATCCCCAATCATGTCTGCCTCAACCCATGTGTTCAAGTAGTTGTTTTTCTTCTGTTTCCTCTCCTGTAGTTCTTCCTCTGAATGTGGGTAGCGTTCTTTTCCATAAATCCCTCAGAATTGTCCTGGGTCATTGCATTGCTGCTGGTACAGAAGTCCATTACATTCTATTTTACAACAGAGTATTGGTCTCTGTGTACAGTGTTCTTCTGGCTCTGCTCCTTTCACTCTGCATCAATTCCTGGAGGTCTTTCCAGTTCACATGGAATTCCTCCAGTTCATTATTCCTTTGAGCACAATAGTATTCCATCACCAGCATATACCATAATTTGTTCAGCCATTCCCCAATTGAAGGGCATACCCTCATTTTCCAGTTTTTTTGCCACCACAAAAAGCACAGCTATATATATTTTCGTATAAGCCTGTTTATCTATGATCTCTTTGGGGTACAAACCCAACAATGGTATGGCTGGATCAAAGGGCAGGCATTCTTTTATAGCCCTTTGAGCACAGTTCCAAATTGCCAGCCAGAATGGTTGGATCAGTTCACAACTCCACCAATGATGCATTAATGTCCCAGTTTTGCCACATCCCCTCCAGCATTCATTACTCTCTCCTTCTTTCATTTTAGCCAATCTTCTGGGTGTGAGGTGATACCTCAGCATTGTTTTGATTTGCATTTCTCTAATTATTAGAGATTTAAAACACTTTCTCATGTGCTTATTGATACTTTTGATTTCTTTATCTGAAAATTGCCTTTTCATGTCTCTTGCCCATTTATCAATTGGGGAATGGCTTGATTTGAAGAGAATGACAATAATGAGACACCCTACCAAACTCTGTGGGATGCAGCCTATGCAGTACTCAGGGGGAAATTTATATCCTTGAGTGCATATATTAACAAATTAGGGAGGGCAGAGATTAATGAATTGAGCATGCAACTTAAAAATTAGAAAGCGAGCAAATTAAAAATCCCCAGTTGAAAACTAAATTAGAAATACTAAAAATCAAAGCCGAAATTAATAAAATTGAAAGTAAAAGAACTATTGAATTAATAAATAAGACTAGAAGCTGGTATTTTGAAAAAAACAGATAAAATAGACAAAGTACTGGTCAATCTTATAAAAAAAAGGAGAGAAAAAAATCAAATTGACAGTATCAAAGATGAAAAGGGAGACCTCACCTCTAATGAAGGGGAAATTAAGGCAATCATTAAAAACTATTTTGCCCATTTATATGGCAATAAATATAGCAATCTAGGAGATATGGAAGAATATTTACAAAAATACAAATTGCAATACCTAAATAATCCCATATCAGAAAAAGAAATTGAACAAGCCATCAAAGAACTCCCTAAGAAAAAATCGCCAGGCCTGATGGATTCACAAGTGAATTCTATCAGACATTCAAAGAGCAACTAATTCCAATACTATACAAATTACTTGATATAATAAGCAAAGAAGGAGTCCTACCAAATTCCTTTTATGACACAAATATGGCACTGATTCCAAAGCCAGGTAGATCAAAAACAGAGAAAGAAAACTACAGACCAATCTCCCTAATGAACATAGATGCAAAAATTTTAAATAGAATAAAGAGTTTCCAGCAAGTGATCAAGAGGATCATCCATCATGATCAAGTGGGATTTATACCAGGAATGCAAGGATGGCTCAACGTTAGGAAAACCATCCACATAATTGACCATATCAACAATCTAACAAACAAAAATCACATGATTATCTCAATAGATGCTGAAAAAGCCTTTGGCAAAACACAGCATCCATTCCTATTGAAAACCCTGGAAAGTATAGGAATAGAAGGACCTTTCCTAAAACCATCAACAAGCATCTTATGCAATGGGGATAAATTAGAAGCCTTCCCAATAAGAACAGGAGTAAAACAAGGATGCTCATTATCACCTCTATTATTTAACATTGTACTAGAAACACTAGCAGTAGCAATTAGAGAAGAAAAAGAAATTGGCAATGAGGAGACTAAGCTATCACTCTTTGCAGATGATATGATGGTCTACTTAAAAAATCCTAGAGAATCAACTAAGAAGCTTGTAGAAATAATCAACAACTTTAGCAAAGTTACAGGATACAAAAAAAATGCACATAAATCATCAGCCCTTTGATTTTCAAAATCTTTAATTCCTTTCAAAATTCAGCTGCAGAACCATTTCCTATGATTCTTTTTCTGATACTGTTCTCCGCTCTCTCCTGTATGCCATGCCTACCTCTATATCTCTGTCTCTGTCTCTCTCTCTGTACATATACACACATACATATGCAGACATAGATGTACATATTTGAGAGGAATTTTAAAGGATACAATGGATTTTAAAAAGCAAAGGAGACAAGTCAATTTTGCCTCTCTAATATCCCTTACATCTTCCTTCCTGGTCATATTATTAATTCCACTCTACTTGCTATCTTCACTTCTCAACTACACTAATGTAAACCCAAGAACTTTCCCATTACCTGACATCTATTGCCATCTGGAATTCCCACTGACACCTCAAACTCAGCATATACAAAGTATGGAACTACCACCTTAGTTCAGGACCTCACCTGCTCTTGCCTAAACAATTATAATTGTTGTTGAATTGTTCAATCACGTCCAACTCCACGGACCATAGCATGCCAATACTGTCCATGGGGACTTCTTAGCAAAGATATTGAAGTGATTTGTCATTTCCTTATCCAGAGGATTAAAGCAAATGGATTGAATAGCATGCTCAGAGTGACATAGCTAGTGTCTGAGAGCAGATTTGAATTCAGGTCTTCCTGACCTTAGGTCCAGCATTCCATCCACAGAGCCATAGAGCTATCCAGGACTATAACAATAGCCTTAGTCTTTTAACTGTTATCACTTGATTACTGGTCCTCTGGATTCAAAGTCCAGTATCTCCTTCCCATTTAGTATTTCCTTACTAACCCAATCCCTAAAGTTGTCTGCTTTTTTTCTTCTCTTTCAGCTGGACTGTTTTTTTTTTTTAAAGTTAGCCATTATTTCCTCAACAATTTTACTCATGTAGCAAATATACACCCTAGTAACCATTTACTCCTTCCTCATTGGAAATCTTTTATGGCTTTTCAAGTTAGTTTGTATGCATGTTTAGTTTGTAAATATCTGAGTTCCTGATTGGGAGGTTTATTATCATTGTTTTCCGATTGAAGAGAGTAATGTTTTGCTTGTATTTTTTCTCCATAGGGGCGAAAAAATACTTAATTTTGCCAAGTAGACAAAGTTTTGATGAAGTCAAATTTCCTTTATTTTGTGGCACATCACATTCACATTTCCCTTTTTGTTTCTCATCTTGATAGAAATAATTTTAAAAGATTTTTTTCCTTCCTAATATCTTGTAAATGACTCATTGAAGCTCTAAAGATTTAGGATTGTGTTTTAAGGAATTAGTAATCCCTTCTTTTTAAATTCTATGGATTCTATTAACCTATACAACTATATCTTGTTTTCAGTAATTCTAAGAAATTAGAAAAAGGGGTGTGATTTACTGAATTATAATATTCAAGCTCTGTGTCTTCCACCTTTTTTTCCCTGGGAGATTCCTAAGTGTCAGATTTTCTCTATGAGCCATGTTCACTTGTTTTATGATCTTCATGTGAAAATGTATTAAATATTTTCAAGTTATTCTATTTTAAATGTCCTAAATATTATTTTTCGGCAGCATACTCTTGTTTGAATTTGCTGACAACATCTGGTGACATATTATGGTACAAACTGTAATGTATTGTAATACTCTGGGGCCAACACGTGGCTCTTTTAAACAGGACTTGATCCTCTGTCTCTGTTTGTTTTTCTTTTTAGGTAAAAGGATTTAAGTCTGACCTTGTGAAGCTCAAAAGGTTAAGAGAGCAAGCTTTAGGGCATTCTAGCATTCTGTTTTCTGTGCATCATTATTTTGCAGCTAGATTAGCATCAATGCCCACAAGGGCGAAGACTGACCTTCATATGTGACTTTGGAGATTCAACCCAGCAGTAGCTGATACAATGACTCCTCTGATTACCATACTTCATATGAATAAAAATTTAACATAATCAATGCTAGATAGAAACTATACAAAGCATGAACCCAGAAATAAAGAAGAAATAGGGGATATAGTATCACTCAAAGATGGTGGGAAGAATATTTGTACTTTTCCTAGCTTATATATTCAAAATAGATATCCCTGTGTAATGCTGAAGATTTTTTAATCTTGTCTAAATATTTGTTTTACCTCATCTGCAATTTTGCCTTCCATCTGGAGCCTTCTCAGAGAACCCACTGTTTTACTAAGATTTTCTATCAGTTGTTCCAAACTATGGAGCTTTGGGTACTTCTGTTGTTCTGCCAATCATTAATTTTAATTCTGTCTTCATAGAAAACATTTTAAAAAACATTATTTTTTACAGGAAGAGTCTTAAGAAGGATCCAGTTTCATGGCTGGAGGTCCTGTTCTTGTGATCTCTTTTTCTTCTTTTGTCTTCTTGACATTTTGGAATCACAGTAGTTATTCATCAAACTGTAACTTTTTAAATTTTGCTTGTGCATTTTTTCAGTCACTATTTCCCATTTTTTTGCAAAATGATTATCCTGGTATTTTTTTCCTTTTCCATTTTTTCTTGCTAATATAATTTAATTTACTTAATACATTTGTTGTTCATTAATGATGATGGAGAATGGAGTTCATTCATTTCCATTTTCCTGACAATTGGCAAATCTTTATTTAATGTTAATTCAATAGTGCTGGATATAGTATCAGAAGAACTGGGCTAAGATATTCAAGAGTTTTATTATTTGAGCAAATAATTTAACTTTTTGAAAGTTGAGTTGCCTCATTGTAGAATGTTTAAAAATACTCATATCAACTGTACCAAAGAATCATCTCATGAAAACTTTGCATCCTTAAAGTTCTATATAAGCTGAGTTTTTTAATGTTGATTCTGTTGCTATTATGTGGCAATCACTGTGTTAAAGTCTTGGAATTTTAAAAAATGCATCTGTTTTTGAAGCATTTTGAATCTAATGTTGGTAGGGATTTAGGGCAGGCAGCTTTTGGTTAAATACAAAAAATCATTTCTTATGAATAATACTTTTCAAAAATGGAATGGAATGCCTCATTAATGTTAATTTTCTGTTATCATTATGAGTCTATTTTCAGTGATAAGGTGGAAGAGATTAAAATTTATCCAAAATAGTTGGACCTGGCAACTAATCTTCCTAAGATTCTATAAGGTTATATTTATTTTGTCTTTTTATGAACAATTTACTGATTATTTGTTATGTATTTATTATTTATGTATTTACTTATATTAAGACAACATAAAAATAATGGAATCTTGTGAGTTTTTGAAAAAGATGTCAAAAAATTTTTACTTTCAAAGTAAAGTTGATCCTAGGAAGAGATTTCTTATTTAACTTTTCAACTGACATTATATTTTATCATAAACTTATGTGGTTTACAACTTTGGAAGGCAAGTTAATTTATCTACAAGATGATAAGAACTATTTTACAGTGTTCCATGAATTTTCATGTGTGTTTATTTCCATATCTCAAATTAGATTATAAACTTCTGAAATCATAGATTAGTTCTTCCATTTCTTGGTATTCTTCATAATGTCTAATAGAATATTGGTTATGTGAATGAATAAATGGAAGTATCTTAGTTCTTTGTAATATAAAATAATTTTGTGTAAGAATTGGAGAGATCATAATATATAATCCTTTTAAATTAAAAAAATGTTAACCAAATTGTGAAGTGAAGATGATTTATGATGTTATTGAAAGATATAATTAGGAGTTAGAAGATGTAATAAAGGAAAGACAATATTGATAAGAACAGTTGAAATTTTAAAAATTGTAGAATAATTTTTCAGCATAGATTATAGGTATCTTCAGTAAATATTCTTACATTTCAGCTGACGAAAGTATAGATTATAGCTAAAAATCTTAGAATAAGAGAATTAAAATGGATAATATGGCAAGCATTTGCTTGAGGGAGAATCATACATTTGCTACTAGGCTTGTTTAAAGCCATCATTCGTAAAATGTGATAATTCTAAGTCATTGTCAAATTATGTGATGAAAGGAAACCCATATAAATTCTTGAAACTTACAAGGTTCCTCCTTGGAACTATTCACAATTTTTTGATATTCCTATTATTTCATCCTCTTTATAACACTGATATATACCAGAGTTATATTCAGCTTTTACAAAAGCTATATTTGTTAAGTATATACCACAAGAATAGTTATTACAAAATAGTTCTACTGAACCAAAAAAAAAGCTCTGTCCTATATATACAGGAAGGGGAGAAAGAGAGAGAGAGAGAGAGAGAGAGAGAGAGAGAGAGAGAGAGAGAGAGAGAGAGAGAGAGAGAGAGACAGACAGACAGACAGACAGAGAGACAGAGAGACAGAGACAAGAGAGAGAGAGAGAGAGAGAGAGAGAGACAGAGAGAGAGAGACAGAGAGAGAGAGAATTTAAACTTAAAAATATTATTCTAGTGAGGCACATGTGTAAAAATGCAGTGAAGCAAGAAGTAACAGAGATTCTTCATCCTGAAAATCCTTTTCTCCTTTCAAGGAAGCCTTCACCAAATTTGCTTTAGGATGTGATGTTAAGGGATGATTTGCTGCTTTGTTCAAACAGAGTGGTTCTTTTCAGGACTAGAATGTTTTATCTAATAAAGTGATCTTCTGTTGGGCTGGAGCAAGCTTAGTTGCTTCACTGGCTCCTCAACAGTTTGAGCTATTGATGCTATTAATTCCAGAGGAATCCTACTACTTTCTCTTGTTTCAGATAGGAACTCAGAAGAAGCTTCCAGTTTCAACCATTATCTGGGTACTTGTAACTCTGTATACTCCTTCACCTAATACCAGGAAAGAATAAATCCACAAGAAACTCATTTATCATGTACTGAGGGAAATATAGCAGTGGAAAGTGAGACAAAATAACCAACATCCCTCTCCTACATGTCAGTTTACATCAATCCTTAAATTGTGAAAGATCTAGAAAGCCACAGAAATAATCCACTGAAATGTTTTATATGCACATTCACTTTTAGTTCAACCTTTCTTGAATCATTCATCCTTCCCTTTCTAGAGTATTATGTTTGGGATTATCACATAATCCATAACCCTTATCCTGAATCATCATGGATGAAATCCATTTCTAAAGTTCTACACAATAGATTTGCAAAAATTCAAAAAAAATTTCAATTCAAAACAACAAATAAATAGTCATTACAGAATTTGCCAGGCACTAAATGCTGAGGACACAAATTAGAAAAAGAAATATAGCCCCATATCTCAAGGAGCTTATGGGAAATGAGGAAAAATAATACACAAAAGAAAACATAATTGACTGAGTCAGGGGAGGAGGGCTATAAGGAGTGGCTATTATGGGCATGATATTCCTTTGTGTAGAAACCAAGTAAATTATGAAAAAAATGGAGAAAAATTTGCAAAGTTCTCAGCTCTCTATAAAGGAGGACTTTGGGAGGAATTTATTGATTCACTATAGAGTCCTCTAAGTAGAAGGGAGAGACAACTAAAGGAATTGAGAAAGAGTTGCTTAACAAAAAGATGATTGTAGCTCTAGGAGAGAAGGTCAAGAAGATATTTACATCCTCTGGAAAAACCAGAGTGTAAAGTATTGAAAGTGATAGTGTCTGTAATGTAGAAATTAAAAGATCCAAGAGATCACCCCACCACCCCCAGAGAGCTCAGGAAATAAAAACTAAAACCTAAATATTATCCCTCCACACAGGGAAAAGAACCTGACCCTTGCATAATATGGACAATGAAGAAATAGGCTTCTAAAAAAATTGGTAAGCAAAAGAGAAAGTATACAACCTAAAATAATTTCTTTGGAAATAGATGATTAGAATTCAAATTCATAAAACAAACAAACCCCCCAAAACCCTATATTAAAGTATCTATTCTAAAATTTAAAATAAAGTTATAAAGTGGAAATAAGCCCAAAAAGAGTTATAAGAAAAGCTTTAAAATATTTTAAAAGCTAAATGAGAAAGGTAGAGGGAAAATTAGAAAAAAAATTATAGAAAATTAAAAGAAAGATCAACCAACTGGAAAAAGAAATCCAAAAACTCACTGAAAAAAATAATTCATAAAAAATTAGAATTTGGCAGGAGGAAGCTAAAATCTTATGACAAAAAAGATATGATAAAGCTAATAAAATGAAAAAATGGAATAATGTAGGAAACATTACAAAAGCAATTGTCCTGGCCAACAGATTGAGAAGAGACAATATAATAATTCTTGGACTATCTGAAAGTTATGATTTTTAAAAAATAGTTTAAATTATATTTTATATAAAGTTTTAAAAGAAAAATTCTCTGAAGTTTTGGGACAATAAGATAAAGTATATCTTGAAAGACTTCATCAATCACCAACTGCACGAGATCCCAACATAAAAGCTCACAGGGACATTATAGCTAAGTTTTGTAAATCACAGGTTAAGAAGAAAATATTGCAAGCAATGAAAAAGAAACAATTTAAATACTTTGGAGACACAATATGGATAAAACAGGAATTAGCAGCTTCTATTTTAAAAGAATGACGAGCATGGAATATAACATTTTGAAGAGGAAAGAAGTTGGGTTTATTAACAAGAATAATTTACCCAGAAAAGCTGAGGATCATCATATAAGAAAAGGTATGGTCATTTGGTCATTTAAATACATAAATGGCCATCTAATGAAATAAAATACTTTATTATTGAAGAAAATATCAAAACTGAATGGAAATTTCAACGTGCAAGAATAAGAGGAAACAAAAGATTACATAAAAGGCCAATTATAAAATGTGTAACAAAGGAAAAATATTTATTACTCCTATGGGAAAATTATATATCTAAATGTTAATAATGATATCATTAATTGGGTGGATTGAAGGAACATTTATAGATAGAAGCTTTTAGGTTGAATTGAATATAACAGATTGAGTTAAAGTATAAAATAAACCTGGATGTGGAGAAAGGAATTGGAGTAATTATCTTATATAAAAGAGCCATAAATGAAAGAAATGTTACAATGAAAGGAAGGAGATAGAGGGATGGTAATACTAGTAACTTATTTTCATTGGATATGAGTAAAAGAGGGAATAATTCAAACATATAGGAGATGTGTAAGGAGATAAGACAGGGATAAAATTTAAAAGAAATTTTAGAAGGGCATAATAAAGATTAAGAAAAAAAAAGGGCCAGAGGATAAGACAAAAGAGGGAATAAGAGAGGCCATTTATATTAACAAGTAAGAAGATAAAAAGGGATAAAGGAGGGACTCATAGAAGAGTAAATAAGTTAGGAATTTGGCTATTAAGAGAGGAGTAAAGAGAGGAAATCTTAGAAAGATAGCTGAGAAAATAAATGCGAGACTAAAAAAGGAGTGGGAATTAAGGAAGTAGTGGTTAAGAGAAAATTGGGTTTCTAAGTAGGAATAAGGTAAAAAGAGAGACAAAGAGTAAAAACACTTAAGAAAAAACAGAATAAAAGAAAATAATACAACTAATAATTCTAACTTTGAATGCGAATGAGATTAATACATTCATAAAATTGAAAGATATAGCAAAATGGCTTAAGACTCCAAACTGAACGATTTGTTATTTACAAGAAAGAGATTTAAAATTGAAATACATAAGTAGAGAAAAAATACAGGGATGGAATAAAATATATCATACTTCAGCTAACAACAACAAAAAGAAAGCAGGAGTAGCAATAATGATCTCGGCCAAAGTTAAAATTAAAATATACCTACCTTAAAAAAGTTAAATGTGGACATTACATTGTTAAATGCTATGATAGAAATGATCATTATCGATATTAAGCATATACACAACAAATGCTATATGATCTGTGTGAGTAAAGTTCTATTCCCCGGCCCTTTCTGGGTAAAGCAGCTCACTTGAGTCTACAAGAGAGACTATGTGAATCTGCATGAGTTTGCATCACTTAGCAAATATTCTAAACCAGTGATAGGCAAACTATGGCCAGCAGGCCAGATGCAGCCCCCTGAAATGTTCTATTCAGTAGCTCAACATTATTCCTAATCTGACAAATACAATGAGTAGGATACAATACAATAAAACTTCTAAACAGTTGCCTTAAAACAGACTGACAGATGAGCATTTCCTCTCCTTTGGGCCCCGCTTTAAAAATTTGCCCATCACTGATCTAAACTATTTTCCAGGAAAATACAACAATATATTACTGAGGTGATACATTATGTTCAAATAGTATTTGTAGCAAGTATTCAGGCATAGTTTAATATAAGGAAAACCATTAACATAATTGATTATATCAATAAAAAAGTAACAAAATTCATATGACTATTGCTATGCTTAAAATTAATATCTTCCACGTTCTTATTTTCTATAAAGTTTATGAATAATCACTTGAAATAGAAAAGATAGATAAGCATAGATTTAAAGTTTCTTACTCTAAGTCTGTCTGGCCATGTATACTCATCTTGCTGATTTCTCTTGTCTGTCCTCCTACTTGCTCAGAGAAGTTCTCAGCCAAAAGACCCCCTGCACTCTGCCCACACCCTTTTTATCTACATTTCAGGTCAAAGCACTGGCATGTAAAAAATAGGATGAACTGAGTCAGCAATCCAAGAGGGGGAGGGATTAAATTCTCTCCAAACACTATTATCAAAAGATGAAGAAAAAACTTTTGACAAAAAAAGTACTAGTTTCTACTAAAACACTGGAAAGCTTAGGTTTTTTTTTTTTTTAATCAATAAGAAGTATATACTTAAAACCATCAGCAAACATTGCCTGTTGTTAGAATAAATTAGAAGACTTCCTTATAAGATCAGAAGTGAAATAAGGATGCCTATTATCACTGATATTATTTAATATTGTACTAGAAATGTTACCAATACCAATAGGAGGAAAAAAAATAAATTGAAGGAATCGAAATGGACAAGGAGGTAATTGAAGGAATCGAAATGGACAAGGAGGTAATAAAACTATCTCTTTTGCAGATTGATGGTATATCTAGAAAATCCTAGAATTAAATTAAAAATAATTTAAACTATTAATGAATTTAACAAAATAATGAGATACAAAATAAATCCACATAAATCATTAGCATTTATATATATTACTTATAATGTCCTATTAGAAAAGATAATGAGGTAACATTTAAATTAATCATAAATAGAATAAAAAGTCCACATTTTGGAAGAATAATTCACAAATTTGGTGGAAAATTGTTAGGAAATCTGGAAAACAGTTTGGCCAAAATGAGATATAGACAATTATTTTACATTGTTTACTATTGTAAGATCAAAATAGGTATATGAGCTAGGTATAAAGGAGATATAAACACATTAGAAAAGAACAGATTATAGATAGGAGAAGAATTTGAATAAACAAAAAATAGAAAGCATCATGAAAGATAAAATAGATAATTTTGAATAAATAAATTGAAAAGATTTTGTACAAAACTATGTATACCTTTTGACTCAGTAATACCACAATTAGGTTTATTTCCTAAGGTGATCCAAGAAAAAAGAAAAAAAACACAACAACTATTTTCTAAAGTATTTATTTAGAGCAGTTCTGTTTTGTGGTAGCAAAGAAAATTTAAGGTACATTCATCAGTTGGGGAATGGCTGAATAAGTTGTATTATATGCAAAAATAAATTATAAAAATATAATCACAAAAAAACCAACAGGAAATATTTTTAGGGAATGATGCAAACTGGCATGAACAGAACCAGGAGAATGTTGTACAAAGTAACAATAATAATATATGATGGTCAACTGTGAATGACAACTATTATCAATAAGGCAAGGATCCAAGATAATTACAAGAGAAGGAGCAGGAGTCAGAATACAGATTCAAACATACCATTCTTCACTTTATTTCCTCCATGAATTTTTCTCTAGTATAAGCAATATGTGTCCTGTTTAACAGCATGACAAATAAGGAAATACATATTACATGAAAACATCTGTAAAACTATATGTGAAAGCCTGCTGCCTTGGGAAGGGAGTAGATGAGAGAAAGGAAGGGAAAATTTTTTCAAAAATGTCTATTTTTTTTTGTTGAATAAGAGTTTTGAAAAGAAGAAGCATGATAATCATATGAAAAAAAGAAGGAAAGAAAAATCATTTAAATAATAATAATATGTATTATATATACCAGTGGTTCCCAAACTTTTTTGACCTATTGCCCCCTTTCCAGAAAAAATATTACTTAGTGCCCCCTGTCACATACTATCACCACCCCCTTACAGTTATTTGCCGCCCCCAAATGCACCTGTGGCCATCACCACTCCCCTGGATTGCTGCAGCACCCACCAGGGGGCTGTGGCACCCACTTTGGGAATCACTGATATATACCATATAATAGTAAATAAAGGAAAAATAAGACATTAAAAAATGTAAAATGGGACTCAGACAAGCAAAGCAATGCTAGAATTATCATGTTGTTTGAAATATGTTTAAAAGCTGTACATATTAGAAATTCACAACTTCATATATGGTCCTTTTTTCTATTTTTTGTAGAAATGTTCATGTTTGTTAAAGATTATCAAATACATAGTAACAGAAGAGAAAATTTTTAAAAAAGTAAATGCTTACATGTTCTTCAAGGACCAATATTTCACAGGTTTTCCAGATTTTATAAGAGAATCATAGAACAAGAAGTGGAAGAGAATTCAGAGATCACATTATACAAACTTCTCATATTACATATGAAGAAATTACATTCAAGGAAGATTGAGTGACTGGCCACTTAGATGTAAGTGTCAGTTGAAAATGAATTTAGAAATAGTTAACTAAAGCATTGTACCTGGAAACAAACAAACAAACAAACAGGCCATGTTGAACAATAGAAGAATATGTCTTTCTTGGAATCATAAGGTGAAATTAGAGAATATTACATATATGTATTTGTATGTATTAATGTCTCTGTATAACTCGCCTCCCTCCTTTTCTCTCTCTTTCTCTTTCACTGTCTGTCTCTGTCTCTCCTGTCTCTATCTCTCACTCTTCTCTCTCACTCTCTTTCTCTCTCTCTCTCTCCACATGGTCTCCTCCAGTAGAATGTAATCATTTTGAAAACTGTATCTAGTATCAAGCACCTAGCATAGAGCAGGCATTTAACAATTATTTGTTGAATGAACTGATTGAAAAAGAAAATACTTAATTAAAAATGGATAATTGTTTTAATGGATTTATGAAAAGTTGGCAATATATATCTTTCATAGAGAGCCACAAGTAAATTGAAGTTCAACATATTAGAGAGCCTGGCCAGGGCAGGAACTGTAGAGGCAGGGTTTCTTGGTTTCAGAGTGGGACATTTGGAATAACATATAATATTGTCCCTTTAGTTTTGATAAATGAAGATAGAATTTCAACCTAGTGACCAGACATTTATGTATAATCTTGACATTATCAATTTGTTCTAGTCTCAAAATCACACTTCCCATATTACATAGAAGCAAGAATATTATATACTAAACATAATCCTTAGAAAAACTATAGAGGCAACATGCTATAATGGATAGCTTCTATTTAAAAATCTATGGAATCAAGGCTTGTCTTTGGAACAGACTAAATGACACTTAGAAAATCACTTTACTTCTTAGTGCTCCAGGCAAAACTCTAATATCATAAATTACACAGCAATGGCCAATAGGTACTGATAGTGGGAGGTTTCCTTAAGTATTCTATAGAGCAATAAAATCAGAGGGTCTCACCTCCCAAGAACTCCCCCAGAAAAACCCTATAATGTTAGAATTTATATGACTATATATGTACACATATATACATACATTACCATGTATATACAGAATCTACATATGTATACATATATAAAGATACATATACATACACACATATTCATTTATTTATACACACTCACAATCATATATTCACAGAGTGGAGGAAACATGGATTTTTTAGCCAAGTTGGAAGAGTGGTTAGCTATTGTTCATTTGTTTAAGCAGCCATTGAATGAGAACACCTTCTCAATGACTGATAAATTCAATGAGTAAAGTGTAAGCGTGAGGCAAAGGGAGAGTCTAAAATAGGTAGATCTGAACACAAAAAGTAAAACATCATCTTAAATTGTTTCCAGTAAGCATCTATAAATAATCCCATTCCTTTGCATATTCTATTTCAATACATTTTCCTCCTTTACTGCACGCTAAGCAAACGAATACATATATTGTTAAAATCAGAGCTTAATGATATGACATTTCCTTAATGATAATTTTAAAAATTACTGCAGTATTTTGTTTAACTATCTTTGCCCTAATGTATTTTGTCTGTAAACTTAAAACCATTGATTTTTCTTCCTTGAAGACCATTTAAAAGTAAGGCTAAATTAGCCTCCTTTTCTACATATATTTTTTTATGTCCTAGAGCAATGAAAGGGGTTAATGATGTATACAGTTAAGAGGATCTCAAGCTAGACTTTCTGATTTACATAACACATTAGAAAAACAAATATTTAAAAGTACATAATGGTGCCATAAAAATGTCCAATTTTGTCATATTGGTATTAACATAATATACAGATTCTGCCCAGTAAATCAATAATTATAAACTTGTTAACTAAAGATACATTCCTTTGGTTGATTCATTTTAGAGCTTTAAATTGAACTTAGAACTCAGTTGTTCATACCTGGAGGTAAACAATATCAATATCATGTAAGACTGAAAAAGAATATAAATAGTTTTTTTAAATGAACAATTGGGAATGTAAGTATTTGGCCTTAACGGTATTAAAATTTGATTTCTGAAATATTTGCAGCATTTAGAGAACTTATCTGTTGTAAATAAAATGGGGGTGGATATTTGGGATATATAGACCCAATATTTCCACAACATATGCAAATCCAGGTGTGGAAATTCTCTGTACCTATTAAGATTGGCATCCATATCTAAATTGTAGACTTAAAAATTGCCTGGGGTGCTATAAGCTTAAATTATTTACCCAGAATCTGTTAAGCACTGGAACTACTCCTATGTCTGCTCTGCAACATAACTTCTCTAAATTTATATATGCTCTAAAACTAGATCCATTCTTATACTTGTTCTCAAAGTTAATTTTCCCTCCTTGAAATAATCTGCAAACATTTTTTAAGATTGAGTATGAATTAGAAAAAGTAAAATAATAATAATAATAATAAACTTTTATATCATCCCTATTATGTTCCAGACAGCCTTTGGGGGATACAAAGATAGTTAAGAAACAGTCCCTACTCTCAAGAAGCTCACAGTTTAATGGTGAAGACAACATACAAACAACTACATATAATGAAGATGTATATACAGTATTATATCAGTGTGCATTTTGAAATTCTTAAAAAAGACTGCAGGAAGATTTTGGAAAATAAATGTGTCAAGAGGGGAAAAAAAGAAGACCCACTCTTTGCATTCTTCCTATTACAACCTGAACTGATTTTAGGCAATAAAACTAGCAAGAGTTTTTGACCCATGGTTTAAACACCCCAAACAAGCAAAACCTGAAATTTTATAAGAAACTGTTTGTTTTTTAAAATTCTATTGAGTTCACATTAGTTATGGATTTTAATGACATCAAGCTGAGGTTTCCATGGAAATGTTACTTGTGCTTTATTTTATTGATATTTATTCTATGTGTCCTATTGTATACTTTACTCTTAATTGTACACCCAATTAACACTCCAGAAATCTGGCATTTAAGGAGATCACTCACTGTCTTGCATATGTAATCAAATAACTACCTAGAAGGTAAAGTAACTTTGTTTCTACAGGTTTTCTAGAAACCACATCTTATCTCATTTTTGTATGTATTTTGGAACTGGGGCATAAAGTCTAAGCCAACATTTCTCTCTTCTCTCAGTTCTAAACTGCCAAGAAACTCCATGATAATAATGTATGTCACTTCACTCATCTCTCCACCTTATCCAGAATTTCTCTCTCCAAATATTATCTATATCCAGCTGCTCATACCAGTCCCTAGACAAAATTTCTGCTCCTATAAAAAGTAATGCATTTATACAAGCCTGTGGTATATGCTGTTTATTGCAATCTTTGTTGTACCACATTATGTGTATATACATTTTAGTTTATATGCTTACCACATTCCAATTATAGACTCATGTTTTCTATTTTCTAAGTATCAATTCTATACCCCATGCTTAAAAGTATCAATATATCCTTATATATATATATATACACATGTAGAAAAGTTTATATATGTATATATATAATCTCATATGTATTCTCATTTCTTTTTTCATGTGTATATTATTATCTCTTCAACTATATTATAATGATTTTATTAAGAATTGTCATCCATTACATTTATATGGTACTTTATAGTTAAATTATTTTATAAATATATTTTCTTTTGAACCATATGATAACTCTAAAAAATCAGGATAATTTTTACAAATTAAAAAAAAATGACTGATAGAAATTAGAAGACTTCCCTAAGAACACATAATATCATACTCTCAACTCTTTTAATTCCAAAGCCAGAGCACTTTTTGTTCCACCTTCTTTGGAGTGGTAATTATGTCATGGTTCTTTTGAACTCCATAGTATATCAAATGTATACTAGATATTTTACTGTCACTCTTTTAGTAAAATCACAGAATCATAGAGATTGAAGAAACCATAGAAGCCATCTGATTTATATTTTACTTGGGGGAAAAGAGGAAAGGAAAGGAAAGGAAAAGAAAACCTTGACCAAAGAAATGATCATCTAGGTTTTGCTAGAAAAGATTTAATGAGGTTGAATTGCTGAAATCAGTGCCTCTTAGAGGAAGTCATTCTACTCTGGGTTAATTATTATTGTCAGGTGATACAATAAGTTGAGTACTGGACTTGGAGTTAAGAAAGCTCTAGATGCTTGAGTCATGTGGCTCTGAGCAAGTCACATACACCTTCTGTCCTTCAGTTTCCCATCTGTAAAATGGAGACAATCATAGAAAATATCTTATAGTATTATGAAGATTAAAAATAGAACATATTTAAAATGCTTTGTCTATCATAAAGTGTTATACAAATGCTAGTTATTATTATTGCTTATAGTTTCCTTCTGCTTCATTGAAGGTAAAGACCCATGAAGCTTTGTTATGTATTTAGCATTGGTTTGATGTCAGCCAGGTATATGCTTATACGCCCCAGCCTAGACTTAGAGTAGTTACCATACACCTTTTCTTTTCATCATTGATCAGTGTTTTGACACATGAATGGTGAAGGGTCTATACCATGGCCTTGCCTATAGAGATGGACCTTTTTATTTTTACTCCTAGAATTATTAGACATAATCAAATCCAACCATCAATGGTTAGTCCATCTAGTATACAATATAAATTATCCATCATCTTTTTGATGTGTGTTTGTTTTTGAAAGCTAGGAAAATAAATGTTTAGAACAGGACATAGTGACAAAATTCCTTTAAGGATAGGGAATTTGTTTTAGTGTGTGGAAATCACACTTGTGTGTGAAGCCTCCTGGTTACATGCTCACTGTTCAGCTGTTAAAAAGATATTTTCCACTTATCTTTTCTGTGAGGAAAAAAAAAGTTCCATTACTAAAGAAAATAATGGATGGCCTGAAAGGATTCCCTTTTTATCCATACCAAACAACTTTATTCTGCTCTAAAATATAATTAACTACAGGACATTCTAGTAAAGTATACTACATTCATAATGGTGGACTTTGATTCCTTTGTAATTTGGGCCTCCTTCCTTTCATTCTATTTTCTTGTGTGTTTCTTTCATGACTATTTCTATCATTTTAATACACTTGTACCATATATAGTCCTCTCTCATATAAAATTCAAAACCCAATTTCCATTCTATTTCTGAGAATATGTTTGATCATAAAAGGGAAGGTGATCCAATTTACCCTTGTAGATTTCATTCAAATTTCAGTTCAGTCACTAGCTCTCCTGTCCCATGGTTATAGGAGGTGGGACAACTGTCTTTAAATTCCAAAAGTCATTGAGTATGATTTGAAGGCTCTCCATAGAACATTTCTATTGCTAAACCCCAAACATTTAACTATTACACATAATAATAATAAATTACTGGTACAGAGGCTACAAAGGATTACAAGGTATATTTCTCAAGAAGCCCTCTAAAGTAGGATCACAGAATCATAGATTTAGACTTGGAAGAGACCAGAGTGATTATCTAGCCCAAACTCAAATTTTTTTTACAGGTAAATGATTTGAGGTCAAAAGAGATAGTGATTTATTTAAGATCACATAGCTAGAAAGTATCAGATGTAGAATCTGAAAGCTGCCCTTCTGGCTCCAAATCTGGTAAATCATGGAAGGCTTAGTTACAGAGCAGAAAAACTAAGTTAAAACTTTATCTGACTAGAAGATTAAAACAAATTTAATAATATTAAATCAAACAACATTTTACACTTACTTCTTTTTTTAAAACCCTTATCTTCTGTCTTAGAATCAATACTAAGTACTAGTTCCAAGGCAGAAGAGCAGTTAGGGCTGGCAACTCGAGTTTAATTGCTTGCCCAGAGTCACACAGGAAGGAAGTATCTGAGGCCATATTTAAATCCAGGACCTTTCATCTCCAGTCCTGGTGCTTTATCCATTGAGCCACTTAGCTATCCCTACACTTAGTTTCAAATAATCAAATTGAGAAGTACTTGATAGGGAGAGGTATCAAAAGAAAATTTTGTATTAATATGATGTAAGACTTTTAGTGGACTCTTTGTTCAGTATGAGTAAGCAATATAGCACAGTTCCCAGAAAAGGTAAATCAGTTCACTAAATATAATTAACTAAAAGAAACACTATCATGATAATAAAAATTGCCTTATGCATATAGTCCCTTTTGTGTTTTGCCCAGATCAAACCATATCTGAAGGTACACTGGTTTCAGTTCTTTAGGGGGGCTTTTAGAAAGGGAATTGATAATCTAGAGTATGTTCAGAGGACAACCAGGTTGGAAAGAAAACTAGAGAAAATGTCACAGGTTGTACACTAGATATGTCAAGTCAGATATTTAGATTTAAGGATAGATTTAAGGAAATGGAGAAGACAGGAGATTGGGGTTGGAAGCATATGATAACAGTCTTATAATATATGAAGGTCTGTCATGTATAAGAAGTTGTGGACTCTTTGATCTAAGGGGACAGAAGAAGAAGAAAGAAGCACTTTTTTTTTGGGATGGGGGGAGTGGTCGGGGGGGTAAGAAGCACATTTCTAAAAGAAAACATTTGGAATAATGTAAGAGAAGGTTTCCTATCAATTAGAGCCCATTCTTATGGTCTTGTGGTAGCAAGCTTTCTCTTATTGGAATATTCAAGTAAAAAGATAACTGTTTCTTTAGTGGTTTGGGTAAAGTTTTTTGGCTAGGTAAAAAATTAGTGAGGTTCCTTCCAAAACTGGTGCTCTGCGATTCTTTGATTAAGAGTTAATATTTATAAGATATATGTGTGCATATATACACATATATTTGTGTTCTGCTAAGGGCAGTTATAAACTATAAAACTATATGGATCCATAGGTAATTTTTGAGGCAGAACTCCATTCCTCGTATAAAAAGACATCACTATTGATCTGATGTCAACAGGACATGGACTTTGAGTTATTTTTCACAATAGTTGGTCTATCTAGGCTCCCTTGTCTGATCTCTCTTTTTGAGCAAAGGCAGAAATTTTTTAAATATCTGACTTGACATATCTAGTGTACAGCCTATGACAATGGGGAAAAATATTTCCTTCATGTGAAGATCATTGGAAACATATAAGGTCCAACCTCAATAGTCTTTCCCTGACTCATCAGGCTCTCATTTCTAATGTTCATTTCTAAAGTTAAAAGATTATTTTATATATCACTTATATGTTCTCTTAATGATATAGTAACTTTTCTGTCACATATAGTTGACATGATTATATCTTATCCTTAGAACTAGATTTTAAACCCCTGGACTACAGGGATTATGTCTGACATTTCTTTGGCATTCTTTAAGCACTTTGAAGCAGTCTGTACACAGAGCTGGTAGTCAATAAAGAGTGTACATGGAATGAAATTCATAATCTAGACTTCATTAGCCCCATTCCCTAGCCAACTGAGTAAAGTAGTAAAGTATTTCAGGAATCATGGAATAATAATAACACTATGTTTATATATGTGTGGGTTTGTATCATTCTTTATTCTTTGTAAAAGGGATCACATAAAAAAATTCCACTAGATCTTCAAAACTCCACTGTGCAGGACAAATGTTCTACAAATGACAACTAAAGAACAATGAAGTGATATGTCATTAGTAGTATGAGGGAAGGAAAGAAGAAAAGGTCTGAGTTGTAAAAGTCTTCTATGTCATAAGAAAAAATTTAATACTTGCATGGTTTGTGATTTCATCATTGTACCTCCTCCCTCTTGTGGATATAAGGAGCATCCTGTCAATGATTTTTTGGTTGTCTATAAGGAACATCCATCCATTAACAAAGAATCCTTTGTCTAGGTCACTTGACATTGAATGGATACTAATCAAAGATACAGATTGTCCATTACAAAGTACTTTCTCTTTTTTGCCCAAGAGAGGATACAGGTTTTTGAGGGTTCCCTGAAAGTGTTGCAATTTATGAATATAAGGGGACAGGACTGAGTCTGAGACAATGCTGATCCTCAATGAGGTGTCAATTAGGAAGAGACTTATTTCAGTTATCTGGACAGAGACTTCTAGAAAGAACCTCAAGACAGATGGGTCTAGGGAGAAGCAGTTGCAAACTTTTGAGTTGTACCATAAGCTGTCTGAGGTAGAGACATGTAGAAGAAGCTGTTTATCACCCCCGTGCTCCACCATCATGTCCCTTTCCTTCTAATGCATACAGCCTACAGAATGATAAGAGCAGGCTCTCCCTCAGTAAATGAGATCCCCCTTTCTTCTACAAAGTGTGTCAAACAATACTGAAGGCCCTTTTTCATTAACATAGTGTTGACCCACGTGGTTTAATTTCTTCTACTATATCCTTATGCCTTGAAAAGCCAAGACTGAGGGACTTATAAGAAAGAAAACTAGCCACATTCAGAGGAAGAACTGTGGGAGGAGAAATACAGAAGAAAAACAACTGCTTGAACACATGGGCTGATGGGGATATTATTGGGGTTGAAGACACTAAACGATAACTCTAGTCCAACTATCAATAATATGGAATTAGGTCTTGATCAATGATACATGTAAAACCCAGGGGAATTGTGTGTTGGCTAAGGGGGGGGTTAGGGGGCTTGGGGAGAGGGAAAGAACATGAAACATGTAACTATGGGAAAATATTAAAAATAAAAAATATATAAAATTAAATTTTTAAAATTTTAAAATTTAAAAAAATTAAAAGTAACAGCATAACTAGGAGCAACACAATGATCCAGGACAATTCTGAGGGACTTATGAGAAAGAACACTATCCACATCCAGAGAAAGAACTGTGGGAGTAGAAATGCAGAAGAAAAACATGATTGATCACTTGTTTATATAGGTGTATGATTTGAGGTTGTGGTTTTAAAAGATTACTCTATTACAAAAATGAATAATGTAGAACAAGTTTTGGGTGATAATATATGTATATAACACAGTGGAACTGCTTATTAGCTCTGAGAAGGGAGAGGGAAGAGGGGAAGGAGAGAAATCGAATCATGTCACCATGGAAAAAATTTTTTTTAATTAAATTAAAATTTAAAAAAAATAGAGGAAGAAGACATATTATCAAACTAATCTATGAGGCAAAATCTATGAACCAAAAAGAGATAAAGAAAGAGATAAAGCAGAACAAATAAATTATAAAGTAAAAGTTCTAATGAATATTGCATTTATGTTGGATTAATGTTATTAGAGGCCACCACAACACAATGGCTCATTTTGTATATATTAGAATTGAATCAGATATATAAAGGTGGCTTGATATAAAGAAAAATATAAACATAGTAGGTCGTATTAATAACAATAAATATATTATATTAATACATTAGAAAAACTTTTGACATTTAACATTTTTTTCTCAAAAAACTTTAAAAATAAAAATATGGCATATGGTATAAACCTAGATCATGAATTACCTGTAAAAGAAAAAAATCTATACAATAACATCAGGGCTAAAGTGATGATAAACATTGTCTTTCTAGAAAAAAAATTCTGCATTTCTAGAAATAGTAGCTATAGAAATAAGATGAGAAAGAAGAGCTGAGGAAATAAGTATAAGCAAAGATTTAAAAAAATCATCAATTTTTTGCAGGTGGTATTATGGTTTAGTTAAAGAATCCTAGAAATTCAACTAAAAATTCTTGGAACAATTCTTTTAGTAAAGTATTAGCAAATAAAATCAACAAAATATCAGCCTTTCTATATAATAACAATAAAATACATGAAAGTTCTAATAAATTTGACACTAAATAGTTGACAAGGAAAAACAGAAATTAAAAAAGATTACAAAGCACTATACAAAAATAAAGTGAAACAATTGACTTGGATTGCTTCTGGTTTAGCTAAGATATAAATATAATTTAAATGTCATGACAAAATAAATTAATTTACAAATCTAATTGCATATCAAAGCACCAAATGTCTACTTTATAGAGCCTGGCAAAATAATAACAAAATTCATTTGAATAAACCAATTCCAAGGTGCACAAAATAGGCTTTAAAAAGGGTATCTGAGGGTAGGGAACAGGAAGGAGGACTAGCAAGTGTAGATATTTAAACTACCAAAACAATAGTCATCAGAAATATGAAGAATAGATTAAAAAATTGAACACCGAACAATGAAACATTGTGTATACAGTCTGCACACAACTAAATATGGGCATAATCTTTAATAAATAAAAAGATACATTGTACTCAAGTTAGAACTCATTATCTGAGAGAAAAAAGTGATAGAAAAATTATAAAGTGGTTTGACAGAAACTATGTATAGACCAAACTATCTTGTCAGATATCATCATAAACTTTTAAATATAAAATATCATATCATAAGCAAATTGGAGATGAAGAATAATGACAACTTTTCAATCTATGCATGGTCAATACCTGATTATGGGATAGAAATGATAAAAAACAACAAAGAATGTTTTTAAATATATAATTTTAAAAGTTTTTAAATAAAAAAGTTGAATTAGAATTAAAAAGAAATTGAACTAGGAAAAATTTATTAATAAAAATTTCTAATATTTTAGAATATTCATATTCTAATATGAATCTAATATTCATGATATATAAGAAATTGATACACTAATATAAGAACAAAATATTCTCCAATAGAAAAACTATTTAAAGCATATGAACAAGAAGTTCCCAAAAGTAGAAATGCTAGTTGGAGGCAACTGGGTAGCTCAATGGATTGAGAGTCAGGCTCAGAGACAGGAGGTCCTGGGCTCAAATCTGACTTCAGACACTTCCTAGCTGTGTGACTCAGGGCAAGTCACTTAACCCCCATTGTCTAGCTTTTACCACTCTTCTGCCTTAAAACCAATACACAATATTGACTCTAAGGTGGAAGGTAAGGGTTTAAAAAAAAGTAGAAATGCTAGTTAATAATGCATATGAGAAAAAAAATCCAAATACCTAACAATAAGAGTAATATGAAATAAACCAGATTTCATGTTCCACTTTACAGTCATCAGATTAACAGTGACAAAAAAGAAGTGTATATGAAAATTGTTACAAAGGTATAGTAGAATGATAAGCATAATGCACTATTATTGGAGTTCTGGAAAGCTATTTGTAAATGTCCCTAAACTGTATCACTAAACTATACATTTCCTTAAAGAGAATAAAGACAGAGGGGTGAGATCCACTTGTAGAAATATATATTACAGGTACATTTTTTGTTAAAGCAAAGAATGGACAACAAAGTGCATGAATGTCAAATGGGGAGTGGTTATATATATATATCCCATTACATTAATGCAATTAAATGTTGTGATGTCAAAATATACAAGAAAAAGGCAGGATTCAGAGAATTCAGAGATGATTTGAATAAACCGAGGTAATGTAAAGTGAGCAGAACCAGGAGAACAATTTATACATTTATAATAATTTTAAGAAAAATGTTGATGGTTCTAAGAGTCAGTTTCAAGTCCTTTCCCTTCCCCACTTTTTCCTTAAATTCATAGGAGTAGTTACAACACAGTAACCAAAGATACTCAGTGATGTTGTCAGAGACCAGTTGACCAGCATTTTATTTTTCCTGCCAGGACTTGACACCTATGGTTGGTGGCCCATAAGGTATTCTAAGCCATTTTATGTCTCCTAAAATTCCCTTACTATCTCCTTCTCTCTTGTATTGCATAAATAGGTGACACTTGAAAGACCTTTGGCTTTATTCCATTCCTGTTTTCTCCATCAGGTGGAGATTTCTCTATCATAGCCTTCTAGAATTCCAGGGTCATCCTCATGTCTGCCTGGTCAGAATAGTATTTTCAACATTTTAATTAATTAGTAATACTTGTCAACACTTAATTTCTTAATTAATTAAACAATCATATGGGAAATTAATATGGATAATAAAGTACTTAAAATTGAATTAAAATAATTAATTATTAAGATGCACAGACAAAAAAGTGGAAGTGACAACTTCTAGCTACTTACTTAAATATCTAATTCCTATTTCATGTATTACTAAAATATTAATATCATTTGCAACATCCTTAGTTTTTCTTTTTATATAGTCAAATATAAATTATTGGACTTATTTTTGAGTTTTTCCATTACACTAAATAAATAGATAATTTATTTCAAAGGAGTTTTGTCCTCAGATCAGGATGCCAAGTAAAATGTGGAGTGATTTCTGATCTTTATATTTAGAACTTGAATAAAGTTCAATCTTAAATAGAAGAGGAGGACTGATCATCTCAGCATTCAGTAAGTTCTTTAGAAGTGGAGAGGTAGACATTTGGATCATTTCTTGGCCTTACCTCTTAACCACTATAGAAACTTAGGTACCCTTAGAATATACTCTCCTCTTCCCCCCAAAAAGTATGAGGTAGGATGTTTTGAGATTATTATTAAGATAACTATAAATTAAATCTTTTGCAATTTCCCTTGTTGCTCTTTGGATAATCACTATCTTTTATCTGTTTTTCTTTTCAAAGGAGATCACAGCAAATCAGCACATACATTACGTAAACTTATTCCCTCGCCTTATGGCATATGATTTTGAGTGAGAAATCTAGGTTCAAGATTCAGCTTTCACATTGCTTATACATCATTAATTTTTCTAAACCTCAGTTGTCTTATCTAAATTACAAAATGGATAAAGGGCTAGGCAGATTTTTTAATTATGCTTCAGATACGTGATAGTGGTGTGACCCTGGACAAGTCACTTAACCTTTTAATTGCAGTTTCCTCATCTGTAAAAGCTAATCATTGCGCCGACTTTGCAGGGTGTACAAGAATGATATTGGCTAGTCTTATCTACAAAATGAAGATAACAGCTTCTACCTACGTACCTCACAAAACTGCTATGAAGAAAATTTTTTAAAATAACAAAATATTATGTAATTGATATTATTATCATGAGATTACATAATTAATCATCAGTATGAGACATAGTATATTATAATAGGATGTCATATTATGTTACATATTTAATAATTATGCATTTGATAGGGAAAGCAGTATATCATAGGAGATAGAAAGCTAGATTTCAATCCCAGAAGACCTGTGTTCACCTTGGCTCTGACACAGACTAACTGTAACAAATCACAAACTTTTATTTCTCTAGACACATCTCTAACACTAAGAATTTCAGTGAAGGTATCAGCCTCAATTATTGGAGATAGTGTCCTCACCCAGAAGTTCCCCAAACCAATGAAAAAATAGATCCAGTTCCTATTTCTATAAATAGTATATGGGAGAGTTAAGATACATTAAATTAGTTGACAAGCACATTATTAAATTAAGTGGCAGATTCATTACAAATCATGAAAATCTATTACTTTTCCCCTTATGTTGAATAATTCAGTGGACTCACATAAGTGTGTTCTTATAGACCCAAAGGATCTCAGAGATTAAACGTCCCTCCGAAGTCTTTTGGTCTAATTCATTGTGAGACAAGATTGTGCACTACAGTATCACAATGAGCAGTCAATATCCCATTGAAGATCTAAAGTGATTCATACTTCTTTTCTGGCCCTTTGCTTCTGATTATAAAGTCTTCACTCTATGCTGGCTAGACCCAGAACTACCAAGCTATCCCCCATCCTCTTCACAATGCCATATTCCTGTGCTTTCCTCCTTTCAACTGCAATCTAGCACTCCAAAGTCCTGCCTTAGGACTTCTGATTAGGAGGCCTCCATCACATGTAACTCATATTCAGAATACCAAGTTGCTCCCCAGCCATCTTCCTGCCATGACACTGAGCATGTCCTCACCCACATCTTTCTTGTTGTAGCTCTGAGAACATTAAGGCACCAAGCCAAAGCATGCCCCTGACTGTCACTCATTTTTAGGTGATTTTTATTCTCCCTGCTCATAATTTGAAAGGCAGGGACAGAGTTGTTTGGTTTTATTTTATTTATATGTATATATGTAATACTATATATTATATATATATATGTAACACCATGTACTCCTTTTACCAACTTTAATTTAAATCTCAGGTCCCATGTCTGTTTATTCATCTTACAGTGTTATGTTTTCCCCCCTTATGGTTAGGAATCTTAATCTGAAGGAGTAATTCAGTCAACTTGATCTCAGTATTTCATCAGAAAATTGAAAAAAAAATTGATTCTTGAGTGATGATATAAATCCTACTTTTAATACTCAATACCTTTGTGGCTATGGGCAAGGCATTTAGCCTGCATAGGTCTCAATTTTGTCATCTCTAAAATAAGTCTATTGATCAAATGGCCTCTAAGATCTCTCCCAATTAAATGTTCCTTTGTTTATGTACATATCATTATTGCCTCTATACTTTTGTTTATGCTGTCCCCACTCTGTGAGTGTCCTCTCTGCCTATCTAAATTCTATTCTAGCTTAAAGACACATTTCTAGCTTCTCTAAAAGAACTTTCCCAATGAACCAACCCCAAATTCTCTCCCTTTTATTACTTAAAGATGCATGCATGTGTGTGCTTATGAGTTGTTTCCAACTATCTTCTGTTCCATCTATAAGGTAGGCACCTAAAAATGGCTCTCTTAGTGATGTAGTTAGTAAAATCAAATTCATACTAAGAGTATGTGCTAGTCAAGTTACTTGATATCTCTCAGCCTGGATCCTTATCTTTGAACTACAGATATTAATGTTGTAAATGTTTGTTGCCATGATCAAAAGACATAATGATGTTGGTCAGGTTTTTGTTCCTCAGTCATTTTCAGAAATCCCATTTGGAGTTTTCTTGGCAAAGATACTGGAGAGGTTTATTTCCTTCTCATGCTCATTTTATAGACGAGGTACTGAGGCACATTGGTTTAAGTGACTTGTACATGGTCACACAGAGAACGTGTCTGAGGCCAGATTTGAATTCGTGAAGATGAGGCTCCCTGTTTCTAAGTCCGATGCTCCATCCACTGAACCTTTCAGCAGCCTTTATAAATGTCATCCAATACTACAATCTCTCTGAGGGCAGGAACTGCATTTTCCCAATATTTGTTTTATTTTGTTTTGGGTTGTTTTGTGGCTTCTATAGGGGCTAGCTAATTGCAGAGGAATTACATAATACCCATAGTTCAACTGATGAACATATTTTACATTCAGAGAGTTTCTATTCTCTACCACAAAGACTCCCTAATCTCTTGTTCTTCATAAAACTAGTTAGGCATGTGCCCATGTGGAAAACAAACAAACAAACAAACAAAAACAGTTTTTTATTCTGTCCAAAGAGCCTGCAGGGGTTTTATAGATAAGTTATGTTAGCACAAAGGGTAGTAGACATAAGTAAAGGAAGATGTTCTTAATGTAAATTTTCTAACAGACTGAAAAGTTGATGTGGGTCCTTTATTAGTTGTTTATTCAGATCTATGATTTCACTGGCATAGAGAACTCCATTTATTAATACAGATGAGGAATTCCTCTGAAATCTGAGATAGTTGCTGGGGAAGTGAGGGCTAAGGGTTTGGTCACAGTCAGAGTCACTATGTTTACACAGAGATGCAAAGCCTTCCACACTGCAAGACCAGATCTCCATTCATTATCCTGCACTGCTTTTTGTAAATAAGAAAGATATAAATCAGTGGTTCCCAAACTTTTTTGGCCTACAGCCCCCTTTCCAGAAAAAAAATATTACTTAGCCCCTGGGAAATTCATTTTTTTAAATTGTAATAACAATTAATAGGAAAGATAAATGCACCTGTGGCCATTACCACCACTCTGGATCGCTGCAGCACCCATCAGGGGGTGGTAGCGCCCACTTTGGGAATCACTGCTATAAATAGAGGACAACTATGATGTACGGTGGATAGAGTGGATAGGAGTCAGGAGGTTCTAATCTGGCCTCAGACACTTGTCCAAACTGTGTGACTCTGGGCTAGTCACTTAACTGATTGCTTAGTCCTTGCTGTACCTGTGTCTTAGAATTGATACTAAAAAAGAAGTTAAAGGGGTTTCTTTTAAAGAGAGACATAAATAAGAGAGCAAAGGAAGGTATTTAGAGTAAATTTTGAGACCTAACAGAATAGAGGATTTAAGAAATATATGTACACACACACACACACACACACACACACACACACACACACACATATATATATATAATATTTGAGAAGGTGAAATAAGTAATCATCCTTAATATCCTAAAAAGATTTTTGGGATAAAGTATGGATGAGTGTTACATATAACTTGCCCCAAAGAACTGGTTAAATACATCAAACATCCTGATTTCTAATCCTTTGCAGGAACCATAAAACCATTATCATTTTCTATGAACTGCATTGTCTCTGTTTCCAAGAATTTTTTTTTTTATTGAGGCAAGTCCAGAATTGTGGTCTGAGAGTGCCGGTATTATAGACTCTTAGGCAGAAAAGCTGAAAGTATTTAAGAGCAACAGATGATTATTATTGTGATATTATGATAATTCTGAGGTTACCTGAGTACAGTATTGCAGAAAGCTCATGTAATGGAGCATTTACCACTCTGGTAATTTTACTGGAACACTTAGGTCTCTCTTTAAAGGCCCTTAAAAATGGAACTTCAAAAAAGATGGGTTCAAGGAAGTGTCATTCTTTTGATATGCATTTTTTTCCAGTTGCCATTTTATAAGCAAATTAGTTTTACTCACTTGCTCTTTCCCCCTCTATTGTGCATAAAGCACTACAAACCTGTATGCTAATGATAGCCAGTTAGAGCAGTGATAAAATGAGATACCATTATGTCCCTAACAAATAGCTGCAATAGTAGCTAGTAAATAATGTCAGCCATTACATTTGATGTCCTGTTCCCCAAGATGAACCTTTTGAGAGGACCTTTGGAGATGCTCTCTAGTTTGGAAGGGTTAATCACATGCTAAAAGCAGTCCTGGGCAGAACACAGGATTCGGAGACCACTTCTTTTGACAGTGCACAGAAACTAAAGCATTATCATGTGAATTTCACCTGGGGTTATGCATTAGCTGAAACATTAGGTATCCTTGAATTTTAACACGTGAAGCATTATCCACATGGGAGAATCAACAATTTTGTAATTTTCTCCAGAAACATTCTTGTCCATCAACCTATGGCTAATCTACTTTCTTATTCTATAGTCAACAGAGGCCAAATCAATGATTATTAGTATAATTATAAGTAGATCCTCTCATTATTTTAATTTTAGCCTTCTTTTCTCTTCCTAGATGTGACTTCCTACAAATGTTTTTTTTTTCTTCTTCTATTTATATTTGGGACATTTACTACACAATCCTATAGTAAAAGCCAGTCACTTTAATGTGGCGTATGCTATGAATTTCAGACAACTGACAATTGAGAAAACAAGGAAATAGAGTCATTAAACTTTGGAGCTGGGCCAGCCTACAGAGGCTATGCAATCCTAGGCGGAAAGATGAAGCCCTTGGAGGAAAAGTGATTTGTTCAAGGTCAAAGAGGTAGCCAGTGGGAGAGTCAAGTCTGAACCCAACCTACATGCAAACTTGTAACTCTACTAACTAACAATAGACTTGAACCCCAAAAAAGTACAACCATGACCAACAAAAGGATCCTAGTTTCACAAATCAATAACAAATGAGCTGATATGCTTTATAAAAAAATGGATTACTCAGCTACTAAGGGAAAGACCATTCCTTAATTACTTTTCTACTCTCTACTGACACTTAGAGCAGTATTTTTTTCAAAATGGCATTTCAATAAAGGGTTGCTAAATAAATATTAATACTAATAAATATATTTAAGATGAAAAGAACTGATAGCTGAATCTAAGTTATAGGAGTATCATTGATTCTGCTTTTTACTCTGTATGCATATGCACACACATTTGAACACATAAACACTTGTTTAAACATGCATGTACATATTTATGTACCTGTGTATATATATATGACTATAGTACATATATGTACATATATTCATATACAATATATTTATGCTAAAAATAATAGTTTCCATACCACATGAGGGTTATTCAGTTTTACTCTAGGTTCTAGGTGAAAATGAGAAGAGATAATATAAAGAATAGTGATCTTTACACTGAAAATTAAGTTTTGCAAAGCATTTGACTTATTTTGACTCATTTAATTGTCACAACAACCCTAGAAAATAGGTGGCTTTATTATCCTCATTTTATAGATGAGTAAATTGAGGCTGACAGAAGTTGTGATGATCTTTGAATCATGAAGATAATTGTGCGAAGTAGAATTTTAACTTGGGCTTTCCTAAGTCTAGTGCTATATTCACTGTGCCAAAACAAACAATAAAAGATACTACTTAATGTGTTTATAACATCTAAACTATAACATTTTTTACTAAATCAGAACACTATACGACCACAATCCCACCAAAATTTCAATAATCAACCAATATTAAGAACAAGTGTTAGAAATCTATAAATTAAACTAACCTGATTTGAACTATTTAGAACTGAGAGGAAACTTAGAAATCATCTGCTTGAACTCTATTTGACAGATGAAGTAACAGAGGTCTACCAAATAAAAGTAAAATTTAAGTCATATGGGTCAGAACTAGTAGAGGTAGAAATTGGATTCTCTAATTCCAAACCTATCAATGTATCACAAGGGGTAGGTGAAAGCAACCATTGAAGTTATAATTAAAAGAATAATAGAATAGTGGGAACTAAAATACCCATCAAAAAATCAGCCATATGAGGATTGGAAAGTAAGGTACAAAATTGGAAAGTAAGGTACAATCTGTTTTTGATCAGAATTGACTCCTGATTGTCATAAATGGTGTGAATTATATGGCGGGAAATGAGCAAAGATTAGTGTTAATTTAGTAGATTTTCCTTGAAATCTCAGTTAATGATTACAGTTGGATTTTCTTGTCTTTGAATGTTTATGCATGAAATTCAATATAGATTTTTCTCTTAAATAAACATTGTTCAAAACTTAGAAACATTAAGAACAATTATGAATATTACATTAGTTCTACTTTTTAGAATACATTATTTTTATGTGTAGAAATAGATTACAAAATTTAAAATTTGGCTGAACCTCTTTTTAAAAGGCATCATCTCATTTGCTAGCCTTTGGCATTGCTGGTTATCTCTTGCTACTACAAAATTTTTAGATAAGTCAAGTTGGAATCTGTGTCTATAAAAATTCTTATCTATCGTTCTTAGTTTTGTTCTCTAAGTCAACACATAATAAGTTATCCTATGTCTTCAAACATGTTAAATTCTCTTCTCTCTAAGTTGAATAGAGATCTCTATTCTTTTTTTTTTTTTAAACCCTTGTACTTCGGTGTATTGTCTCATAGGTGGAAGATTGGTAAGGGTGGGCAATGGGGGTCAAGTGACTTGCCCAGGGTCACCCAGCTGGGAAGTGGCTGAGGCCGGGTTTGAACCCAGGACTTCCTGTCTCTAGGCCTGACTCTCACTCCACTGAACTACCCAGCTGCCCCTTCTATTCTTTACCACACGTTGCAAAGATCTAGCTATTTCAGGAGGCCCATTGTTTTCTTGTGAATATTTTATATTTTGTCAGCAACTCTGTAAAAGAATGGTTCTTAGACCTGAACAAACTCTAAGGTGTCCCAAGAGTAATAGTGCAATTTTAAGCTATTTAAGCTTAAAACTGCAGTAAGACTTTTGGTACACAAAAAACCTTGTATTACTTAAAATTGAAATAAGACTTTTGGGGTCAACTTGTGCTGCCAGTGAAATCTAAACATTATATGATGAAAGAGGACTATTATATCTTATGATCTGGATCTTACATTTGTATTAATGCAGGTTAGATATTTGTTTGTTCCTCTCAAACTTAAAATGAATTAAAATTCTGGTATCATTGAGAAAATTCTTCTTCCAATGAATTTCAGTCAAGTCTCTTTATCTTGTACTTAAGTGACTGAATTAAAAAAAATCTAAATGAGATATTTTTGTCCCTGTAAATTCTATATGTAATTTTAGATCAAAAGAATTGTTTGAATCTTGATTTGGTAACTTCATTAATTAACTATTACTCTGAACTTTATGTCACCTAGAACTTTGATAAATATGCTTTCTATGTCTTAATTTAAAATCTATAGAAACCATGAATAGAAGAGGATCAAGCAATATTTGCTGTACTACAAGTTACCTTCTTTCTGGTGTTATTCACTACCCTTGGTTGTGGCTATTCAAGTAGCTGTACATCCATTTGATTCATACAAACCTTCTTTTCTTTCCTTTGTGTTGTTACAATAATAACATGGGAAAATCTCCTTCAAAAGTTTTGCTATAATAAAGATATTTGACACATGTAGCATTATCCAGGTAGAAGGAAGGAAGGAAGGAAGGAAGGAAGAAAGAAAGGAAGGAAAGAAGGAAGGAAGGAAGGAAAGAAGGAAAGAAGGAAGGAAAATTTGTAATGGTATGGGTATAGTATAAAGATACTAATTATGTTTCTCCCAGTCAGCATCAGCAAAAGCAATAAAGTTCAGGAAAGGGATATGTAATTGGAATAAAAAGACATTTACCTCTTGTTCTCAGGGTTGATCTTATCAGATTATAAATGTGGTTACCATCCCCAAGACCTTCAAATCTAGCATATGAGTTGGAATATAGTTGTGAATTTTACCCTAAACTCATATAAAAGAACTAAAAATTGCATTATAGACAATTGTGCCAGAAGAATGAGAGCTTGAAGTATTAACATTACAGGCAGGCTTGCTGCTATACTGTTCTCCTTTTTTCTCAGAGGAAGAAACTCTGTTCCTCTTCTTCTTTGGGCAAGCTCAGCTTTCCTTTCTTTCTCTCTTAGAGGTTGAGTGGCTTCCTGTCAAAATATGTCCAAGTGTACCTAGAATAAGTATTGATTTGTAATTCAATTCCATCTTCCTGGCAGGAATGTTTTCTGTCTGCACCTTTCGGGTTATTGTTATGAATTACACCCCCGATTTATGGAGATATTTCTCATAGAATTACTTTTTTTTATTGAGCCTGAAATTTCCCTGAAAGTCCATATGTATTCACAGACTTATTAAATCCCTTTCTGACTCTTTCTTTAGAAAAGACATCTCTTTATTGAATGGTTTAGCTTGCCATTATGTTTTATCTTAAAAGGTTTCAATAGCTGTTGTCTGGGAAGGGTGAGTCAGTTGTATTCCAAACTTTCTTCCTGGCACAGTTTAGGGAACTTGCAATCTTTCCCCTCTTCCCCCCAGTTAGAAACCCTTTGCCTTTTATTGAATAAATAGGTGAAAATACACTTTCCTACATAGAATTTCCAGATTATCAGATATCAGTTCTAGGCTTCTTACTGTACTGTCTTGGAAACAAGATCTTAGGTCAAATTCTCCTTTAAACATTCATTTGTTATTTGACTTTGATCAAGTTAGTTTCCTCATTTATAAATTATAAATTATAATAGCTGTGGGTGTGATGTGGCTGTGATGAAGAAATAAGATAATGTAACAAAAGTATTTTGTAAACTTTTAAGTGCTATATTCATGCTAGTTACTTATTATTGTATTAAAAAAACAGTTTGTGATCATTGAATCAGATGAGGCTTCTCATCAGTAGTCTTTCTGTTTATTGAATCCATATGCTCAGATAAACTGCACAGTAAATAATCCCTCAGACCCTTCAACAGTCCAAGAGTAGAAATGGATTTTTTCCAACACAATTCCAAGGGACTCATGATGAAAAAGACTATCCACTGTTACAGAATGAACTGACAAAGTCTGAATGCCAATTGAATCATGCAATTCTTCATGCATGACTTTTTATCTAGTGTAAATGACATGTTTCTTCTTTTACATGATGTACATAGAAATATAAATTGTATAATAATACATGTTTAACATATATCATATTACCCTTTTCTTGGGGAAAAAGTAGGTGTTGGAGGGAGAGAAAATGAATTGCAAAACATCAGAAAATGATTATTGAAAATTGTACTCACCTAATCTGATTTTTTTTTAATTTAATGGATTCTTTCTCCCCTTTTGGCAATAAAATTACATTGAATTTAAAGGACACATTTGTTGACTGAGGCAGCATAGCATAGTAAATAGATATCTGATATCAAATCAGGGATCCAGAAGTTCATGAATTCCCTGGCTATGTAACCTGGGGCAATATGATTAACATTTCAGTGCTCAGTGCTTCAGAGAAAGTACCAAACTCTACCAGTGGAATCACTAATCCCTCTAACTGTCCCTACATGAGATATTTTGAATACTATGGATGAATTCACTTCCTTAGTAGTCTGCATAAATTATGAGGTTGATTCATGCATTGAAAGAACTAGTTCAACATTTGGGAGGCTCCAAAAGGAAACATAAGAGAAGAGGTATTAGGCTGCCTACCAAACTGAAGGTCTACAAAGCCATGGTGGGGACTTCATTGTTGTATGCCTGTGAAGCCTGGATAATCTATTACTGCCATTCCAGAAAATTCAAATGCTTCCATTTATGTTGTTGTAGGAAAATTCTGAAGTTTATCTGACAAGATAAAATATGGGACACTGAAGTCCTCTCTCAAATTGGACTTCCAAGTCTACTGTACTGTACAATCTACTGTACAGAGCACAACTCCAATGGGCTAGCCATGTATAATGAATTCCAAATGCATCTTTACTTAAAAGACAATTTACAGAGAAGATGAGCAAGACAAGCACTTACAGAGAGGTCAGAAGAAGCAGCAGAAGGACACTGTCAAGGTCTCTTTGAAGAATGTTAGTATCCATTGTGAAATATGGGAGATGCTGGCATAGGAACACCCAATATAGTGTGCCCACATCAAAAAAGGTGCTATGCTTCCATGAGCAAAGTGGAATCAAAGCAGAAATAAGAGATTAAAAAATTTAGAGATACCTCCATCCCAGATATTTAAATGTACTCTTTATACCCAAACTGGTAGAGTCTTCTAAGTTCATAATGGATTGAACCACTGTAGTGAAACACACTAAATTCTCTTCTCAATGTAATGATGTTTTTGGTCCTCTTTGAGTATGAAGGATGAACAACAACCACCTAATTCAGAAAACAAAACAAAATAAACAAAAAAACATTAAAGCTGTCCTGCAGGATATAGTACTATTTCCTTGGTGCATCTACTTAGCCTTAAGAATATCTCATAGGCTTCCTGGAAATACCTGATCAAATGGTGTGAGTTTCTAGGGTGTGTAAGTTCTACAGGAACATCTGGAAAGGTTGCTCAGAAGGCTGTATCCATGTTTTCCTTCTCCTGACTGCTAGCTAACCTTTGTTAATGTGCTAGGACTTTCAATAATGATCACTAATGATTGTCAACCAGCTGTCAGACACTGCTTCCTCTAGCAAACACAGCAGCACACATCTTAGAAAATATTCCACTTACCTCTTTCATACCTGTTTTGACACACCTGTTCACCTGGACTTCTGAGCCAGATTTCTTTTTTGCTTCTGAAAGAGAGGTGTTTGTGAGCAATAATGAGATTCTAAGTTATGCTCCTTCAAAAATAAGTAACAAGTACAAATAAGAAGTTATTAAAGGCTACAATAGCCAGTGAATGAACTTCATAAAATTACCCCTGGCTTCTTTCTCTCTCTGATTGTAATTTCTGGTAGGAATTTGGGCTTGGAATCTAAAGAAGTACTGTGCTCTGAAGAATTATATTCTAGGAAGTAATGATAATCTCACTCTCCACTCTCCTCTCTCCCCTTAAAACACACATAAATGGTTGATTTCTATTCCTGTAAAAGTCAGTTATATAAAGCAATGGATTTGGAGTCAGGAAGAACTGAATTTGAATATGATCTCAGATACTAGCAGTGTGACCATAGAGAATTTATATTAATCACTCTTAACCTAATTTTCTCACCTGTAAAATAGCACTTACCTCACATAGTTGTTTTGAGGATAAATGAGATAGAGCTTTGCAAATCTGGAAGTACTATATAAAATCTATCTATTTTTATTATTAATAAAGAATATAATGCAAACAGCCCTCAAATATCTCAAATTTGTTCAAATAAGCTTTTTGATGCTAAAATTAGTGGTGTTAATTTTATGGCTACCTATAGAATTTTTTAAAAGAAAATATAGGAGCAGTTTAAGTGACACAGTAATAAAATTCCTGGCCTAGAGTTAGGAGAACCTACGTTGAAATCCGTCTTTGGACTCTTCCTAGATGTGTGACCCTGGGCAAATCACTTAACCCTCTTTGCCTAGCTCTTGCCCTTCTATCTTACAGTTATTACTAAGATGGAAAGTAAGGGTAGAAAAGAGACATACATTCCTTCCTTGGGGGAAGATGTGAAAACCCTATACATTCCTTTAACAACTCTTTTATTAAGCACACTTGGATCTTTTGCAGTAGTACATCTTTTAATATATTTCAAATGAAATATATTCAGATGAAAGAATAAATGTCTATTCACCATAGTCCCCTAGACATAACAGGAAAGGAGAGGATCTTAGGAAGTGCTTGCAAGAATGCACATTTAGATGATCTTGTGAATGAAACAATGTTATATTCTCCTGATCCTGTAGAGTTCTCTGTACTTGGGAAGCTCACAATGTTGTCTAACACACAAGAATTCTCTAGGAATTCATAAACGAATGGATGGATGAATAAAGTATTTTTAAGCATTCAGCATATGCACAGTATTGTACTATGCTCTGGGGATACAAATAGAAAAGTAAGACCTTCCTTGCTTTCAGGAAGCTCATATTCTAATGGGTGAGACAATACAAGTAGAAGTTTCAGCTATAAGATAAAAAGTTCTTTAGGATATGGAAGCAAAGTAGATGTTAGTGTAGAGGTCGGCATCCTTTTTGGCCATGAGAGCCATAAATGCCACATTTTTAAAAATGTAGTTCTGTGAGAGCCTTACAGTGCTCACAGTGGCGCTCCTGTAACAGCGCCTGAAAAAAACATTGACTTTATGGCTCCTGCAGAAAGAGCCATATCTGGCCCTCAAAAGAGCCAGATATGGCTCGAGAGCCATATGTTGCCGACCCCTGTGTTAGTGCCTCCACTCTAAAGTCATTTCCACTGCTAATCCTATATCAGTTTTGAATGCTGAATTATTTGAAAGTTTCTAAAACTCTTGTCTAAAACTCAGTAATTTTATTTTTTCCGGGTCTTCAACAGATGTGGCTGTAACACTTACATATAGGGGGCCATGCCTCTATATGATTTTTTGGGGTCCTGAGCAGCGTGGTGGCATAGGATGGTTAAGGCAGGAGAAAGAAAATGAGAACAACTAGACTAGTGGTTAGCCTATGCTGTCCCGGATTCTGCGGGCGTGGGAGTTTATTATATACTGATTTCAAGCAAAAAACACAAAGGAATCACAGTTGTGAAGGGGTAATAAATCACACATAACCCATTGAAGTCTAAAGAGTAAGTGCAAAGACAAATGGTCACATTCCAACCACCAACTTAGTAGGGGATAATTCTGGGAGAGGAAATACCCCATGGAGATGCTCACCAGTCAAATCCTAAAGGAGCCAGTTCTAATCTGAATATGCACTCTTATCTAAGTAACATTTGTTAGGATTCAGGCTTCTCAATTATCAAGGAAAGGAATCATTAACTCAGTAGATGCTGGTCTGCCACTTCAAAGCTCTCCAATAAGAATTCTAAGAAAGGTGGGGATCAAAGACTGAGTCAAAAGAGGAGCCTCAGATTTTTATCTTAGATGGCCCATTCTGTCTGCATTCCTGACATGCAGTGCAGAAAAATCATACACACAGTTTTACTTGCTGATGATTTTGTAATGGGATCCAGATAAAATATCTGTTACAGACTCTGTTTCTCTAAATGACTCCTAATAGCCTCTTGGAGGGATCAAGTTGGTTTTGGATTAATCTACCTGCTGGTACCAGAGCTTTTCGGGGCTCAGGTGACCAGAACCAAACACAAAGACTGCCTCAGTCTGGATTGGTCACGTAGGGAATCCAGATAACAGGCCCTAAATTTGATCCTATTTCTCCAAAGGCTTTAATACATCGAATGGCTTCCCACACTTATAGAAGCAGTTTCAAGGCAGTATATGCAGAGAGGTTACTTTACAGGATGATGGCTATGGGCACTGGTCTGGAATTATTATTATTCCCAAGACTCCTAGCTTTAACATTCTATGTTGTCTTTATAGGGTCTGAGGAGAGATGGTGGTCAAGATGACAGTGGTGCAAAGTGACTAATATGGAAAAATGTTGTACATGATTACATATTATAATTTATTTCAGACTACTTACTGTCTCAGGAAGTGGGTACAGGAAATGAGAGGGAAGGAGAGAATTTGGAACCCCAAATTTAAAAAAAAGAATGTTAAAATTTTTTATATATAATTAGGGAAAAATAAAATATTATTAAAAAAAGATCGCTGTGTGACGCTGGGCAAATCACTTGACCCCCATTGCCCACCCTTACCACTCTTCCATCTATGGGCCAATACACAGAAGTTAAGGGTTTAAAAAAAATTAAAAAAAAAGATGATGATGGTGGTTTGACTTGCCTGGCACATGCTGCCTCCTAGTTCTCCCTCATGGTTTCTTGCTGCTTCTCCCAAAAGAACCTGCCTGCTCTGTGATGTAGCATCTGATAGGGATGCCTGGTCTCTTCTACACAGTATTTGCTTCCCCAGAAGTTTGCCAAAAAGCCTGGTTTGAAAGCAAGACCCATGGTCCAGAGTGGAATTTTTGTCACTCCTCAGGCTTTGGTACTTATCTGACCATCATTGGCTCCTGGTTAACATTTGTTGCTGGGGGTGATGAAGAGAGTTGGCCCCTTTTCTCCAATTATTTCATGGTTATGGTGGTTGAAATAGATCTTCTGGTTTAGAGGGCACTGCAAGTCCTAAGTTCTTTGGATTCAGGTTTCTGAGATTTCTCCATCAGTCTGAAGGAATATGGTGGTCAAAGAGCTGAAGATTGCTTGCCCTGTCTGGTATATACTGTCTCTTATCTTTCAGGGTTCTGTGGTGCTTGTTAAAACATAGAAACATGAACCCATTACTAGTTAAAGAATATTCCAGAACATCCTATGTCTGAAACTGAACTACTTTAAAATACATAGACCCTATATTGCAACCTCCTTTTCTGTGTGTGCACACACACACATACACACACACACATACACACACACATACATACATACCAGCACACTCTGCACACACATACACCCACAATTGACAACCAGAGAAGAAAGGGTCAAGCTTTAACAAAACACTAGGAGGCTATGATTTTGCCTGCTTTATAAGAGCTAAATAGCCTCAAGGTGGGGAAAAGGGTAATTTCCTTATTAGCACTTTCAGAAGCATCTGTTGCCTTTTTGACCTTATAAATAAACCTACTTACCTTCCAAATTGTGACAACAGGGCATTTAAAAAGTTAATGAAATGATATTGGCCACAAAACCCCAACAGGTTGGAGAATATCTGATTGAGTCAATGATTATTCATAGGATAAAACTACAGTACACACATTATGTCCTCAGGTACATTTTATTAGATGACATGTTACCTGATTTTAGAGGCAAATTTGTTTGTAAAAAGTCTCATTAGCTATCGTATATTAAAGAGATGTTCTCCACTTTGCCTAAGTAAAAACTTCCAAGAGTAGAAAATAAGATGAGATGGCAAGGGACAGGAGTGAAGGAACTGAAGACTAGAGACACATTCACTTATGTATAATTAGTTATGGAAGTAGAAGTTGGAAAGATCACTTAGGGGGCAGCAAGGTGGCTTAGTGAAAAGAGAGCCAGGTGTAGAGATGGGAGGTCCTATATTCAAATTTAAGCTCAGACACTTCCTATCTGTGTGAACCTGGGCAAGTCACTTAACCTGACCCTTATCACTCTTCTGCCTTGGAATCAATACGAAGTATTGATTCTGTAATGATGTAAGGGTTTTTTAAAAAACACAAAACACCTAATCCTATTATTTTACAGGAGAAAAAAAAAACAATGATTAGAGAAGGCAACCAATTTAGTCAGGGTTACAAAACTAGTTAGTAAAAGGTCCATGGATTCCTAATCCAGTGCTTTCTTCTAATATATCCTATGACCTCATTTCATTTATTTTTAATGGACACATTATAGACATGAAATTACAGTAAGTAGAAAAGGATATGAACAAATAAGCACATAGGCTAAACCACAGGTACCGATAAGGCCTTCTAGATTAATAGATAGTTATTCTTTTGTATGAATTCTAAATGATCATAGTGACTCCAAAATGATTTATCCCAAGGCCATCAGCAATACAACAGGTTTCATATAAAAAGAATTAAATGTAGCTACATAGTAAAAGGAATCTTGGTTTACTACTTTATAGTCTTTATAGTATACTTAATAGTTAATATCTTTGATGCTTAATTTTACATTTAGGTTATTTAGGTTATTTTAAGATTTATATTTTGGTTAATCGTCACTAAGGCGTTTTCTTCCATATGTTGTTAATATAGCTCATCTGATAATACGTGTATAACCCAGTGGAACTGCTTGTCAGCTCTGGAAGGAGGGAGGGAAGAGAGGAAGGAGAGAACATGAATCATGTAACCATGGAAAAATACTTTAAAAATAAATAAATAAAATTAAAAATAATTTTTTGAAAGTCACAAGACCTTTGGTGTCCCAAAAGCCTTAGTGCGGTTTTAAGCTTTAATAGCTTAGGACTTTGGAACACCCTGTATTTTACTCTATTATTTCAAGCCTTGGGATACCAACTGAAGTGAAGCAGAAACAGCTGTAGCTGCTGGGGGAAGGAGGGATCTCAGTGGGGGACCGGCTGCTGAGAAGGGGCACAAAGGTGAATGCATCACAGAGGATACAGTCTGACAGCAAGCCAGATTTTCATCCTATGGGGTTGCCTCATTGTTCCATTGGGAGAGAATCTTGCCTATCCTGCAAAGCAGTTATTTAAGGAGCAAGGAGAACAGACAGTTCCTGAATGAATTATTCTCGCATTTTTACGTTACCAATTACAGAACCCACACATTAGCTAAAAGATGGTCGGCATTTGGAGATTAAAAAGCACTTTGGGAGATAAAGGTGGTATATAAATGCAGAATAACAATAAGCTCAAAGGTTATGATAATAACAAAATGATGGTTGATGACTTCAGCATTTTTAGAACTGTATTGTAATCTGTTTAAAAGCTTTATTAGGGAATTTGATGTGCTTCCGAGAGGAGGAATTAAGGTTTGTAACTGACATAGAAGCCATTAAAAGAAAGTCTCCAGAGAAGAACATTTACAGTCATTAAAGGAATAGGAAAAAAGATCTGAAAAAAAAATTCAAGGTGCTATAATTGTTCAACAATAATTATAGCTAATATTTATTTAGCGCTTTAAAGTTTTCAAAGTGCCTTACCTATGTTATTCCTCTTAAACTTCCCAATCATTCAATGTATGTGTTCTAATTATACCCATTAAATGAGACAGTTTAAGGTGACTAAAGTTAAATGACTAGTCCATAATCTCCTAGCTAGTAAGTGTCTCAGTTTGAGTTCATACTCAAGTTTCCTCATACAAGCAAGGTGAATGATCTTTCCTTGATGAAAGACACCTAACTGCTCAGTAGTCAAAAAGTAAGACTTATTTTTATTAAAACTGGTAATCCATCTACAATACCTTATTAGGCCTGTTGCTTGCCATTTTTCATCTATTCTATTGAATTAACATAGTTTCCTAGCTTTTAGTAGCCCCACTCTGATTTCTCTTCACCTCATTGTTAAAATTATCTTTTTATTTTTTAATGAAAATTTGTCTTGCTATGTCACTTCTTTGATCCAAATCTTCCTCATTGAATTTTGAATAACCGATTCTAGAATTGATAAAATTTTGTGGAGGAGATAAACCCAATGACATAATTTCCTACTATATCCACATCTAAGACCAGCATTCAATGGGCAATATATACCTACCAGTTTCACAGCTGCCATAGTATTCTATGCTTCATGAGTTGTCTTATTCATTTTCTTTCTCCATACATGCTTGCACTCCACTTCTACCCTAGCCATTGTCTGTCCATAGCTGTTTTTTTCTTCATCAAGGGACATCATGAACTCTTGATCAGAACTTATTCCTTCTTCATTACTGCCTAGAAGAATCCTTCTGTTTCTTTTAAGATTCAGGCTAGGTATACCTCCTGCGAAGAATATTCAGTAGCTAAAATGAACTATCCCAATTCAATTTTTCTTAAAGTGATATGTCAAGATAGCTTATTTTCCTATCACATTCTGCTTTCTATTATACTTGTTGGTTCAGTCTCCTAATATTGTTGTCCATTCCTTTATTTGATTGCCAGTTATTTGAAAGCAAAGACTATATCATTTAAATGAAATGTAAATTACCTGTAGCATATTTGGTAGAGTAGCAAGAGTACCAACTCTGAAGTCAAAGGATTTGCTTTGAGTTTTTCCTCTAAGGTTTAGTAGCTATGTGACCTTGTTAAATCGTTTAAACTTCCTAATCCTTCATTTTCTTACCTGTTAAATGATAAGTGGTTGGATTGGAACATCTCTGACCTGCATACTAATTTATATATACATTGATGTATACTCACTCATATTTATATGTGTGTATTTATTTGTGTGTGTGGATACATATCCACACACACAAATAAATGTGTATAGGTATATATGTGTGTTTATGTGTATATTACATTACCTGAGGAACCAGCAAAATAGACTGAGGAGCAGAAATGGGAGGGGAGGAGAACTAAGAGAGAGCAGTGGCTCAGACACCTAGAGAAGAGAAAGTTTTGAGAGGATTATCTTGAATAGTATCAAATGCTACAGAAAGATCAGGGGAGATCAGGATGAAAACAGGCTATTATATTTGTCAATTAAGAGATCTCTGATAACTTTGGAGAGGGCAGGTCCAATTGGATGATGAGGTCATTTTTGAATGGCTGTTATAAAGAAATCTTCCTTCTAAATTCTAAAAGAAGAAAAGGACTAAGCCCAGAACCTGGGTAAATGTATTAAATGTCAAAGTAGTTAAAAATTAAAATGGATAACACTGAAAAGTTTTATTCTTTGAAGAAAAATTAGCTGAATTGTGCAAATCAAAGGAATGTAGTGTTTGAAAGAAATGAGGAAAAGAGGAAACAAAGATGTTTCGGTATGATTTACACCTGGGATACTCTAGTTAGTGAATGCTTGTTAATGAATTGATTCCATTAATATTTCTATTCATAACTCATGAAGCCTGAGGAAAGTCAATGTACCTCTCTGATTTTTTCATCTCTAAACCTTTCTGCTTTTCTTATAGTCATAATAGGATATGATGCATATATGAGGCATTTTATTAATATTTGTTTTATTGTATTTTTGAAAACTTTGGCATGGCGCTGAACACAGAACACTGAATTTGAAGCCAGAGGCCTTGGATTTGAATTCTGCCTCTTCTACTTATGAAGAGTATGACCTTGGGCAATTTGTCTTCTATGAAAGCTATTATCCTACGATCCATATCTGAACTGTATAAACTGATACAATGTTCTAATATGAATTATTTGTACATACTGGTAGAAATGTCTTGCCCCAAAGATTAATAGGTACAAATTTGAAGACCTGATCATTGCTCACAAAATAATCTCTTAGAATAAGTGGCTTTAAGTATCATGATGAAGTAGAAAGAGGTCTGACTTTGGAATGAGAGAACCTGATTCAAATCCTAGTTCTGCCACTTAATAGCTATTTTTCTTTGGGAAAATACCTCCTTCTCTCTATGTCTGTATTTTCTTATCAGAAAAATAGTGAAGACTGGACTAGATGATCTCTAAGCTCCCTTCTTTGTCTTTTTTTAAATGTATTTATTTGTTTTTTTGTTACTTAAAAATTCCCAGTTATCTTCTCTCTTCCTCCATGCACAGGAGAAAGCATCATTTGACAAAAAGATATATGTAAATATAAAACTAAGTTTTGCTTATTTCTAATTATCAGTTCTTTCTCTAGAGGTGGAACTTCAAAAATTATTCTTCAAACTATCTCTGTTGTACATACTGTTCTATTGGTTCAGCTCATTTCATTCTTCACAATTTCATGTAAGCTTTTCCATGTTGCTTTAAAAATATAACCTGTTTATCATCTCTTACAGTGTAGCATTATTCCACCACAATTATTTGCCACAACTTGTTTAGCCATTACTCAATTGATGAGTATCCCCCTAATTTCCATCTTCACAAAAACCTTTTAGTGAGTGTTGCTGAATCAAAAGTTATACAAAGTTTTAGAAATCTTTGGGTATAATTCCACATTACTCTCCAAAATGGTTGGATCAGTTCATAGTTCCACTAATAGTATATTAATGTCCCCATTTCCTATATCTCCTTTAACATTTGTCATGTGTTTCTTTATCATTTTAGTCAGTCTCTAAACCTGTGACCCTAACAAAGATAGGTGACTCTCAAATATAAAATTCTAGTATCCTGTTATTTTATGAAAATTAGTATTCCATCCCATAGATGATATTTGGAATGTAACAGATTTTGATTATAGAGATTATACTCTGATCAGGACAAGTCTCTAGGGCTGTAAATTGCAGATCAAATACTAATCTACACTATCAGAGTAAGTTTCCTTATGACAATAAAATCAAAGTTTCAATTAAAAAATTGAGATTTAAATATTCTTCATAGCATACCCTAGGGCATTGTGTTAAGAAACATCAGCCTCCTAACTAGTAATATAGATAAGCATGGTGGACATGAGTAACCTGTAACATTATCAGACCAGACTTATACAAAGAAACAGCCTAAAGGATGTTTTCAGAAATATGCATGATCAGAAAAGAAGACAGATTGGCTACATCTAGAAAGCAAGAGATAATCAAGAAGAATTTCTGTATTTTATTAGTATCCAACAAATATCAAGTGAACCAGAGGAAGTCTCTAGGACATGGGGTGGCATCCTCATAAAGAATTTGAAGGAGGATATGGAACAGAGTTACTCAGGATGAAGGACATAAAAGGAGTGTGATATGAATCAATGGAAGATATACATACATCTCAGATCTTAGACAATTAAAGATGTCAAATGACAACTTTCAATGCCATTTCTTGTGAGTCATGGATACCTAAACCATATCATGTAGGTATCTGTTCATTGTCAAGTTAGTGTAATCTATATGAATCAAATTGATTTTTCATATAAATTATTAGTTTGTACTTGTTTAGACAATCAATCTATTTCAGCAATGAGTTTTATCCTTTATTGAAGGACTCACAATTTTGGTTAATGGGGAATGTAAGTACTATCCACACCTTACCTTTCAGTTATTTTGTCTATTGACCTAGCTCAGTTTCTTATGATTCCTAAGTGTCTTTTTTTTCTACCTGTCCTAGAATATTGGCAATCCTGTTAACTTTTCCTGGACTCTCACAGAGTTTATTAAAGGTCAGGATACCTTATTGCCTCTATCTTCGCAGACACTACATGTTTGAAAGACCAGCACCTACAGATAGGAAAATAAAATGTGTGCTAGGAAGAAGCCTGGGGAATTAAACTGATATCAGAACTCCTGGGGCTAGCACAGCAGCAAGGCTACTAATTCCTCCAGCTACCCACATAACCATCTGCCTGACTGCTATTTTGTTGGTTTGCCACCATACAGAGACATGTTGGGGAAAAATTACTTGGGACCAAAAAGTAGAATAGATCACCAAATGTTTCTGGAATAGAGATACAGCTCACTTAAAAACAACAACAACAATTATTTAAAATTATACTTAAAGGAATAATAGAATTCAAAAGTATAAATGGATCTTAGAGGAAGTTGAGTCAAATATTTCCATTTTCGGTGAAGGAAACTGCAACTCAAAGAGGTAAAATAACCAAGGCAATGGGTATCACTCAACATTAGACAGTGCCTGTATTTAGGCAGGAATGACTCCTTGACCTGAGTTTAATATGGTAATGCATATTACCTTGTAGATATTTGGAAAGAGGAATATAAAAGGCATCCTCTAGAAATACAGCTAGTCTCTTTGAAACGGGCAGTAGGGGGATGTGGTTAGTGGGACTGGGCAGCTTTTTTGTTATTTTCAAGATAACCATTTAAAAAAAAATTGCCATAGACCTTCAAGTACAGAAGATGTTATTTTGCCTCTACCTCTTAAGAGTAGGTAAAAAGCATCCTATGAAAATTCTAGCCTGAGGAAAGAGAAAAGGTAATTAATTATACTTAACTTGCCTTTAATGGATTTTTTTGAAGTAGAACAAAAGAAAGACCAATACAGGACCTCCACTGTTACTTTTCTTTAGACCAGTGGTTCCCAGACTTTTTGGCCTGCCGTCCCCTTTCCAGAAAAAAATATTACTTAGCCCCCAGGAAATTAATTTTTTTAATTGTAATAGCAATTAATAGGAAAGATAAATGCACCTGTGGCCATCACCACTTTCCTGGATCACTGCAGCACCCACCAGGGGGCGGTGGAGCCCACTTTGGGAATTACTGCTTTAGACTAAGTCATAAGTCACATCACTTGTTCACAGCTACATTTGGCTCACAAGTTATTCTGATTCTGTGATACAAATCTGTCTTTCTAATTCTCTTTCTTGGTCTTTCATCTCGTTCTCTGTCTTCTTACTTTCTGCCCTTTTATTCCATCCTCTTTACACCTCTCTTGAATCTTGTCTTATATCAAAAACCTAACCTTAGAGAAGTTCCCAATTTGCAATGTGACTATCTATTTCTTTCCTACTTGCAATAGTGATTAGGTATCTGAATCTTTAGGGAACCTTTGAAGAATTAAATTTTCAATTTAAATTCATATAATTTTCATACACAATTCATTTGTATTGAGCTAGAAAATTTCTTCATAATCCATATGCTTACAAGTTGTGATTAAATGCTGCCTCTAATAGAATGTCACATCTCATCTGTTGAGGGAAGTTTAGTCCAGTATGGTTAAAAAAAATGAAATTGAAGGGAATTCCTTTCCAAAATAATATTCATAACAGATGTAGAGGTAATATGGATCAATGTGGATCAATGTGGTTCAGCAATGGATGGATGAGAAAGTCATTCAAAAAGGACTCAATAGATCAGTGAAATCAACACATTGGTTGAAAAAGATCCATTAGACCATAAGTCTTGCTTATACTTCACTATTCAATAAGGAACTAGAAACCCTGATAACAGGATAGCCATTAGACATAGTAGGAGGGAGGCTGATAAAATAGAAAGTCAATATTACAGGATTATTAAGTTTGTGAAGATTAAGAAACAACTATTTTCATGCATAAAAAGTGAATTGGAAAATATAGGAAATCAGCTGAAAAGATGAAAAAAAGAAACATCTTTTTTTATTCATGGGTATTTTGAGCAAAAAAGATTTTAAACTTATTTCTTCTCACAAAATTTCTTCAATTTCCCTTTTTATTTCTGACTCAAATTAGCAAAATGTTTTTGGATGATGTTAGGAAATGTTACATTTTTTCCATTTCAATTTCACTTTCTCAGATTAATTAATACCTTTTGATTCTTTAATTCAAAATCCTAAGTTAGGGAGAAGAAGGAAAGTAAAATACATTTGGACCGTATCTGTAAGTGTGGAAGGTGAACCAAACTACAGCCTAGTTAGTTCTTTGACTTTGGCCAACTTCACGATCTATGCCAATCATTGTGCCCTAATTAATCATTTCTTTCCATTAGACTCTGATATTATTCACATTAGAGTAGGCAAAATGAATGGATTGGATTGCTATGGTCCATTCATTTTACAATTAACAAGCTATCTCTGGATCCGCTTTCCTGAAGCCATTAGTTCATATCCTATCTGAAAAGCTCAAAAATCAGTGGGGAACTAAGAAGTTATTCTAATTAGAGGGTTTTTTCTTTCATTTTTTCTTTGTCACTAGGTGGCAATTTCACAAAGACATTTTACTAAAATGCTTGTCACATATGTTCTCTTCCTGAACCCATCAAAATGATAAAAAAAAAAAAAAATCAGGGTTGGAATCAGTTTAACCATGGCAGCAGATGTAGAATCAATTGAAGAGGGAACTGATTCTTTCTTTCTCAAAAGTTAAGTTGAAAGAAAGGAATTAGCTAGGACACGTACTCTCTAGATTTTGAAGGGTAAATGGTGATATATAGATATAAAAAAGTCCTAATTCTCTTCTCTTCTTAAATGTGTTGAATCAGTCCCCTCTTCAATTGATTGTACTCCTGCTTTGGACAGAGCGTTCAAATTTGTAAAGGCCTTTTGTCTAAAGAAATTCTTCAGGCTAGTCTGCTCCTTATCTTCAAAGCACAATCACCAGTTAAGTTAGTTATTATCTCTGCCTGATTTTTCACATTATTCTGTTCTTTTCTTATCCCTAACTGCAACTTTATTGGATTTAGTTTTTGATCTAGAATACTCAAGTCTATCTTTCCTTTTCCTAATTTTCTATATATTTGGAGCTGAAAGCTTACATTAGATATGTGAACAAATGGATTTTAGTGCATCCACCCTTTAAATAGGCATGTTACAGTGCAACATCTTCCATGACATTTCACACACTTTCTGGAGGTAGTTTATATTAGGTTTATTATTTCACAGATTTTTCTGAATGCATCTTTGTTGGGACAGCATTCATATCATTTTGATATACTTTATCCATCTAGTCAAGAGAATCAAACATATTTTGCTAATAAAAATGTTCCATGAGTAATTTCTCTACCTCCATATTATAAAAAAATTACAATTAGCCTGCATAGTTCATAGTAAGTATTTTAAAATTGCTTTTGGATTGACATTTGAGTCATATCATTTTGCCTTTGCCTACCAAACCTTTCCAGAAAGTAAATGTGAGGTACACAATGAACAATATGTCACTTTATGGCTTAAATTATGCTATTGCTGTTATTTCATATATAACAACACTAAGCATCAGACAAATTATAGTAAAACAAGTACAATTAAACTTTCAATATAATGTAAGAGAAAATGGCAGTATAGCTACCTTAATGCATGAGAAAATCCAAAGACCTGAATATCACTGCTATTTGCTATCTTTATAAACTTGGGAAAGACATCTAATCTTACTGGAACTCAGTTTCTCCATGTATGAAATGAGGGAATTGTATTAGATAATCTCTAAACTCTTCTAGCTCCAAATTTGGTGATCATAAGACTAGGAAGAGGTGCCCAATATATGCCCCTTGGGATAGTCATGTTAATAATCAAAATATAAGATATCTCTTGCAAACCTCATTCTTGTAGTTATTTATTTCACTTGCCTTTAATTCTTAAAAAAATCAGATTCTTAACTCTTCATGGCCTATCTCAGGATTGACCTTTCTATGTACTGTACTCTGCTGTTCTCAGGTCTGTAAGTCCTTCCACATACCTTTTATGGACTGTTTTTGGATTTGCCTTCATTCAGAGTTCATTGATATTTCTCTTTTTTTGTAAGTCTAACTGAATACTTCACAGAATTCAAATATACTGGATCCTGTAAAAATCCTGGTTTTGAATGACCAAAAATATTAGAATACATGAATAATTTTTATAACTGCTTATAGTGGTAGCAAAATCTAATTTTGGTTTCATTAAATAATATTTCCATCCCAAATAAGCTGTAATGTTTGTCCCAGGTCATTAGAAGTGGTAGTGAAAATGTGTTTCATGTGACATGTCACCTGCCAAAACATGAAAGTTTATTTTTAAAATATCATACGATGATAGCAGTGTCCCCAAGGGCTTGGTGTGAATCTAAATGTCAATGGCAGGATTCTACAGTGACATCCATGAAAAGGTCTCTTGTTCTCCGAATGGACTAGTCTCTTTTCCAAAGTTATCTATTAGATATATCAATTGATGGCTAAACATTCAGAAGCAAACACAGTGGACTTCTTTAATAAAATCATGATCGTAGTAGGCCCTCCGACAATGTCATGTTCATTCTCCAATTTGAGATTTCTGAAATACCTTTAGGAAAATTATTAATGGATAGTGAACAATAAAATTATTAAATTAAAAAAGACAGCTCATCACCTAACACAGCTAAAGGGAGCTGAAGTCTTTCTGCTCATAAATCTAGGCATTTCAATAATGATCAAGTTAAATCATAGTTTTATTTATTGTGTCATTATTATTAATAATCCTTTATTTTGGCAATTGCTTGAAAATGAAATAGATCATTCCTCAATGGCATAATTTGAAATCTTCTTTTAAGAAAAATTTACAGTAATTTAAAATTTAAAAGCTAACATTTCTATTTTCTAAGTCAAGTCAATTATGTCTTGGTAGATTTGCAAAACAGAATAAAATATTTGGAAGAGAGAAATGATTATAATGACAAATCAAAAGCATATAGCACAAGACATAGAAAAAATATTTATTTTGTTTAAGGGAAACATTACCCATTCCAAGTGATACTTTCAATTTGGTACAATAATAAAAATTAAGCACAAAATATATGACATTGTCCTAGGTATTTAGGTAAAAAAGACAAAAATGGAAAACAAGCCCTATTCTTATAAAGCCTTTAGGGAGGTCACATATCTCTATCCAGGTCACAAGGACATAAGTTGAAATATAATATGATGTAGGGGCTTTATTTTAAAGCACATTTAACATCTGATTCTTTTATCATTATTATTAATTAAGTTGGAAACATTTCAAGTTTTTGCTAGAGGTGGCCTATATGTATATGTTCCCAAAACTGAATAATTACTTTCTGAAGAGATAATTATTTGAAAGTTGCGTATGAGGAAAATCAATGTTGTATTTGTCATATTTCTATATGAAACTTTTCTTAAACCTCAGGTTTTGAAAGTTCCCTGGCTTCCAAGAAAAAGTGATTTACTCCCAGGCCTCTAGGCATCTCTTTGACCTGGATTCTTTCACATTTTCCTAAAGGCAGAGGGAGACCTACCTTTTATTTATCTGTAAATATGAGCTCTCCCTTAGGCTTTTGAAAGCAAAAGCTTTCTTTGTCCTTGCTAAATATGTTATATAAATTTGGGGTAACCAGGTGCACAGTGGCTGGAGAAAGCTTGCATTGGCTTCTTCCTTTATGAACTAAGACAGGTCACCCTGTGATGAAGTCATAAGGAGGGATTGAGATCTCTATGTCCATTTCCTCTTTTTAAAATGTCTAGTAATGAGAACTATCAGGAGGTGCCCTAAGGTCCGGTTCTCAGGATTATCAGAAAGAGGACACAACTTCCTTAATATGCAAGAGGTGGGACATATTTGGTCTTTTTTTCAGTATCTCCAAGGACTGTTAAGGGTCAGGAAGCCACTTACTGAAAATATAGGGAGACTGAACTGCCCTCTTCTCTTTAAAGACATTACTTTCTGTGTCTAGCTTATAGTTTATTGATGGGGCAGGATGGAAGGATGTTGTTTAGAAAAAGCAGGGTTGTACCTATACAGGATTGGGATGAATCATCCATCATTGGCTAGAATGTTCTCAGCAAAAAAAAGTGTTTTCCTCTGGTAGCAGCTCTTACTCATATGAGAAAAATGAGAAAAATAGAAAAAAAAGAGCTATGAAGAAATTTAGAAATGGTCTGTTGAGAGACAAAAATAAATGTCGCAGGAATAGTTTCTTATTCAGGTCTTTTCCTTCACCTGGAGGCCAGATAGAGAGACTTTTAATATATTATATAGAATTGTGTGTATCAAAACTTCATCCGTTGCAGTAGCACAAATAGAATAAAATATCAAAATCACATTCTTGCCCTAAGGCATACCCATTTAGACTTAGCCAAGTACTTGATATAAAGTGCTTAGCAAATTTGAAAGCATTATATAAATGTAAGTCATTATAAAAAGTATTTCTTTGTGGTGTTATATTCACCCACTATCCTTTTCCTTTCAATAATTTAAGAGGAAATGCAATAAATAGTGTTGCTGAAGAGAGGGAGCTCTTTTAAGATTTCCTAAAATATGATATCAAAATTCTTTTTTTTTTTTTTTGGTCATAGATTTCAAGTAGTCCAAAGATTATTTTTTTTCAACATGTTTTTCAGTTCAGTTATTTTTGCTATCAGATATACTACTTTAAAAAATCAGTCTTTTGACTTTGTTTTAATATTTCTTGTTGTCACATGTGGACTTTGGCTTCTATTTGGCTCCTTTTGATTTTCAAGGAACTTTTTCCTTGGGCCACACATTTTTTCTTTGTTTGTAGCTGTTTTCACATTGTTGTCTTCTTCCTCTGTTTGTGTCTTGGTCTTCCCTGCCATCATAGTAGCTTTTTATGGTCTTTAGAAAAATGATTGTTGTTTTCATTTTCTCAGACTACTTCTTGATTTTGAACTTTATGTTAACATTGGGTTCTGCTAACCTTGGAGTATGGAGGCACTGTCCCAAGTTTCAGACTTTTTCATGATACTGTTTTCAGAGCTAGTTCTGAGGTCTGCAAGTTTTTGGTGCTTCCAAAGTGTAATCCAAGGAAAAGTGTGGTTGCTGCTTTCCTGGTTTGTGCTCTGGTCTTTACCCAAGGAGAGTTCTTACTCCCCTGCAGGCATAAACATTAATACTCACTTGATTCTAGGACTATACCCCAAGCACTTGCTCTCCTGCATCTACAAGAACTGATGCTCCTTTATGCCTTGGACCTGGGAACAGGGTCCCAGCCCTCTTGTGACTGACCAGAAGTCACCCAAGTGCTCCTCTTCTTTCTGGAACTGCCACACAGTACTGTATATGGGCAACGGAGTTACAAAGCGGGGCCAGACCCTACACTCAGTGCCAATTTTTAAAGTGTCCTCTGCAATTTCTGACCAGTTGTCTGACTCGCTTACCTTTTCTGGGCTTAGAGCTCTCAAAGCTGCTGCTGCCACTATCACAACCACCTCAAATGCTAGGTCAGCCCTTAGCTCAGTTCACAGATATCTCTTGCTGACCTCTTAAGTTGTCTTAGGCAGAAACATTGTCTCACCCTGATTTTGCTGGCAAATTTGATCTGAGATATTTTAAAGTTGTACAGAGGGGAATGTTGGGAGAATGCAAATAGGTTACTGTCTTTATCATCTTGCCTCTGAGTGGCTGCTGTTTTGACCAGTAGGATTTCAGTAAAGATCTTACACTCCAAAAATTTTCAATGTATTTTATTTCCTATTTAAGAATATATATACATATATATTTATTATTTTAAATTAAGCAGGTGTCCTCTAGCAATTTCTTCTAGCAATAAGGTCATATCTTTTAGTTATTAAGTGGCTTTTTTCAGTATTTTTCTAATATTATGGCTCATATAAGATCCTATCAATTTAAAAGATTCTGTTCAACAAGCATTTATTAACCACGGAAAAACAAAGTTTTGATAAGATATATTCTCTGCCCTTATGAAATTTACAATCTGTGAGGTGATATTCCTGAGATGCAGAAAATTATATCACTACTACACATAAAGAGAAAGGAGATGATTTTTATGAGAACTCAAGATAGCAAAATCCATTTCTTACTCTAATTAGTTGATATGTATTTTTAAAGCATGTCTCATCTTGTTCTTTGTTCAGAAACTGTACTAATTTCCCAACTATAACATTCTATTTAAGAGGGGCAGTGCCTACACCAGTTAAGTGTAGCCCAAGCAGCCCTTTTTTGTTAAGTAGTGATAGGTCATCATTGTCCAATGAAGACCTGTAATTTGCAAAATGACTGACAACTTTGAAAAGGAATACAAAAGGCCAATTTGGTTGCTCATAATATGAGGGATTTACCCCTCCTCCTTGAAGGTCTTATTTTATTTCAGCCTTCATACCACTTTTGACATTTAGGATAAGAAGATATAAATCCAATATAAGATTTAGAATTTTATAATAAATTATTCATGCTACAGAGCAGTAAACGTTTTGTTTTTCAGGGGACAGCTGAGACATTATTTCAGCATTCTATTTTTTCCTCATTTTCCCCATATGCATCATTTGGTATTTAAAAGCAAAACTGTATCCCACTGTATTTTGCATTTAGCTTTTACAAAGAGGGGGAAAACACTTTCCAAAATAATGGCTTACCTATCATTGAGAATCATCTATACATTAATTCAATGCATTTCTTTAATAGATAACTGCTATTCTTCTAACCCACAGTGGGTTTTTCCCCTTTCTAAGTATTTACCTTTCAAACTCCAATTCATCTCACTTCTTCAATAAAGCCTTCCTTAGACAACTTGAACTGACTGTGCTTTCATCATCCTCTCAATTCTTAGAAAAGCTTTATCCACAATGCTCACTCATTCACTTAATCATATCATTTCATATCATTATCTTGTTATAAAAATAAGGTTGAAACCCCACCCCACTCAGTATATTATTAATATTGTCCAAGTCACTTAGTGTCTTTATCTATAAAATGGAGCAGATTGGACTAAAGGTATCCTAAGTGCCCTGCCAAGGAAGACAGGTAAGTGGTGAAGTAGATAATTATCTTTTAGATTAAAAAAATACTTATAACATTTTTAAGAGTTTTGGTGTATCTTCAATGTGTGAAAAGTTGTTTTGTTTTTATGCTACATAAGTTTCTTTCCTTGATCTTTGAGTTTGCCATTCTTTCCATTGTATTCCTAATTATTTGTCTCTGATCCTTATTTCTTTATTCTTTGAACTCTTCCCATTCCATTGATACACAAATCCTGAATCTGAAAGTTCTCATATTTGGGGGGTTTGAGAACCTGGCCCCAGTACTCATTAAAATAATTAATTTTGGAAGGCTCTGGAGGCCCCTAGTCCCATAAGGGTTGCTAGGCCTTTCCCCCTCAGATAGAAAAGCTCTATTCATCTATAGCTTACTTTGAGTAACATTCTTCATCTTCTTTCATCTTTCATTCTCCCTTCTTTCCTAGTAGCCCTCTCTCTTTCTTTAACTAGGCAAAAAGGCTACCTGCTTACATTTGTGGAGAAAGGGTAGTTAGATGGAGTCACTACTGTATGTAAGGAGGAGATAACAGGTACTTCCATAACTGGTCCCTGAAGCACAAGGTTCTCATTTAGCTTGGCTTCAGTTTATCTGACTTACACATTGATTTGGGACAAAAGGAATGCTTAGTTGGAACTCTAAGTGTTTTCATTCTCAAATTGTCTTTTTTATACTTTTGTAAACTTTTTATCTTCTAATTTTTATTTCAGCCTTAACTACTCTATATTTTATACAGAAATTTTTTTCTTTGTGGTTTTGGAGATTTTTAAGGAAACAGCTACTCTGCCTTCTTGGCAATGATGTCAGCATCATTTTCCATAGATTCTTATGGCTATTATTGAGTTAACTATTCCTTTGTGCTTCATTAAGATGCTCTCTCTAGAATAAAACAATTGTAATTATGTTGAGTTCACCTTTGTAGATTCCCTAAGACCAGGGTTAAAAAATTTTAAGACTTAGCATCTTAAAAAGTTCAAGATATAGCACAATCAATACTTGGCAAATGTTAGAGATTATTGGATCATATACCCATAATTGGAATATACCTTGGAAAGTATATTTAATCTCATTTTGAAAAAAAAGAACATTGATGTTCAGAGGGTTAAGGGACTTCCATAAGGGCATATAGGTACAAACATTAAAGTGGGGCTTGAACTAAGGTCTTCTGACTAGTTGTAGTAACTAGTATGTAGTAAAAATAATATTTTTAGAAATAGCTAGGTGACTCAGTAGATTGAGAACCATATCTAGAGAAAGGAGGTCCAGGGTTCAAATATGGCCTCAGACACTTCCTAGCTGTGTGTCTCTGGGCAAGTCACTTAATCCACACTGTTTAGCTCTAATAACTCCTCTCCTTTGGAATTAATACACAGTATTAATTTTAAGATGGAAGGTAAAGGTTTTTAAAAAATAATATTAATCAGTTGTAGAAATGAAGAATGGATTCATTATATATGAAATTAAAAGAAAATGGAAAAGGTTTGATAAACCACATTCATACAAGTCTGAATATCTGAAACAGTTGCTGAAAAAGTTGAAAATATAATGTTCGACTCCAAGAATTATAGTATCTAAATGGTAGAACAAATAATAATCCTTTTGTGTTCTAAATTGGCCAAACAATATCTAAAGTGGTTTAAATTCTAGATGAAAAGCAAAATTCATGGACTAGGATGTGAGGAAGGTTAAAGTAATATAGGATAGCCTGGAAAAGACAATAAGAGACCTGTTAACTATTCAGATATTTAAAGGGTTCTCTCTATCAGAGCTAGAATAAAGTTATTTGTGTAGACTGAAAAGAAAGAAAAAGAAGTGGTGATTACAAAGAGCTCACATGACTTGAACAACTTTTTGTTATGCTACATGAAATCGATTTATCCTTTTTTAAATTGTATAAATAAACTAGTATATCAGGGAATGTTAACAATCAAAAGATTACAAATTGAGATCCGGAAGAAATATTAGATGTAATTGAGTCCAACCCTTCATTTTACAGATGAGGAAACTGAAGCCTAGAAAAGGAAAAAAAAATTGCCCAAGGTAACACAAGTGACAAAGCTAGACTGCAATAAGATAATAAGTTGTTTAAAGAGGAGATGGGGGAGGACACAATAGCTGATTTCAGTTTTTGAAAAACTATCTTATGGAAGCAAGATTGGAGGATAATGAAAGGGGTGGGGATGCATTTATTAATTGCCTACTATGTGTCAGGTCTATGCTAAGCACTTTAGAAATATCATATTTGATCCTCATAAAAATCCTGTTATGTAGATTATATTATTATACACATTTTATAGTTAAGGAACCTAAGGCAGATAGAGATTAAATGACTTGCCCAGGGTCATGAGCCAGTAAGTATCTGAGGCTACATCTGAACACAGTTCTTCATCTGAGAGTCAGAGCTTTGTCCTCTTCACCACCTGGCTACTTGACCTCAGACCTAGAAACACTGAGTGGAAACTGAAAAAAAGAAAATTTAGATTTGCTATCAGGAAAAACTTTTTATTATTATGGACAATCCAAAAATATAATTGATATTATACTTGAACTTTTTAATGGTTGCTAATGATTAGAGTCTGAGGACCTACATTCAAATTCTACCTTTGATAATTATTACTTTTATATCACTTTAGATAATCCACTTAACATCCTTGAGACTCAGTTTCTTCAGTTGTAAAATGAGATGGTCTTGATGGCCTCTGAGCTCCCTCCAAATTCCAATGATGGAAAAATTTAAGCAAAGACTAAATGGAGAGATGTAGAGTGCATTTTAGTGGGGATTGGTGGTGGTGGTATTGTATTTGGTCTAGAAAATCCACTGAGAATCCTTACAACTCTGAAATTTTGTGGTTCTATATAAAGCAAGTAACACCAGATGTAAATTTTGTTGTTGGTGTTGTTCAGTTGTTCAGTCATGTTTGATTCTATGTGAATCATGGTCATAGTGCATGGAGTTTTCTTAGCCAAGATTCTGAAGTAGTTTGCAGTTTTCTTCTCCAGTGTGCCCCCATTTTACAAATAAGAAACGGAGGCAAATAAGGGTTAAATGATTTGCCTAGGATCATATAGCGAATAAGTATCTAAGCCTGGAATTGAACTCATCTCTTTTTGATTTCAGGCCCTGTGCCAACCTAGCTGGCCCTAAGTGGAAATTACATGGAAGTATATTTTGGCTTAATATAATAATTTCCTAGCAATTTAAACAATCCCAAATGGATGCCCAGTGAAGTCATGGGATCATAGATTTAGAGATGAAAGCAATCTAAGAAGCTAACTCGTTCAAAACCATTGTTTTATAGCTGAGGCATATGAAACCCAGAAACCCAGAAAGGGATTTGCCAAATGTCCACAGAGGTAAGAAGTAGCAGAGCTAAGCTTTAACATGGCCTTTGACTCTAAATGCATCCAGACCATCAATCCTGCTTCCTACTCAGCCTTCACAACCATTTTCTAGGGATACACATCCTATTGACAAAGGGTCAGCCATTCCCACCAACAGCAAACCAAAGGCCACATTATAGGGAATGCAAAGCAGCCTCTTGAAGTAGCAAGGCATCCTGAGGGAGAAAAAGGAAGTAGCACATCCTGGCATGTCAAAGCCTCAGCACCATCATCCCCATCATCTTCCATCAGACTCTGATAGAGAAAGCTTATGACCCTGAATTCCAGAGTCTTGAGAATAACAATGCTTCCATCCCTGAGTCATTTTTTCATTTTGTTTCAACTTGAGAAAGAGATTTAATTTAGTGAAAAAGACATTTTAAAAAAAAGGCATTACCACCTATTTTACTGCTGCATCCAAAGGACCATGGAATCTTTCCATGAACATGGAACTGAACCTATATGTCTTAACTTTTCCATTAGAATGTGAAGCCCCTGAGAGCAGGGAATAGCCTACTTTTCTATGGTATCTACAACGAATATCACAGTGATTTCTTTACTTATTGTTAGTTTTAATATCCAATTCATTCTCTCATCTCTTTTTCCATTGAACCATATTGATAATTTTCAACTAAGGATCGGATGTCTAATCTTTGAAAACACATTAGAATGAGGCCTTGAATGGACTGAGTGTTTAGACCAGTTGACACTTAAGTTGCCTTATAAATATAATAGTCTATTATTTCTTAATAAACATCTAGACCCCTAGGTTTTATTCCTTAATCCCAGAGTTAAGGTGAAGCTTAAAACTTGTGAATATGTACGTTCTCACCTAAATTAAGTTTAGAATTAAGTGTTGGTATAGAGAACAGAAATTTATATACATATTCTATGTCTATTTTGATTAGATACATAATAAATTCTTTGGACCAAGGAAACTAAGAATGAGGGAATGATGAAAATTTATTGAAGATTTGGGGACATTGAAATCAAGAGGTCACATCACTAATAATTATTCCTGGTCTCTGAACTTTTTATAGTAGGAGATATTAACAGTGTGCACATGTGTATGTGCATGTACACACATACATGCATGTACTCATGTGTCCTACTCCCTTTGACAATTTGATGAAACCTATGGGCTCTTCAGAAAAATGCACAAGATTAAAAAAAATTATGTTGAATCTGTTATATAATTTTTTCAAAAGTTTATAGCGACATAAGTCAAAAATCTCTACCTTATGGACTTTACATAAGGGAATGTCACATCAGATTATTGGTATATGGAGACTGAAGAAGAAAATGTAGGGATTACATTTGTAAAATGACAACTAAGGGGGGATCCACTACTTTTTCAAGATCCATTGAAAGAATTTAATCAATCTTGATCTTTAGAAAAGAGAATGAAATGTAAACTAAAAATTGAACATTCAGAGGATTAGAAATTAATGGCTAGTTTTTCTCCTCATATATTTTCTTAGACTCCTCCGAGAAGCTAAGGTCAAATGATAAGGTGATTTTGCAGCCTAAGACTCAGCCTCTCTTTTCCCCAAATGTTAGTTATTTTGTCAAATTAATATAGTCATTTTCATGTCCTATCAATACTCTCCCATTTGAAAAAGACATATGCTTAAACATTTTTATTTATTATTTTTGGCAGTCAGATCTGCAGCCAACTGTCTGCTCTGTCTTTTTTTTTTTTTTTTGCTGCATTTATAGCATGACAGAAAGGACAATGGGGCCACTGGGCAGGTTCCCACATTCTGAGAATCTGTTCCGTTCACAGCTTGTCTGCTGCCATTTTGGAGAAAATAAAGGGAATCATGACAATAGCTATGGAAACATATGTGAGTCTTATGTGTTGCCAGCCTCTGAAAAGCTTCCTTTCTCTCTCACTAGAAGTATAAGAACTGATTCTGAAAATGCAAGGTTCAGTTGGTTGGTAGGGAGTCTTGCTTTAGTAGAATAATGCCTACATTTCAGAAACAAGGGAACAAAAATGAGCAAGCGTCCTTTATAAAATTATTCATGCTATTTGCTACTAATTAAATGAAACCTAGGTGCCAGATAGATGCAGAACATAAAGATAAACAATGATTATCATTTAAATTCCCTAGATGAGAAAAGCCAAATCTCTGTTATTGATGCTAATGGGAGACAAGGATATGGATAAATGGATAACTGCCAACATACATTTCTTTTACTAGCCTTGACTTTCTTCCACACCAAACCCTTTTATGTAAGCAGTTAACTAATAACTAATGACTACATTTCATCCCTTTCCATTTCATCTGACTCCTCCTTTACTATCTAATAAAGTGCTAATGAGCAGAAAAATAGCTAAAGTTTCTGTATTAGGAGAGAAAAGAAATAGTAAGGCTGAACAGTTTTTATACTGTATAATCAGCACCATAAAAGTTACAAGAAACAGAAACAATAGGAAGGAAAATAATTTTAAGTATGCTGGAGATAAAGTATTATAATTCAATTAATATTGATCAAACATGTATTAGTGTCTATTATGTGCAAAGCCTAGGAGCTAAGAGACAAAAAATTAAAAATAATCAGGTACCTCCTTTCAAGGAATTTACAACAATATTTTACATTTTGATAATGCACATGCATGTGTTATGTCTGATCATCTCAATAATCTTACAAACTAAATAATAAAAGATTTATGTTTTCCATTATATAACTTAGGGAATAGTCTCAAAGAGGTTAAGTAATTTTCCCATGTTTACACAGCTAGGTTGTTGTGGGAAGCTGGTAAGAGAAACAGTCTCAAATAGATAAAAATGTGAGATTCCTCTTTTGACTACTTTTCTTATCCACACCTTTCTTTATTGGAAAGCTTTAAGCTCTTAGCAAAGCAGCAGTCAAGAGGTTAACATTCTTCCTCTTTGGTCATAAATGCAGCTGCTTGGCAAAACAAAGCCAAAACCTTAGTTTAGCGGGGGCATTTTGCCCCTGAGAAAAGTATTCTCAGACTTGACTTGCTGATAATTACGTAGCTGAAAGTCCAGAATAGGTTCTTATCTACACCTTGAAGCTTCTAAGGTTTTTGTTTTGTCTGTGTTAAAGATATGGCTCTGTGTAGTTGTGGGAAACTTTCCTTGTGCTTTTGGGTGAAAGGGAGTTTGAATTTTCATATATAATAAACTTGTGACTCAATGGCACTTCGGAGAAGCAGCTATGAGTTAACAGTTAAGAATGTCTCCTGTGTCCTGTTATTTCCTTATCAATTAAGCTGTCCTTATCAGAGATGATAAATACATCTCAACAGATTGTGGCAGGCTGGGACTGGCATTCCTGACTCCTACTGTATATTTTTCTGACATATAATACACCAGTGATAACGAACCTTTTAGAGACCAAGTGCCCAAACTGCAACCCTCATGCTGCATGTGAGCTACCCCCTTACTCTAGATTGGGGGCAGGAAGTACTCCCACTGGACTGCTGGGCAGAAGGGCAGGTGATATGAAAAATATCCTCTGGCATGGTGGAGAGGGGGAGGAGAGCAGCCTCCTCTGGCATGTGTGCCATAGGTTCACCAATACAGTAATGCACTTTCTTTAATATCTAAATAATCAATCACAATCTCTTGGAATATGAAACATCACCTGCACAGATGCAAAATAAATATTCATCAAACTTTTATAGAACTAGAGCCATGTAATCTTGTAGACCTTGTTACCTTCAGTATATAAAAAGACTGATTTTTTGTACTTGTGGCATTTGGATTATCTTCTTTTTTGTAATCATGACCAAAGTCTATTGCTTTTTTGAGAAATTAATTGCTTTCCAAAATGAGGTCAAAAGAACCTAAGAAAAAGAAACCTTAGGAAAGGAGATCATCCTATGAAATACTTTTATCATGGTCTTAGGAATACTGTAAACTACAACATTTTCTTCTAAAATATCAATATCTAAAATTCTACTACTGTATATTAAGTTCTTTAGTTGAAGGCTTCATCCAGTACTACAATGCAATACCCTAAGAAGAGTAACACTTTAAGTCATTCATACCTCAGTGTGAATGAACTCATCAAATCCTCTCCTCAAGGCAGTTTTTTATGCAGGGTCATGAAAAAGAGAGATTTGTTCATAGGACAAGACCAGTACACTCTTCTGAGTCCCACTACTTACAATGCCTTATGGACATTGCATTGAAAGTTAAACTAAATGTATTTTGCTTTCATATAATTTCTGTAAGACCAAACAGACCTGACCCAAACTGCTCTTGGGTAATGCAGACTCATTGAAACTAGCAAAACTGTAAGATGTCTCAAAGAGAGGAGAGTTTTAGCCAAAGAGGTTGGATCTGAAGATATAGAAGCCAAAAATAAAGGGGTTGGAAGTTGAAAATGCTTTAATAATTTAAATTTTCTTTCAAAGAAAAAAGTATATCTCATTTTTAAAAAAGCTCTCATAATCCTAAAATAATTAGGAAATGAAATCTTTGAAGTTTAAGGACAAACCATAGAAAACAATGGAATTGTTTGAGCACATTAAGTATCTGACTTTAAAACACCCATAGTAAATATTTAATGCTACAAACAGTAGCAGTTATGCAGCTTTTTCTTTTTTGGTCTTGCTTTGTTTACATGATGCTGTTATTTCACCATTACCCTGACAAACAAGAAACAGGAAAGGACAAATGAGCATCGCTCTCGTGGAGTTCATAGGGAGTTCACTAGGAGATGCAGCATCCTTCCAGAGATGCAGGATGGGCATTAGAAGCCACTGGGGAATCTCGACTATCCAAGCTGGATATGAACAAGTTTAGAACAATTTCATGTTTTCTATTTCATGTCCAGCCTCTAGCCATACTATTTGTGCAGCCCTGTGATCAGATTACAGAAAGATTACACTTTAACCTACATTTAATCTAAACTAAACAGGTATCAGAAAGCCATGTTATAAAATTGAATTTTGCAGCTTTCAGAGAGCCAGGTGAAGGGCGGGGTCTCTCTTTGGTATATTAAATATTGGGCAATAGAGAATTGTTTCCAATAGTTTATATCAGTGGAGGCTAAGTGTAGCTTGTTCTTTCATATCAAGGGGATAGAATCCAAGAAGTTTCCTGTTCAGATATATCAGAAGCATTGTGGACAAGAGGTCAGAATGAATTATATCACATTGCATGTGAAATAAAACTCACAGAGGGGGGTGAGAAGATACATCTCTGAGGAAGTGTTTCAAAGCCTTGAAAATTTAAAACGTAGCCCTTTGTATAGTGTACTTATTTTTTAAATGGTAAAGTAGAGCTTGCCATTCTTCTATCCTTTTCAATTAATGTTCCTTTTATTGGTCTTTGAGGCCAGTAACTTTACAATCCTTTCTAAGCTCATCTTTAATAAGCATTTCCAGTTGAACAGACCTGGGTTATACCGTGTTTATTAGTTTCAGGCTTCATAAGGATGTAAGTATTTTCACACTTCTTTCCTCTTGCACCATAATGATGAAGCGGGAATAAAAGACGTTGTGATGATGGCGTGCTTTTTTCAATTATGTGCATGAGTCGCTTTACTTGTATAGATGACAAATGCCACCTTTAATTTGACTTGCACATCATTTAGACATTACTTAGAGCAACATAATGTTTATTAAGAACCAGGATATAGCATTACAGAGAACTGGAGAGAACTAAATTTTTTTTTCCTTAAAGGGGGGATGCTTTCATATCCTTTACCCCAAATCATAAATTAGAAGGTCAATTTTGTATACCTGTTAGATATCACAAGTAAAACAAAAATGAACTCTGCTTTAAAAATAAACCAAAATAAAATAAAAGACAAAAAAGTAAAACTGAAACTCTGGAAAATCCATTCCATTTAAACAGCTGGCAAAAAGTTGGTTTCTTTCCTGAGAGGAAGTAAATGAAGTAAAATGTTAATAAAATTTAATTAACTACACAAAAAGCTTGTCTTTCCAGTCCATTCTTGAATAATTTCTGTTTTATATGCTGGGTTTTTTCCCTTGTTTCAAGACTGGAAGGGTAATTAATCTTTCTCTTTTAAAAAAAGCACACAAAAGCTTGGAAGATTTTAAATTTATTTTAATTATTTTTGGTGGTTGTTTTGAGGACAGACTGAGGAGGAAGAGAAAAAGAGTATTGTCTAAATCTCTTGTCTGTCCACATTCCTTGTGTTTCTCACAGATGAGCTACTCCATTTTGGCCAGTAGTGGCCAAAGCAAAACTACATTTCTTGAGAGTATATAAAACTAACGTTGTTATGTGGTTCTCCTGACAGAAGAAGCACTCATGTAAAGCAAGATGAATGGGATGTCAGTTTTCCCTATCATGGGATCTCCATTTAGTGACCCAGATGAGGACTGAGAGAACTTGTCACAGAGGCGTGACACGAACAGATACAACTTTAAATGGTGCTCCCAATCTCATACAGTTTTGAAGTTACTGCTGAAGCACAAAATTTGTCATAAAAGACTTGTCAGTACAGAGTTCATTAAGGTAAAGGATGATAGTGTTTTATCTGGACACTCTTGGGCCCTTCTGTGGCAGGCCTGATTTTCTAGTTACAGAAGTGTTTGTGGGTTAGTTTATTCTTGTGTGTTTAAATATATATATATATATATATATATATATATATATATATATATATATTCCCTCAAGTGTTTGCTTTAGTCTTTAATCTCAGCTGAAAAGTTTCTCTAGGCATGAAGGCATTTCTTTCCTCTATTTGTCCTCTCTGCCTTCTTTGTTAAATTTGGAGGTGTGTTTGTGATGTCAATTCACAGTCACTTGAGACTTGACTGAGTCTTGAGGTGAGGTGTTAAACCTCACAGGGTTGAATTGCAATGCTTAAGGTGAAAGACAGGGCTCTTAATCACTTGCACTGTGACTGCCACACTGGAAATTTCATGACTGCTGCTACTGAGTTTTCTTTTACTTACAGACCAGAAATCAATAGAGCTATTCACCTACCCGGGACTGTCCCGTGTTTAACTTCACTCCCAATTTTACAAAGGCACTAAGGGTTTAATTCCCAATTGGAGACAGGTTTTCAAATTACAGGTGGCCTGCTCTGAATTTTATTATTTCAATTACTCATGGTTATGCTTAATAAGAAGAGAACCACACACGAGATTTAGAGAACATTTTTTTCTCAGAGGAATTCAAAGATTTCTGTTTACACTTAGAAAAATTCTATTTGGACACTGGGGCAACTTGTTTCATTCATTTGTTACAGATGGGGAAACTAAGATACTAGTAGGAAAGTGACTTGGACCCTGTGTCAGTTAGTGAACAGACGCTGATTCCCTCTGGTCTTCTGATTCCTCATTTAAAATGTTCTTTCTGTCAGCATTCCTAAAAATAAAATCATCCAGTTTTTTTTCTATCTTTCTGTGTCTGCTACATTAGAAAACTGTGAGTTTCATTTATCATATTATTGGATAGTGTGTCCTGTTTTTATACAGAGGGATATTAAAATCCATAAAATATTGTAAGTTTTGTCATTATTATATTGTAATAATAAATAAATATATAGTATTTATATAAACTTATATGAAATTGATTATATATTTTTCCTTATGACATTTGAGTATATGTTAAAATTATATTTGTTACCTGTTTTGCCAAACCTTCCCCCTCAACTAGATTTCACAAGGCTCATTTAAACAAGTCACGTCACACACTAATAGATTGTTGGACTTGGAAAAGGTTTTAGATATCATTAAATATCCTCAATTCAACACCAAATTGGAAATCCTGACAGTCAAGGGAGAGATTAATAAAACTGAGAATAAGAAAACCTTTGAATTAATCAATAAGACAAGAAGTAGGTTTTATGAAAAGTAAAATAGATAAATCGTTGGTTAACTTGATTAAGAAAATAAGAATATAGAATTACCACTATCAAAAATGAAAAAAGAGAAATCACAAACAATGCAGAAGAAATTAAAACAATTATTAGAAGTTATTTTGCCAAACTATATGCCAATAAATCTGACAATCTAAGTGAAATAGATGAATATTTACAAATTATAAAATTGCTGAGATTAGGGGCAGCTAGGTGGCTCAGTGGATTGAGAGCTGGGCCCAGAGATGGGAGGTCCTGTGCTCAAATTTGGCCTTATACACTTCCTAGCTGTGTGATCCTGGGCAAGTCTCTTAACCCCTATTACCTAGCCCTTACCACTCTTCTGCCTTGGAACCAATACCCATTTTTAATTTTAAGATGGAAGATAAAGGTTTAAAAATAAACAAATACTTATTTTTTAAAAAACTGCTGAGATTAACAAATGAGGAAATAGAATACTTAAACAATCCCATCAGAGAAAAAGAAATTGAATGAACCATTAAAAATTTCATAAGAAAAAGGCCCCAGGAACAGATGGTTTCACACATGAATTCTCTCCATCTTTCAAATAACAACTAAATCCCAATACTACATAAATTATTTGGAAAAATAGGAGAAAGAATACTCCTAAACTTTTTCATGAAAGAAATATGGTATTGATACCTAAACTATGAAGACCTAAAACAAAGAAAGAAAAATATAGACCAATTACCCTAAAGAACATTCACAAAAATGTAAATAAAATAATATCAAGGATATTACAACATTATATCAAAAGACTCATACACAATGATCATCTGAGTATTGTGCCAGGAATGCAGGAATGGTTCAGTATTAGGAAAACCATCAGCATAATGGATCATATCAAGAAATAAAAATAGAAATTATTTAATTATTTCAATAGATGCATAAAAAACTTTTGACAAAATACAACATCCATTCCTGATAAAAAAGCATTAGAAAACATTGGAATAAATGGACCTTTACTTAAAGTGATAAATAATATTTATCTAAAACCATTGTTCAGAAAAATCTGCTAAGTGGCTGAGCAATAAGAGCAGTGGATCAGTAGATTAGATTAGATTATCAACACTCATTAGTTAATGTGCATAACAATTTAGTGTTCCATAAACTCAAAAAATATAAGTCAGATGAAAAAATCCTCCATATCACTATTGATTAGAGAAATGAAAATTAAAACATCTCTGAGATAACAACTTATACTTCTTTCAGATTAGATAACATCACCATAAAGGAAAATTCTAAAAATTAGAGGGAATGTGGGAATATTGGGACACTGATATTCGTCGTCATTGTCGTTGTTACTGCTGTTGCTGCCACTGTTGTTGCTATTGCTGTTGCTGTTGTTTTAAACCCTAACCTTCCATCTTGGAATCAATACTGTGTATTGCTTTTAAGGCAGAAGAGTTGTAAGAGCTAGGTAATGGGGGTTAAGTGACTTGCCCAGGGTCATACAGCTGTTGGTGGAACTGTGAACTGATATAATCATTTTGAAGAGCAATATGAAACCACTCCTAAAAGGCCATAATACTATGCACATCCTTTCACCCATCAATACCACTCTTGTATCTGTATCTTGAGAAGATTACAGGTAAGGGAAAAGGACATTCTGTACCAAAATATTTGTAGCAGATCTTTTTGTAGAAGGAAAGAATTAGAAACTGAGGGGTTGTCCATCACTTTGGGAATGGATGAACAAATGGTGGTATATGGTTGTAATGGATTGCTATTGTACCATAAAGAATGATGAACAGAATATGCGATATGTGACTTCTGTCACAACATGACCAATATGGAAATATGTATTCCATGAAAACACTTCTATAATGTATATCAGACTATTTGCTGCCTTTAGGGGAAGAAAAATATGAATCCTAAGATGTCAGAAAATCATTGTTTAAAAGCGTTTTGCCTTATAACTGAAAAAATTTAATTAATTTTTTAAAAAGAAAGCTTTAAAAAAAAGTACAAGGCTTATATCTGCCCCTGTAGAGTCACTAGTTCACTTGAGTGGCCTAGTGTTCAGATCCACATTTTCAGGTCTCATTGACTTCTCAGAATCATACATTAGCAGAAAACATTAGCCTATTTTCAAATCAATTACACTTTTATTGCTCCTGTTGCAAAGAGACTGGGATTACTCCCGAATCCAAGTGTACTTTGAAGAGAGTTTGAGGGTGATTTTATTTGCTTTGGGGTTTATCTATTTATTTTTTCCTGTTTTAACATGAGCCAACAATACTTTTATAGCTGAATAGTGTTCAAAGGGCCACGAGCTTAACTTGCACATTTTTAGGATTGTAGATTTGGGAATAAATGACCTCAAATTCTCCAGAGATTTTGTTTTTTAATTTCCTCTACCTGAAAAGTGTCACCAGAGCCCTTGAAATTAATTTGGAGTGGAATGCTCCATGGATAGCATACAGACATCGCTGTTAAGTCACAGGATACTTACTGACTAAGACTTCTAATCTTCATAGTTAGTCACCTTAAGGCTGTGACTTTTTTCAACTCTCATACTCCTTGACCTTCCTTCTGCAGATTTTGAAACTATTCATCAATCAATCAAAGAGGTAGTGCAGTGCATTGGCAAAACACTAACTATAATCAGGTCATCTCAATTCAAATATCACCTATGCTATAACCTTGGGGAAGTCATTTAACTTCTCTGAATCTTGGTTTCTTCAACTGTAAAATAGAGAGTTGGATTATTAATGCTCTCAGGCCATTTATAGATCAATGACAATGATATTAATCAATTCATAAGCATTTAGTAACCATGAATTGTGAGGCACTAAACTGATGATGCAAAGACAAAATCCACAGTCCTTTTCCTCAAGGAGCTTCCATTTTAATAGGAGTTAATGCATGAGCACACAAATACCCACATTATTCACCTAGAATATGTATAGAATACATATAAAGTAACTTTTGAGTGAAGGGAAGGAATCCATAGTTGAAGAGACCAAGGAAAGCTTCATGAATATGTTCAAACTGAGTTTTGAAGGAAATCAGAATTATAAGCAGTGAAGAAGAAGGAATGTCTTTCAGGCCTGCTTATTAGCCAGTACAAAGGCTTGGAAATTGGAGACAGAATTTTAAGCAAGAAGGTCACTTTGGCTAGAACACCAGATATATAGGAGTAAGAAATATCTAATAATACTGGAAATGCTGGGTTAGTCTACAATGTAAAGTATAAATGACAAAGAGAAGTTTACATATGATCCTGATTTATTATATAAATCATTAACATTTATATAATAAGGGAAAGCAATGGTTAGGCTTAGAAAATTCATTTTAACTACTTGATTCAAGTCAACAATCAATTTTAAACTTGAGATACAAAAAAAGGCAAACAAACAAACTAAAAGTAGCCTTTACTCAAGGAGTTCTAAATCTAATGGAGGATTGATCTAATAATCACTCACCTATAAACAAACAAGATATCTGACTCTTCATGATCCCATTTGGAGTCATCTCGACAAAGACACTAGAGGGTTTTGCCATTTCCTTCTCTAGATCTTTTTATAGATTAAGAAACTTAGGGAAACAGGGTGAAGTGATTGCCCAGGGTCACATACTTGGTATAAGAGGTTGGATTTGAACTCAGTTCTTTTTGACTCCAGGCCCAGTTTTCCATCCATTGCACCACCTAGTGACCCTTATAAATAAGATACAAAAGGAATAAATTGGATATAAACTCCAAAGAGTATACCAAGATCAAAGAGGACTGGGAACAAGTTCTTGCATAAGGTGAAACTGTAGCCAAGACTTAAAGGAAACCAAGGAAGCTAGAAGACAGATAACCATTTCGATGACTACATGGAGGAAAATATATTATGGGGAAAAATTTGAGGAAGGTAGACCAATTAGGAGGCTAATATAAGAGTCCCCCTGGATGTTTTCTCTTCGCTGTGACACTTGTCTTTTTATAATTTTCCTACAATCTCAATACTACCCTTCATTCCCCTTAGTTGCAATATTACTTCTTTCCTGCCTACTTTGTGGGAGTGTTTTCGCTGTTATGCTGGGCCCTCTTTTCTTTCACTATATGCCCAGCTGTCATGGGTTCCAGTAACAACTCATCTTAGGTTAAGCTGAAATGTGCATATCTACTCTGAGCCTCTCTCCTAAAATCTTAGTCCCACACCATCAGCTGCCAACTCCATCTTTCATAAGCATCCCAAGCTCAACATGATTTGAACAGAACACACTGTATCCTCCCAAATCTGCCTTGCCTTACGAGATTCATTAGGGCATCTGAATCATCTCTGACTCCCTTCTCTTTCTCTACCCAAGTCATAGTCCATTATTTACTGTGTCATCAATTCTACACACAAAGCATCTTTTTTGCCTTGTCCCTTCCATGCATACGACCACTAACCTGGTTAAGAACCTCATTATCCCTCTACTTTCCATTTTGGTTAGTTAGCCTTCTATTTATTCTAATCAGTTCCAATCTCTTCTCCACTCCAAATCATCATCTTTTAGAGACTCATCAAATAGCTGCCACATGCTTTCTACAACACTCTAGAGTGAATCCCAAAGCAGGTTAAATGATGGCAGAGGGTGAAGGACCATAGAAGTGACTCAGTCTAGAGAGCACTGAAACTAGAATGATGCAGCTTCCCCATTAGCTATAGCATTGATGGCAAACTTATGGCACGGATGCTAAAGATGACACACAAAACTCTCTCTGCGGGCATGTGGCTGCCCTCCTCCCACTCCAGAGTTTATTACTGAAAAGGCAGAGGGATTTGGGTGGAGCTATTCCCTTCCCCCTCTTCACCATGCCTCATGACATTTTTTCACCTCTGTCCAGCAGCCCAATGGGAGCACACAGTGGGTAAGGTGGGTGGCTCAGAGATGGCAGAGCTGAAGGGGAGGGGAGCACTTGAGCCACTCCCCTTCCCCTCTACACTTTCTGAAGACATCCCTCACTTCACTCACCCCTCCACCCAGCAGCCCAATGGGAGTACTTTCTTCCTTCCTTGTGTAGGGAAAGGGATGGGATAGTGGCATGGCACTAGGTCTGGGGGGAAGGGGTAGGGGCAGGGTTTAGCACTCCATCCCTAATAGCTTTACCATACTGACCTATAGGATGAAATGCAAACTACTTTGTATAGACCTTAAAAAACTCTTTACTGTCTAGTTGCCATTTACTTTTCCAGTTTATTCTTAGTGTTTAATTCATAAACTATTTTATAGTCAAACTGTACTACTTGTCATTTCCTAAACTCGGCAATCTTCCTTCAAGATTTTCAAAGTGTCATATCTGTGAAGCTTCCCCCCAAACCCCAATTGTTAGTGTCTGTTCTTCCTCCAGCATTCTTGTGTCAATAGATCAATCAGTAAGCTTTTGCTAAGCATCTTCTATAGGCTATGTTTTTTGCCAAATGACAGGGATATGGATAAAAGGAACAAACAATCCCTGCTCTAAAAGATCCTACATTTTGTATTATACAGTACTTTCATTCAAGAGATGGCCATTGCTCAATGAATTGGGACATCACTTTCCTCGTTCAAAAACCTGGTTTCAAGTGCCCCCTTTTATTACCTATTGAGTTTGTGTGATTATAGGCAAATCACTTAAGCATTCAGACCACTCTCTAAAAAATCATTTTCAAGCAGATGCTGATCTGCATTGCTAGTGAGAGTTTTCTAATGAGAAGTTCAGCAATACCAGTGAAATCACAGGTCAGGTATATAAAAATAAATATATACTTTCATTCATAGGAACACATATATAAAGCTATGTCCAATGTGTCACTTTAGTAATGAGGAAACTGAAGTCCCAAAAGATTAAATAGTATGCCAAAGATCATATAGGTGACAAGTGTCAAAGGTAAGATATGAATCTAGTCAGACTCAGTTTATCTGACTCCAAAGTTACTCTGTCCATTATATTTTTATACTTTGATAGAATTTAAGCTCATAGAGGGGCTATTTAATTTTTGCCTTTATTACTACTACCTACCTCATTTTTTTTTACTTTAATCAAGGCTAATAAATATTGCTCACTCCCTGTCTTTATAGCAGCTAAATTCTTTTAGGCTGGTCTTTAATACAACTAAAATTATTTTATCATAGGCAGCAATGATTTATGTGAGTACAAACTGTACCAATGTAGTCAATTATGGTTAGATAGAATAGATGCCAAGGTATCTAATTTGGGAGACAAATCTTGCTGAATTCCTGTGATCTAACTTTATCATTTAAGAATCCCAAGTCCTTATTTTTCATGGCCTAATGTCATTGTCCCTCATCTTTGTTATTTTTCTGTATCTACTCCAAGTCCAATCTGAGCTTTCAAATATGCCTCCCTGAGTTCATAAGATATGTGACTCTTCATTCCCATTTTCTGCAGTCATACTATACATTCAAGAAATGCTTTTTCATTGCTTCCAAATCTCTAAATACAAAGATAGTCTAGGTATCTAAGAGTATTCTAAGTCTATTCAATCACTCCTTGAGATTTCTTCTTAATTTGATAATAATGAAAACTATATATGAAAAAGCAATTGACATTCCTCTGCTTTAAAGTGCTTTAGCATTTTAAGGTTTGCAAAGTTGCTTTCCTCCTAAAAATCTTCTGAGGGAAGTAGTACAAAACTTATCTTTATTTTGTAGGAGAGAAAACTGAAGCTTAATATCAATTTTCTCCTTTTATCAAGTAGTAGATATGTGATTCGAACTTGTCTTCTAATAAAATTCATTTTCTCTCTGTTATACCATACAGTCATCTACTGAAATAGATTAAATTTATGTAGTCTTTCATAGTTCACAAAGGTATGTAGTAGTACACAAAGTTTAATACTTCATACTTTAGACCACTGATGGTGAACATTTTGGAACTTTTTAGGGACCCCGTGCCATGTCCCACCCATTTCCCAGAATGAGCAGTGCCCCGTCCACCCCTGTGTTGGTGGAGTGGGACTGGGGGCCAATCCAGGCTACCAGTGACCCTGGGCTGGCCATTGCTCAGCTGATAAGATAGTGCAGCCCCACACTGCCCTGCATCCCAGGTTCAGAGGTGGGGCTAGGCTTCTGGCTGGCCAAGCCAGGGATCTTCTGTCTGGTGAGAGCCTTGAATGCCCTACCCTCTGTGTTCAGGGGCAGAGGCAGGCTCCCAGCTGGCCAAGCCAGGGGCCTGCACATGGCCACAGAGAGGTCTCTGTGTGCCATCTTTGGCACTTGTGCCATAGGTTCATCATCACAGCTTTAGTCTATATCAGTATTATTATACCAAAAGATAAAACAAAAACCTACACCATTTATATATGTAGCCAGAATCCATTAGTTTGTTCTTTGCTTTAATATATATATATATACATATATATATATATATGTATATCAGATTAATTGTTGGGTAAGGTACAAGGCATAACCTTAAAAAAGTAATAATTTACTAAGTTTACTACCCATTCAAATCTTTCCTTTTCTGTGAGGGTCATCTTAAATTCCCTTCCTTTATAAGGGCTCTCCTAAGTACTGAAGCCTGAGCCAAGCAGGTGATGAATTTTATGTTGGAAATGTTGAGTTTAAGATACTTTCTGAGCATCCAGTTCCTTGAAACCAATGGGCTGTTCATGATGCAATAATGATACTTTGGAAAGAATAGGGTTTAATATATCAATGCAGGATGTATAGATGTAGGAATAATCTGTATTGAGATAGTAATTGAACCCATGGGAGCTGATTAGGTTACCAAGTGAGAGAATGAGGAGAAAAGAGAAGAAGGCTTAACTTAGAATGTTGGTATACATTGAAAAATAGTAGCTGTGATATGAATGATGAATGAGCAAAGGAGGCTAAAAAAGAGCAGTCAAGCAGGTAGGAGGGGAAACAAGAGAGATCACTGCAGTAAAAACTCAGAGAACAATATCTATGAGGGCAGAGTAGCCAACAATTTTAAATGTAAGAGTAAGATAAAAAAAAGTATGAGAATTGAGAAGAGATAATTAAATGTGAAAAATCATTGGTAATTTTGAAGAAAGAAATTTCATTTGAGTTTTGAAGTTGGAAGCAAGATTATAGAGCTTTTGCCAGAAAGTAAAAGAAAAGGAATTAAAGACTCCAAATATAGATAACTTTTTTTGAGGAGTTTGACTAAGAAAGGGGAAAGAGATATCGGACAAAACTGACAGGTATTTTGAGACCTAATGAGTATTTTGTGAGGATTTTGTTTGTAAGCAAAATGAATAATAAATTGTGAGAAGTGACAGATTAGATGGAGAAGGAGTGACAGTGGGAGCAGCCTTTTGGAGGATGGATGGAATGAAATCAAAGACATATATAGAGAGGTAATTCTTGGTGAGAAGAAGGGATAATTATATATCAGATACTGAAGTAATGGATAAAATAGTGGATCTTAAAGGATTGAGATGAAGAAGAAGAGGGGAAAAAGTGTGCAGTGAATGGCCTCTATTTTTTTCAGTAAAGCACAACTTAATGTAACCCAAACTCAAATGGGCCTTCACTGAAGTAAAACAATTCAATTACTTCTCTCAAATTGATTCTCTATCTCTCTCTCTCCACAACAGCTGTTCCAAACCTTTTCTTCTTTTCACAATTACTCCCCCCCAAAAAATAACAACATAAAGCACTCTTTCCCACCCTCTCAGTTGAGGTTCTCAATTCAAACTTTACTGAAGAAAAAGAAAACAAAACATAACATTGTTGTGTTATTTTTTCCAACTTTGTTTAGTAATATGTGAGGAAGAGAAGAACAAGCTGAAAGTGGAAGTGATCCAGGTTGGGGACTAGTATTATGTGACAGTTAGAACAAGGAAGCAAAGGGATACAAGATTACAGTATACAGAGTGGGCATATTGCATGATGCAATGAGGATATATATATATATATATATATATATATATACATACATATATATTAATATATATATAATGGCATAAGGAGAAATGAAATGACAAGGGACTCAATAGTGTGACAGGGTTTCATAGACTTTTATAATAGAAGCAAAAAACTGAAAACTATGGCATGCACACAAGTTTATAACACCTCCAAGTACTACTGAGGTGAAACAGAAGAGTGAGTCATGGGAGATGTGAAAAGTTTGGAAAAACTGGGAGGTTAAGGTATTTGAGAGGTAATAAATGAATATGAAGTCCTATAGAATGTGAACAGGATTTGATATACAGTGGGAAGCTATGAGTCAAGCATGGGATTTCTTGAGAAAAGAGGGAGAATGCTCTGAGTAGGTAGGTATTAATTGCCAGAATATGGATTGGATGGTAAATGTGACTAAACTGATCCTGTAGGGAGAAAAGGTTGCTGAATAGTATTGGTAAAAGAGTCTGGAAATGGCACTGAGGAGTCAATGAGTTTTCTTATGTGATTACTGGGATCAGAGTCAAGGTTGTGAGAGAAGGGAATCTTGAGATGCAGTGTGTCATCCATGAGGAGCCAAGAATTAATGAGAGGCAAAAGACAGAAAGCATATGAGGAGAAAAGTCTAAAATGAAGGAACATTTGTTTTGATAGAGTACAAATTACTGTGAACAAAGTGGAAGAGATGACACAGTGAAAAGAGGTGAGAATATTTCAATGGAAAGAAAAAGGGAAGGGTTGAAGTATATAAAAGGGATGAGACAACAAGCATCTGAGTGGAGGGAAATATTTCCTTTGGTAGTCTGTGACTCTATGATAAAGAGTGAAAAAGTAAAGAGTGAGTAGTAATTTGGTATTGATGTTATTGTTCAGTTTTTTTAGTCATGTCCAACACTTCATAATCCCATTTGGGGTTTTCTTGGCAAAGATACTGGGGCGGTTTGCCATTTCTTTTTGTAAGCAATTTGCTAATGATTGAGAAATAAGTGCATCAGAACCTCAATGAATAGATGAGAGGAATTCTGCTGAGGATTGCAGGTGGTTTCATAACAAGTTCATCTGGAGACTCAACCACAATCTCCATTTTTTGTAATAGTCTGGAATTGGTGTGAGGGGGTAGGTGTGAAGGCATAATAGGAACATTGTGTTTGTAGTGATCCACTTCTATTCTATACCTTAATACTTTAATAATGAGTTTTTTGACACATACCCAGATCACATAAGACAGAGGCACTCATGTAGGAGACACCAAAGAGCTGCTTTTCAAAGATATCTTGCATTGTTCTATCACATAATAGAAAATATTCACTGGGCAGTCACAACTAGCTATCTTTAAAACAAACTATCAGATTAAGATAGTTGATCTCATTCTTTCTAGTATCATCTATGAGTGAAGGTTTTGGTCAGCACCTGCAAGGGCATGATGCACTAAATGGGATCAGGCCCTCTGACTCTAAGAAATGACTTGGGATTTTATACTTCTTTAATTTGCCTTTTCAGTTCTAATTTCATGGAGTGGAGTCCCATTCCAAAATGGTGGTCACAAAGAGTCATACACAACTGAAAAATGACTGAACAACAACTATCAATGCCTTTTCACTTCTAGGTTCACAGAGTGGAATTCGATTCCCAAGAATTTCATCCATGGCAACCTTGGGGGTTGGTGAGATGGATGCTATATAGGAATGGACTAAGCTATGAATCTTATATTATTCCTCATCCCAGAAACCAAGGGTACACAGAGGGAATTCATGGTTGGAGGAATATTTTTGTGTCTATTCTTGGTGTGCTTTTCTCTTAATCTTTCATTTTATTTTTTGGGGTTTTTAAAAATATTTTTCCATATTACATGTTAATAAAAATTTAAAAAATCATTTTCTGATGTTTTGCAATACATTTTCTCTCCCTCCCTTACTCTCTCTCCTCCCCTCTATCAAAGATGGCAGATAATATGATATAGGTACAAATGTGCTATCATGCAGTATACATTCCATGTTCATCATGTTGTAAAAGACACATATCACTTATACAAGAAAAAAAAGTATGAAGATCAAATGAAAAATGGTATCCTTCAATCTGCATTCAGACTCTCAGTTACTTCTATGATGGTTGAAAGTTTTTTGTTTTTTTTTTGACATGAGTCTCTTCAAGCTTACTATACTTCTGAACTAAATATTTCTTTGGAAAAGCTAATCTGACTACTGAGTGGTTAAATGGAACTGAAGTGTTCCACAAACACAAATCTCTAACACTGGGTGAATACGTGTCATGTAGGTATATGTGTATACAACCAGTCTCTCTGATTCAAAGGCTAGCCACTAACCACTACATATGCCATATCTCAAGGTACTATGTAAATATCAATTTTTATTACCCATTTTTGGGGGGGAAGGGAAAATAGGATCCTGAGTTTACATGTCTCATAGAAGCCTGGATTAAGTAAAATATTTTTGGAAATTTAAACCAAAAGGTGACACTTCTCCTCACATTGAACCTTTTGAAGTCTAAACTGTTGAAACCTAGAGTATCATACTTAGTTAGTCCTTGACTAACGTAATCTCTAAGACAGCAAGGTAACTTCCTTCTCAAGTTTTATAATATAAATGTTTATATATGCATGTATTCTTAAAGATGCACATTCATATATATTAATATGCACGCACATTTCTATAATATACATGCATACACAGACATGAGTACATGTAAACATACATGTAGGTATACATAAACATGTTTTATATGTTTATCTACTTATCTATTTATAGGTGAGTTTCCTCATTGTAAAATGAACAGGGAAAGGAAATAGCAAATCATGCCAGTATATTTGCCAAGAAAACTCCAGATGGGGTCACAAAAGTCAAACATGACCAAAATGACTGAACAACAACATTTGAATGCTATATAATATATCAGCATATATGTATATATATATGTATGCATTTTTTTCCTAATTTAAAAGACATGACCTTTTGAAGTAGTATTATGGAAAACACTGCACGTTGAGTCAAAAGACTTGCATTTAAGCTTGTTTTGTAGCCTTTGGCTAGGGTCTAATATAGCAGATTAGGAAGCTAGATACTACAAGTAATAGATTAATCTTGTACAATCATAAAGAAGTTAGGGCACTCTAATTGTTTTGGGGAACTTTAGATGGGTCATCAGTTTGATGGGCTATATATTTAACATGGTATGAAGGTCTTGTTCAATATTAACTAAATTCTATTGGTTCCCTATTGCCCACATAATAAAAACTGAGCTACTGATTGTGACATTCAATCTCTCCACAAGTTGGCCCCAACCAGCCTTTCCAGCATAGAGCAATCATTTTGTAGTTAGGAATATTTGGGTTCCCATTTTGCCTCATATACTTACTTAAATCATTTAACCTTTGTACCTGTTTCATTTCTACAGAACAGGCATAAGTAATAATGGCAATCCCACAGGGTTGTTACAAAGATGAAATTAAGCAATTGTAGACAAAGTGCTTTGCAAACCTTAAAGTGCCATATAAATACTAGCTGATACTGTTTGTTTTTCTAGTGTCATGTTCCACCAAAAAAAATGATTGCAAGCAGATCTATAAGCATTCAGTTTCCCATATGCTTCATTTAACTCATGATGATACCTTAACTATATTTCAAGTTCTAAATAAAATACCACCCCATGTGTGAAATCTTCCCTTAACTCTTCTAGTTGGGGGTGCAAGTGGGGGAGAAGAAGTGGAAGCTCTTTCTTACTAATGCCTTCTAATAGTTTCTAATTTTCTTATGGCAGTCATCACATTCTGTATTATAATAGTAATCATATGGGTACATGATTACATTTTAAGCAGGAACAATGGTATTTGTCTCCTTATTCCACAAAGCACCAAATACTTTGCTTTGAACACACTATGCACTCGATAAATGTCTGTTAATCACCTGAATTACACCATGGTTCAGTTTAATTCCACACTGCAATTCACATTATGCTATGTTGAAGATGGCACTAGAGAGTACTTAGTAAACTGCTGCATGGATACCCTCGATCAGCACCCTAGTGATTAGAAAGAGTTAACATGGTTTCCCAAAAGTATCAAACTTGTTTTCAAGGAGAAAGTTGTACACTAGGGGAATGTGACTCAAAAAGTGGGGAAGCAAGGAATCTTTTGTAACTCTTAATTACCTTAATTTTGAATTTAATGTTTTTCCTGTTGTCCTCATTCCCATTTAAGTCTCTAAGAAACAGAAATATATCATAATTAACAGTCTTATTCATGCATTTCATGTGTTTTCTTTGTGTGAACAGAGCTTTAAAGTTACTAATTGGATGAGTACAGTCCTTCCAAATGGCTGGGTTGGAATGGCTGTTCTATTTCAGATGGCATTATTATTCTTAATAACAATATTAGCCATAATCACCATATTATTCAATACCAGCCAGTATCTCTCTTTAGTAACATCAAACACAACAACTTTCCCCATTTCCTTTCCATGTAAAAACATTTATATTTTTATTGCCAACCATATTAGTCCATGCATTTGAAACCCTGTTTTTCTAGGACTGGTGCCTGCATGTCATTATCATTGGTGTCCTTATTCCTAACAAATTCTTTCCTGTGGGAGCCACATGGAACTCAAAGCTTCCTGAAATCTGTGAAAAACAAATTTACTTGCAAAAAATAATTCACTTTATATAGGGCATATATATTAAACACATTTTGATAGATAGCATTCAATAAGCATTCAATAGGCACTGTGTGAAATTTTGTATTGAAATTTTAAATATAAGCAAAAAAAATCTCCTCCATTAAGAAGTTTCCATTCTTATGGAGAAAATCAACATATAAAGGGGAACCAAAATAATTTTAGGGGCTGGCATGTTGCAGAGATGGCCAAGAAGTGGCATGGAGGCCTGGTTCCATGAAGTCATGAATGCTGAGTGTTTAGGTTTCTATAAAAATTAAGCATGACCTTAAAGAAGCCCATTGTTGGGCTTCAAAGAAGGCAAATATCTTCTGCCTTCTATTTCTAGTTTGATTAGAAATTTCACTTAGTATAGCATTGTAGAAGAGCATTAACTGGGACTGGGAATTAAAAGACTTGATGTCAAGATCCACTTCTTTCATTCCATAAACATAATGTCCAAGACAAGCCACTTAAAACCTCCAGGTCTCAGTTTCCTCATTTATAAAATTAACAACATTTGCCTCTTGCTACATGTGATATTGGACATATGACTAACTTTCTGAGTTCATGTCATATATTCAAAGTAAGGTCCTTCATAATTCTATATTACACTTTTCTTGCAATGGCAAATGAAATAATTATATACTTTTTAAAGGACTATATATATTCAATTTTAACCTAAAATTTTATTATTGCTGAGAATTCCAAGTAGGGAAAACTCCATGCTCTAATGTAGATAAGAAAGTTATGTATTGATAGCTCATAGTAAGTTACTTGATGGCACAAAGAGATTACATTAATTGTCCTGATAAAATAACTAAGATTCTGCAAAAACAGGACTTCAGTCCAAGTCGCCATGATTCTAAGGCTAGCCTTCTAACTTCTATTGCTGTCTCTTAAATATTATCTTAACAATGTTATTGCCTAATTTTTGATGATAAGGGAATTTCATATTTTATTTGATCAAAACTAAGAAAGGATTTACTAAAGTATTATTTGTAATAAAGCACATTAAATTTGTTTGGATTGTTTCATGCTAATTTGATTTGTTTTTTTCTAATTAAGATTTAGTAGATTTTGATTATTTTTTCTGGAAATTAGAATGCCTACTTCAACCCTTCACTAGAATATTTTAATAAATAGAAAATTAGCTCATTTTCACCATGCCAACAGGAAGATAGATAATAACATCAAATATTTATATAGCAGTTACTATGTGCTTTTGTTGTTCCTCATTTGTTTCTGAAGAGGACCAATGACTTCATGGAGTGCTGTTGTGACTTGTCCATCAATTTGCATTTAAATGAGGCAAAGTTCCCCAAAGTTATCATCACCCTTACTTTTCTGGAGTCATGCAAGACCAATGGTAAGACAAAAGACAAGATGAGTGGTGGTGGTCTGAGATACAGTTAGTGACCTTGGTATTTTTGATGTCTGATTAAGCTCTATGCATTCCACAGCACCTACTTCATCTGCCTTCATGATGATTTGAATACATTTTTCTCATTCTCCCATTCCACTAGGGAAAGCATTCACAAGCTTGGGATAGACATCCCCCCTACCTCATTAAAGGTTTTGTGGCCTCTCAGTTACCCTCAACCTGTGTGATCCCATCTGTCAAGATAATTTTACTGGGATTTGGTCACTGCATATGCTATAGCTTCTTGGACTACAGATGAGAGTTGGGTGAAAGGTGGACACCAAAGGTTAATAAGCATCTGAAAAGGACTCAGCCAGCCCTCGCCCCAAAGGTGCTAGTCCAGTCTGAGCATCCCATACGCTATGTGCTAGGTACTATGCTAAGGACTTTACAATTATTGTCTCAGTTCTGTACAACATACTTAATAGATAAATACTATTCTTTTTTCTCCTTGTTCTTTATTTTTTCTTTATTAAAGTTTATTTGTTTATTTAATTAATTTAGTATATTTTTTCATGGTTCCATGATTAATGTTCTTTATCTCCCCTCTCATAGCCAATGAGCAATTCCACTGGGCTTTACATGTGTCGTTGATCAAGATCTATTTCCATATTATTAATATTTGCAATAGAGTGATCTCTTAGAGCCTACATCCCCAATCATATCTCCATCAAACAATGTGGTTGATCATGTGTTTTTTTTTTATTTCTCTGGATGTGGGTAGCTTTCTTTCCCATAAGTCCCTCAGAATTATCCTGGGTCATTGCATTGCTGCTAGTACAGAAGTCCATTACATTCTATTTTACCACAGTGTATTGGTCTCTGTGTACAATGTTCTTCTGGCTCTGCTCCTTTCACTCTGCATCAATTCCTGGAGGTCTTTCCAGTTCACATGGAATTCCTCCAGTTTATTATTCCTTTGAGCAAAATAGTATTCCATCACCAGCAAATACCACACTTCGTTCAGCCATTCCCCAATCAAAGGGCATTCCCTCATTTTCCAATTTTTTGCCACCACAAAGAGTACAGCTATAAATATTTTTGTACAAGTCTTTTTCCTTATCTCTTTGGGGTATAAACCCAGCAGTGGTATGGCTGGATCAAAGGGCAGACAGTCTTTTAGCACCCTTTGGTCATAGTTCCAAATTGCCTTCCAGAATGATTGGAATTCCAAGTTCTGATCTCACATACAGCACTCTGTCTTGACTGCATCCTCAGAGACCCCTTTCTTAAAGTTCTTATCTTATCAGTTCCTAATCAATATATTTCCTAATTTCCTTATTACAGTTCCTAACTCTAGGCCCAGCATTCTGTCTCCACCTAGCTACCCTAATTACTAGCTGTTTGTTTATAGGAATCAATCAATGATCAGAATGCCTACCAATAGATTACCTTCTTTATGCGAATGTTCAATATTCTACATTATAATTATATAATCATATTGTTTTCAAGTAGAAGATTAAAATATACATGTTCATATACATTATATACATATAAGTATGTTTGTATAATACATGACATATATAATATATCAGTAATATATTTTTTCTCTTTCAATCCTATACAGTGTAGAATGTTACACTAAACTACAGGTTTGCAAAGAACCTCTTTTCTGACAGAGAGATTAAACGGTTAGGCTGTTTGGAAAACTATAGTCCAAATTATTTATTTTCCCCCCAGATGATGTTCTGTGTTAGCTTGAAAAATTAGATTTAACCAGACTATCCTTGTATTTAAGTGAAAGAGACAGCCAAGTATGACATGTGATAAAAAGAAAGATTCAACTGCCACAAAACATGTTCCCTACTGCTATTAAGAGAGCCTGTAATACAGTGTTTACTTCAGTTAAGTTTTGTCTCCACAACAATATTTCTTTACTATGAAAGTATTTGCTCTTTTGATACAATAACTGTCACTTGATAGGTGTTTATTAACATTTGTGGCTGATTCATTAATAGTTTAAAGGATCCATGACTTAATTTAATGTAATGTAATCCTGCTATTTGGAACCCAGCTATCCATACTTTCTCAACTTGTCATCTAATATGATCCTTGTTAATAAACTTCAAGAAATATTTCTTAAATGATCTATTAAAGAATCTGACCGTGTTAACCTGAGCTACTACTGAGTCTTTTAATTTTTGTAGACACCAAAGCAAAAATATGGTTCATCTATCCAGAATCCCTTGTATGCAACTGATTCACCATCTTTTACAAAAGGACCAATATCCGTTCTGATCTTATCTTTCATAGAAATTCTGGCAGTAGTAATTTTTGCCAATATGTTGCAACTTAGAGCAACTACCTGTCTATATATTTATATCTATCTAAATGTAATAATTAAACAAGAACAATTGTTTGATTGGCACAGAATTATAACAGATTGATATAGAACAAGTCTTTCCCAAGCACTTTACACTTCAACAAAGGAGAACCAAATAAAAAAAACACACTAAAAACAACTTACTATTGTTCCATGCAATTTACTTGCACATCCTTTTGAAATCCAGCTCCCTTTCCTCTCCTCTTCTCCCTGTCCCTGCCTCTGTCTGTCTGTCTGTCTGTCTGTCTGTCTCTCCCCTTCTTAATATCCTTGAATTATAGGACAAGAGCTAGAGAGGAACTCTGATTCTATCTTGAGATTTAAGGTTGTTAAGTGATATTTCAAGATTACATAGTAAGAATTGTGATTTAAATTCAGATCCTCTTCACCTGAGTCAGTACTCTTTCCAATTCTTTATTTTACTTTATTATTCTCTTCCCTCCTATTTTTCTTCTGTTGCTATAGACATTATTTATTCAGTTTTCTTTCTTCTGATTACATTCCAAGAGATTTAGAACAATTTTTCATGTGTTTGTTGATAGTTTTGATTTCTTTATCTGAAAATTGCCTATTCATGTCCCTTACTTATTTATCAATTAGGGAATGGCTTGATTTTTTTGTACAATTTAGTTAGCTCCTTATATATTTGAGTAATTAGACTTTAATCTGTTTTTTAAAAATATTTTATAAAGTTTATTAACAATAAATTAACATAAAAAAACTAGAGTGAAAAGGTACTAAACTAACCCAGCCCGCTTGTGAGAGCAAAAAAACTGAATTTTTTTAATAAAGATTTTTTTCACAATTTGTTGCTTTCCTTCTAATTTTGGTAGCATTGGTTTAGTTTGTACAACATCTTTTTAGTTTAATGTAATCAAAATTATTTTACATTTTGTAATTTTTTCTAGCTCTTGCTTGGTTTTAAAATTTTTCCTTTCCCAGAGATGTGACAAGTATACTATTCTGTGCTCACCTAATTTACTTATAGTTTCCTTCTTTTTATTCAAGTCATTCACCCATTCTGAAATTATCTTGGTATAGGGTGTGAGATGTTGATCTAGATCCAATCTCTCCCATATTGTTTTCCAATTTTCCCGGCAGTTTTTGTCAAATAGTGGTTTTTTGGTCCCAGAAGCTGAGTTCTTTGGGTTTATCATAGACATAGGCTTACCCCTAGTCTATTCCACTGATCCTGCCTTCTGTCTCTTCGCCAGTAACATACTGTTTTGATGACTGCTGCTTTATAGTACAGTTTAAGATCTGGTAGAAGAAGGAAAAAGAATGACTAGATCAGAGAAAAAGAAAAGGGGTTATAAATGGCATTCAGTTTATTTTGGAATTGTCAGAAAAGTCAAAGATTGAATTTTTAGAAGGGAAGTTTGAGAGGATTTTAAGAATAATTGATAGAGAAGACATGTATGTCATCTCATGCTTAGCCCCTTAAAATGCAAATTGGTTTCAATCAATTCCTTCTTCTTCTTCCTTTCCCTCTTTTCCCTTGTCTCTCTCTCCTATCTTTCCTTGAGATAAGGATATGCCTCCTGGGAGCATGGGTACTTTAATCTTTTTTTTCCTACAAAAACATGTTTATATACATAAATATGATTACATCATATTTATGTATATATAATTTTCTCTTCTGGGTTCCCCCATTGAAAAAGACAAAACCGAAATACTAGTATCAAATATGCACAATTAAGCAAAACTAATTCTACATTTGTTAATGTTCAAAAATGTATGTCCCATTTTGCATTTTTAATCTTTCAATATGAAATGGGAGATGCAATGGAAGACAAGAAATTTAAAATCAGTGGCCAAGTAGTGCTCCTAAATGTATGATCTCAAGGATTACATTGGCAGAGGACAAGTTCTGTGGTTAGAAGCTATGTTTATCTTGCCACTGATGAGGAGTACAAAGGAAAGATTATGGAGTTTATTGCTAAAAGATTGGCCAGCTGGACGGAGGATGTTGTTGTAAACAATCAGCAGAGAAATACACATCTCGTCCAGATTTGGGGCTATAACTTCACTTCCTCAGATCTCATTATTTGCAAAGAAAACTATTTAGTTAGTAACTATTATATTTGTTCTTTTGAAATTCCCATTCTAAATACATGTATAAGTGTATTTAAATATCTATAATAACTAGTTATTGTGTTTATGGGGAAGTAGTGAAAATCTCTAAACAGTCTGTAATAATATCATTAATTTTGGGGGATATATGCTTTGGGTATCTTGCTCTCAGTTAAATATCATATAAAATGATAATTTAATATTTTCAAAATTGCATCATTTCCAGCATGCATATCCCTTGAATATACCAGGTCTGGCCCAGTCTTATGTCCTGATTTCATCTTCCTTAATGTCATTCTCTCTTCATATAGTGTTACTTTTGGACTGTGCAGCTAAGAGTCCAAAGGTAGAGGTTTTGTGTTTTAACTGTCATTGATGGTGACAATAGATTGCTATAAAAATTCTGACACATCTATTTTATTTTCTATTTGTTGTTCTCTTACCACTTTTATTTGTGGATGCCCTTGTGATGCTCTAGTTTACTTGAGTTTCGTGTCAGAATTTCTGCAGACTTAGTCTTATATCTTTAATATGAGATGATATTACTTTTAATGTTCCAAATCCACTTTTACTTTGTTTTACAAATTAGTTTATGTTCTAAACTTGTGCTGTTGTTAGAGTCACATGGCCTTTCTTAGCAAATAGATGGGATGTTTTCTGGCCAAAGCAGCTGCTGGCATGTTTTATCCTTCTTGTTTCACGTCTATAAGGATGCCTGTTTCTGTGTGTGTGTGTGTGTGTGTGTGTGTGTGTGTGTGTGTGTGTGTGCATGTATGCGTGATATTGTTTGTTGTTTACCATATGACATCTGGCGCTTCTGACTTTTGTCTGAAAGAAAGTGATAATGGAATATAGATGTAAGCCTTCTGAATAATATGCTAGCATTTGGATCATTTTGTAAGCCTGACCTATATTCCCTAACATACTTTTTGTCCTCCTTGTGCTCACTTTCATGACAAAGGTGCTAAATATCAATACATTAAATATTTGTTTTCTTTGTTTGAGAATCTCAAGGTCTTCATAAAATGTTTCTATTTCTGAATCCTCAGCAGTAGGTGAGCAAGCCTCTTGTAAAAATTTTCTTGGCAGCTCTTTCATTTCTTCACATGAACAAGATAAGATGATTAATTGTCCTGAGTAATTACAATTTTTATTGCCTGAGATAACATTAAAAATAATTCCATCATGTCATATGTTTGTTTCCCAATGAAGAACATATTATTGGGCCTTCTTTGTAGCAGATATGTGATTTTTGGTTTTATTTATTGTAAAAATGTCAATGTTGATGTAATTCAGTTCCTCTGATAATGTCAAATCATTAGATATTGGAAAAATATTTCACATTTAGAGTGCCAAAGTTGAGTTCAAAGGAGCATTATGGTATACTGGAGAGAGCAAGAACGTTATAGTGAGGAGAGATCCAATTTAATTCCTGTCTTTAATACTTATTAGTTCTGTGATCTTAAACAAATGTATTACCTTCTTTGAAAATTAGTTTCTTCACCCATACTATGAGTGATAATGGTTTAGATGTCTTATTGGGTAGCTGTGATATTCAAATGAGATCAGATAAGTAAAATTCTTTGCAGATTTTTAAAGCAGAGAAATAACTTGTGTCTCAGGCAAGAGCACCATAAAATGTACCAGGGTCAAGCAGTAGAGAATGTTTCCATGAGAAAAATAAAGGTAAGGCAATGGGAAGAAACTTTAAGGAGAGACATTGGTCTTTGGAACGTAGAATGCCAAAAGAAAGGGTACAGAAACATCATGATTCTGAACATGGCATTCTCCACAGTTCCCTATCCCCTTCCTTGAAAATCAGGCACAGTCTGTTGCTCGTTAAATATTTGAAGTATTTCTGTCGTGGCAAGAGACTCAAGAGACTGTACTTCATTAATATAGAACCTTTAAGAGGCGTACCTCAACTATATAATGAGTCAACAGGGAAGTTATTCTGGATATAATTTTAACTCCCAATGTAGTGATAAGGATGACTAAAACTCATAAAAGTCAAAGCCAAAGGTTGTAATGAAATAAATACACTCCTTCATTACTTTTGGAATTATCTACTGGCATAATATTTGGACATAGAAAGGCAATTCTATTAGTCAATTGAATAGGAATTAGCAACCATGTATTAAATATTTGCAGTATGCCACATGTCCTGTTCTGGATTCAGAGAAAACAAACAAACAAATAAACAAGAAAACATAACATTATCTCTATTCTTAGGGATTATAGCTAAAAGAATGGCAGTGCTCCTAACAAAAATTGAAGGAAACATAGTACTGGAGGGATTTTTTTTTCCTTTCTTAGGGAGGAAGGGATAGTGAAAGAAGGTTAATTCAGTTTTAGAAACATTGAATGTGTGATATCTGTGGAACAACCAATTGGGAGAGTCCTATAATGCATTTGCAGATTCAAGATTAGAGCTCAGGAAAGTGATGAGATTTGGGAACCATCCTGTGGAACCATTGACCAAAAAGATAATTTAATTCATTTGGAGGTGATGAAATTACTAAACTAAAAAGAACGGGAAAGAGGAGGTCTATGACAGAGGACTAGGGTGTCATAATTCATGGAAAGGATGAGTGATCATCAAAGGAGGTTGATAATAAAGATCAATCAGGAAGAAGGAAGACCATGGAGAGGCCAATGCTATAAAAACTCAGCGATGAGTAAATATCCTAGGATAGGAAATAGTCAGTAGTGTTAATTGTTGTGTAGAGGGCAGGAAGAGTGAGGGATAACAAAAGTTCGCTGTATTTAGCAATTATTTGTAAGTTGTGGTTTCAAGAACCAAATTGCAAAGGTTATTTAATGAGTTTCAAAATTAATTTCATTTTGTATTAATAAGCCGCCTATCAATGCAAATATGTCTTAAGAGTGTCATAATAAAGGAAAACAAAACATATTTTTATACATTCACTGGTAGAAAGAACAAGAAACAACTTAAAAGCTCAAGTTAGTGAATAACTAAAAAATAAATTATGGTATATTAATAAAGTGAAGTACTACCATTTCATTAATAATGATATAAAGTAGGAAAATTAAAATTAGAAAGATAAGAGAAAGCAAAACCAGGAGGACAAAGTATATACATTTATGTATATATATACATATGAATACATTTTCATATACACAGAAACTTAAATTATGTGTGTTCAAATACACATGTGTTAATGTATATACATATATAAAGAATAATGAGTAATACACAGAAGAGAAATATAAATTATGAAATAAACTAACAATGTCATATTACTTATAGAAATTCAACTTTATTAAATGGTTGCAAAGGAATTTGTTGCATTTCATATATTATTTTTACAAGTAAATACTAATTTGCACTAAGTGATTTCCAGCCTTTTAAAAAAAATAATTATATACTTCCCCAGCATGATTACATTTGTAATGTCAATATCCATTAACAATAACAACAAGAAGAATGATGATGATTGGGGAAAAGTTACTTCAGGTCTAGTAACTCTCATTTGTATCTTCCTCATCACAAAAATACTTATATGTACTTGATAGATGATAAGGTACTTTGAAGGTAATTTTGTTTCTGCATTATAATATAAAATTTCATATTTTGTTAGAACTAAAGACTGATATGATAATATTTGCTGTGGGATTCTGTGTAATAACTCCAGAGATCCCTAGGGTGGTCACCACTCAATCCACTGTTTTGGAACCACTCAATAACCTCATTATCTTTTAAAATCATAATTAATCCTAAGATGTTATCTAATCTTTTGACATCCCTGACATTTTAAAATTCATATGCTCACAGTCTATATTCTCATTCAAGTAAATGATACAAATTTTGAATAAACAGACTAAAAGAAAAAAAATCTTTGTAAAACTTTACTAAAGAGCTCCCACCATGTGCATATATTATTTATCTCACAAGTGAGTAGCATGTTAATACAATTTGTGAGAATATATTCATTTGTAAGAATTCTGATAAACATGTACATTATGACATCATTCATCTCCTTGGAACCTCTCATTGGCTCCAAAATTCTATTTATTAGCTCAGTTATGCTAAGCAAATCACTTAATGTTAATGATCCTCCATTTCCTTACCTATATATAACACATCTCTGTTCTACATGTAATATTTACCCCATCTATTAAACTTGGCAATTGTGAAAAATATTCCATTTATTACCAAAATGTGAGGGGGTGAAGGGAAGGTAGGTAGGAGGAAGGATGGATGGGAGAAAGGAGAGAGGAAGGTAGAGGAAGGGAAAGGAAGGTGGTCCCCAGCCCAGACAGGGGAAAATTGACCAGAGCTCTTTGGGGCTCAAATAAAAGATCAGAGAGTAACTTAGAGTTTAGAATAGCTAGGTTTTATTTAGATTAGGAAAGGGAAAAGTCAAGGGAAAAGGAGGTAGATAGAAGGAAAAAGCTCCAAGAGAGAGCTCAGGATCCTAGAGCCTCTGGCTGGAGAGAAAGAAAAGGGTCCTAACTTTCTCTTTTATACTTTCTCTGACACCTCCCACAAAAGAAGTGGGAGGTGTCGGGGGAAGTTGTAGCAGGGACCCCTGGGAGGGGTCTTTGTAGTCTTGCAGGGTTTACAATCATTTTAAATGACACACTATAAACAAAGTATAAACTCCTTAGCCTAGCATTTTAAGCCTTCCCCAATCTATTGCCAACCTATCATTTTAGTCTTATCTCCTGTTATTAACTTCTAGGTGCCTTAAGGTTGCAGACCAAGGTGTTAGTGGGAAAAGGGTGATTTGGTTTAATCCCATACTCCTGTGACACCATACAGTGTAGTAGTAAGCTAAGATTCTATGGGGTATATTTGGGGCAGCTTGAGCTATATCCAGTATAGAAGAATGATATAGGATTCAACTTTGGGTCCTTTGGGTAAAGAGAATATAAAGATTCCTTGATGACTTTGATGAAAGACTCAGATCCTAGAAAACTATCCTTTTTGTTTTTTACTTCTTTTATCTCATTGCTGAAGTTTTTTTCTGCTTTTGCCTTCTTGTGGACTGCTTTTGGCTACCCTATGTATGTTTTTAGCTAGAAGTATTTATAATGCTTTTGTTCAGGGAATTGTTCATATGGATCTCTGATGGTGACTCAATTTCACCAGGTATAGAACGGAAACTCTAATGCTCACCTTTTAGCCAGGTTAGACTTCTCAACCTTTTTGAATTTTCATAAGATTACATAAAATGTTTCCATCATTTTCTTAAGTCTCTGAGCCTGGAAGACTATTCCTCTCCCTTTGCCCATTTTTTGAAGTCTAATTGAAACACCATTTGCTCCAGGAAAATTTTTTTAACTCTATTATGTTCCACTCAGTATAGGATTCTTTCCTCTTCACAGAAATTTGATTGGATATCACTAGGAAACAGGGTGTTGTAGTGGAAAGATCCCTGAACCCAAGTCTACATCTTGCTTGTGTAACCCATTTAAGCTTTTTGTCAGTTTTACCATTTGAAAATTATAAGAGATGAGTTTAAGTGATCTGTAGGGTCCTTTTTTACCTTAAATCTCAGATATTATTTTGTATTCATTTTATTTGTGAATATACCACAAGCCCTTGCTTGATTGTCAGCTCCTTAGGGGTAGGAACTATGTAATAGTTAAGCCTTAATTTCCCCTGGTACACATCACTGGCCTCTGAGCATAATAGGTATTTAATAAAAACCTGTTGACTTTTTTTTTTGATAAATTCACAGGATCAGGTTATTGGAAAGGAAAGTGCAATAGTGGCTTTGAAGTTCATAACGTATTTTCTTCAGATTTTTTGCTTTTCATTTTGATTTTATTAAAAATCTAATGAGCCATTTAAAAAATCTGCAGTTCACAGTAAGTAGGATATGACTTGTGTCAAGAGACATTAAATATTGCCATTCTGATGGCCAGGCAAGGTTGTTTTGACAGGTTACATATCCATTACAATTATCTGACTTTATATAAACAAAGCGATTGAAGAAGAAATCCAAGGTGACAACTTGCAAACAAGTAAATGACCTGATTAAGATAGTACAAAAGATTCATTTTACATTTTCACAGAGATAATGGGCCATCCACTGGAAAGGTAGGAGAATATCATAGTACACCATATTTTACTGAAAGAAAATAATAGGAAATAAGAAGCACATCTCAGTTCATGTTAAAGGTTTGAAGAAACACTGGTGATTAACATGCCTAATTGCAAAACTGATCCCTAATTATATTCAACAAACATGAATGTATATTTAAAAATATCTTGCACCTATCCATGAGTATATTTGTTAGTGATTATTCCAACAGTTGAATGATCTGTCACAGCTAAGACCTCAATGTGATAATTCCTTCTAACATCTGCAGATAGTAGCTATCTATACTTCAGATGTTAAGTTATAGAGATTTTTACTGAGGCATCTAACTATAACAAAGCTAGTGTGAGAAGTGTCATGTAAAAAACCAGTTCTTCTTGACTCTGTGGTCATAATTTTTTTGAGTTACCAATATTTTATTGAGAACAATTCAGTACAAAGTTTTTCATTTTTTTTCTATTTAGAATATTTTTCCATGGTTACATGATTCATGATTCCCTGCCCCCACCCTTTTGCCTCTCCCATCCCGGAGCAATTCCATTGGGTTATACATGTATCATTCTTCAAACCATATTTCCATGCTATTCATTGTAGAAGAGTGATCTTTTAACATTAAAACCCTATTCATGTCCCTAGTGAACCACATGATTGATCATGTTTTTCTTCTGTTGTTTCTGTTTCCATAGTTCTTTCTCTGGATAAGGATAGCATCTTTCTCATAAATTCCTCTGGATTGTCTTGGGTCATTGCATTGCTGCTAGTAGAGAAATCCATTACATTCAATTGTACCATAATATAACAAGTCTCTGTGTACAACTTTCTCCTGGTTCTGCTCCTTTTACTCTGTATCAATTTCTGAAAGTGTTTCTAGTTCACATGGAATTCCTCCAGTTCATTATTACTTTCAGCACAATAGTTTTCCATCATCATCAGATACCCACATTTGTTCAGCTATTCCCTAATGGAGGGAAACCCCCTCATTTTGCAAATTTTTGCCACCATAAAGAGTATGGCTATAAATATGTTTGTAAAGCCTTTTCCTTATAATCTCTGGGCTTACAAATCCAACAGTGATATGGTTGGATCAAAGGGCAGGCATTCTTTTAAAACCTTTTGTGAGAAGTTCCAAATTGCCCTCCAGAATGGTTGGACCAATTCACAACTTCACCAGCAGTGTATCATTGTTCCAATTTTGTGTGGCCAACATTTTAGACTCTATACCATGCCATATTTTATCTATTACAGTATATTTGTGAAAAATCTATATATTTGAAAATAGTACTTTTCATCTATTGGGCATATCATGTGTCATACCCCAAACCCTTGATTTTTCACCAATTCTCAACACTTGATGTGAGTAATGTGTCCAGGAAAAAGCAATGGGAAGAAAAAGAGGATGACTAGTAATCTACAAAGCATCTGTTATGGAGGGAATAAATAGAATGAATGAAGTAGTAATGATGGAGTTCTTTATTTTCAGGAATGGGAGTCTTGAGAGAAGGACCAATGACAGAGAGAAGGGAACATATACTAACGATACTACAGTAATTATTTGTGATTTTCCCTGCTTATAGAATAGTATTAGGAAACCTAGACCAGTTTTATACTTTGGAGAGCTGCAATCACTACCCTAACTAGTGAAAAGAGCCATGGATGAAGAAGCAGCACTGACAATTAGAGGGTAGTATGTAACACCTAGAAATTAAGGATTCTGACAGTGAATAATATTTCTGCCTATTGGAATCATCAGAACTATATTCCTGAACTACTGGACTTGGAGTTTCCCTAGAAATTTTGTTTGAACTGCTTATAATTGGAAAGATTATACAACAAGACCTAGGTATATTTTATGCATTTTCTCCATTGTTATACATAAAAAACATTCCTATTTCCAAATCTTGCCTATGTGGCCAATTCAATTATGATATTATCTATCATAATGCAACAGGGAAGAGAAGAAAACCATTTCCCAGTGAATTGGTGGCTAGGATTAACAAGATATATCCACTTAGACCATACTTACAGAGAGGAGAACTAGTACCTATAAATGGGGTATAATTAGGGGACAGAGGTAATCAGGTAGTCAGCACCCTCACATATATAGATATATTGTCATTTTCTAAGAGATATTCCCACAATGGGGTAGGATAAAATTGGTTTATGCACAGGCCTACCTGTGTTTGGTTATCATTGTTGAAAAATGAATAGGAGTTCAATAGGATCAAATAGCTTATTTAAGTAAAAGTCCTGGTGCCCCGAGAGGGTTAAAAATAATAGACATATCCAGATAGTATATGCTCTTGTTAGTAAAGATACTACCCAAATCTTTCATACAGTAGAGCCAAGAGTAATCCATTTCTCTTTATTCTAGTGACAAGTAAAGATGGCTGAAAACTGCCAAAGTGGAAGTACATGGATATTGAGATAACATTTAGGTTTTACACCATTTGGTATAAGGGAATTGTTCTGGCTGAGTGAATGATGTAATGGTGTGGGGAGTGGTTCTATTTCAGAAAATAAAAGGAGATTTTCTGTTAGAATGCTGGAGGAGGAAAAAGAATAAAGGTTGCTCTCTTCATAGTAGGGCTGTCAGCATGATTCTGGGAAAACAGTTCAAGGGAGTTTCCTCACACAACAAATGGTAATGAGAAGACAAGGATTTTGTTACAGTTCAGTAAACTTGGTCACATTTGGAGAACAGAAAGGAAAGAAAAACAGTATAAAGAAAGGCATGAAATCTATCACTTCTATTACCTGGCTTTTTGTTGGTGGTGTTTGTTTTATTTTTCCTAACCTCTCAGGAACTACAATTACCTCTTGAAGAGAATACAGGAGGTATTTAAATTTTAATTAATGACTACTAAAGGAGATTTATACATTGAACAGAGACAAAGACTATTTTCTTGCTATAACTTAAAGAATTTTTTATTTAAAAAAATTACTCCAAATATAGCTCTACATTATGACCCAACATTAACTGATGAAATGAAATGGAAGAAAAAATACTTTAATAGAGCGTGGCAAGAAGTATATCAAAGTTACCAATACAACTTTTTGTAATATCTTGTTTTCTACATCAGCTAGTACAGAGAAAATAAGATACAGTAAAATGTTATTAATTTGGAATTAAGATGCATGTTTGCAAAGAACAGTCTGCAATGATATGTTCAAGTTTCAAAATATTTGTAGAGAACTTCAGTTTAATTTCTTTGATATCATTGAAGTGATAAATAGAATGTTTACTATATCTTCTTTTAATAGGTATGCTTTCTATTGAAGTCCTCTTCCTTTAATGGAAATTACTCATGGATCCTTAGGCCATAACAATTGAATACAATTCCAGAGAGGTCTTATAAAGCCAGATAGACTTTAAACAGAGGTCCAGTTTTATTCAAGTAGATTCATTAATAAAGAGTTGGTTTCTAGCTGATTTGTTCATCACTAAAATTCACAAAACCATCTTCTAAGGGAAGAAAGAACATTTAAAACAGTGAAATCAGATGTCCATTAAATAAATGGTAAACATTAAATATCTGATTGAAAATATTTATTGAGAATATATTTCTCAGAGTTCCTTAAGAGATTCTATTTGTCTTCACTTTTGTCATTCAGATATTACTTTGTACAACTCTGAGTAATTTTCAAAGAATCCCAGAATTTCAGTGACATCAGCAACCACCCAGGTTAACTTCATCTGCAAAAAAAAACAAAACAAAAAAACATTACAACTGACAAAGTGCCATTTAGACTCTGCTTGAAGATGTCTTATAAGCATTCCTCCTTGAGGAAACCAATTACACTCTTTATAGTTGAAGTTTTTCTCTCCCACATCAAGCTTAAATTTACCACTTTGGATCTTCCACCTCATACTCCCAATTCTGCTTTCTGGTGACAAACAGATTAAGTCTTATTCTCCTTCCATAAGATATTATATGTAAATAGCAAAATATGCAATAAATCAATATAAGTAGTAACCCTTTTATTATGCTTTTATCTTTAATATTAGCAAGACTACATAAAAATTGTCCTCATTCTTTCCCTAAACTTTGATTCCAGTTTATAGTGTAGGAAGCTAGGCAAGCCAGACATTTTGAATTGTGAGAGATGGAGCACAGAAGGATGAGAGGAGAGTGACTATTAATAGGATGCAAAGACTTGTGGGAGAAGAACCAACTGAACACTCTGCTTGTGGGGTGAACAGTCAGGAGGGAGGTGGTTTTTGAGGGCTGTGGGACCCACAAAGTGAAATTTGGAGAGTTTCCTGAGACCTTCAAAGAAAATTGATCATAACAGTTGATCTCTATTGGTTCCTGATCACAGTGGAAATATACAACAACAGCTTCTTCAGTCTGGCTTGAGGGTCTGGACTTCTGTGGGGAGCCAACCCTTGGGATCCACAAAATTTCCTTGGGTCTTGGGACTTACCTTGCTATAATTCCTTTAGTTTAGTAATAATTCTTCTAGCTATAGGAGTACTATTTGGGGTTTGAGTCAGAGAAGCTGGGATTTTTGGGAAACACAGACAAATCTCTGTAGGTACTCTGCCCAGTCAAGGACTGAAAGGGGATTTAGGGATTACCTGCACCCCCTTTCCCAGAAACCTTCATTATTATATTCCCTTGATCATTTTGTTCCTGAAATAAACCGCATCTGTTTGGTTTAGTCAGATTGGGGTGAACTAAGTTGGTGGGAGACAGAATTCTTGGGTTGAGGGAGGAAGGTTAGCAGAACTCCATTGTAAACCTGATTCCATCTGGGGATTTCAGGAGGATGCTTCAGTGTGCATTGCCCGTCACAACCACATTTGTTTCCCCTGGAGAAGACATTTTTCTAACTTCTCTATCCCATCAGGAACGTCAGAGGATCCCCATTTTCCCAAGAAACCCCATTTTGTCTCCCTATTAAGGAGGGGTGGCTGTGAGGGAGAAGTCTTATGGGGGAACTCTTATGGGTAACTTAAATATTACTATGTTTAGAGAAAAGGGAGAAGGAGGACCGACAGGACAGGACAACAGACTGGGAATAACAAACCCCTCCAAAGAACAAGGAATGGGAGATTATGGATTGGCAGTTGAGACCAACTGCCACCACAGATCCACCTAGCCTGGGAGTCTGTGAAACTAACAAGTGAGTAATACTGGGACCAAAGGATTTATAAACACGGGTTTAATTGAATAAACTTTAGTTTTGAAGGAAGGGAAAAGGGGTTTCTATTTCTTACAACCTATGAGCAAGTCTCTGGGTCAGGGTAGGAACTTATCTACACTAAGCTTTAGGCTTTATCAAGACACAGATGGACTATCAGGGATGGAAGTGGGATCCTCACTGCTGAGTCCTGTCCAATTCCAGCAATGATACAGCTCTCCCAGGTCTTCAGCCAGTAATTCAGAGATGGGTAAGGTTAGGGAGTTAAACCAGCCTGAGATGACCAGCAGGCCAGGTCAGGTTTGATAGACTCAATGTAACTTTCCCACAGACAGATGACTTCCTTCCTTCAGGATACCAGGATATAAACTCCACTTTCTCTGAGGTCTCCCACTGAGTAGGTTGGTCAGCAACCACTCTCACTCAGACAACATGGAGTCCATCTCAGAAGAGAGAGCCACTTCCTGCCTCCCCATTCCATTTAGAATTCCCCAGCCTTGCTTGATAAGCCTCCTAATAATACCTAACCTTAAACATCTTATTAATTTATCTACAACAGAAGTGGCCCTTGTACATGAACTCAGGGGGTTACCAAATACACCCCATCCTAATCACTCCCCCTTCTTACAATAGGTAAAAATAGAGTGTAACTTAGAGTTTATTTATGTAGATGCTGAAACAACTTCGGAGAAGAGATGCCCAAAAGGTCACACAATGTGCTAACTGAGGCTTAATCTCTTTTAGGAATTAATGAATTTGAGTGTGATTGCTAAAGTATTCAGCAGTACAGAAGTCCTTGCTTTTGCCATAAAAACATATATATTGTGTCTCAATTGATGAAAATCTTGATTTGAATATTATTTACTTAAGTTTGCCAGAAAACCTAACATATGTTCCTAACATCTTTTAAAACACCCAGGATCCATATCTTGATTTCATATTTGTCTCTTTTTTACCCTTTGCCTTTTCCAATTGTTAATTGCTAAGTATTTTTGTATTTTTTCACATCAGTCATATGCAGCTCTTATTCCATTTGCTCTAATATTATAACCTTATTTTAGGTTCCCATTAATTCTTTTTGTTTGTTTATATGTAAATTTTTTGTTCTACTCCCTCTACTATCCCACAGTGAGTCATCTTTTTAAATAAGTAACAAAAATGGTGGAGAAAAAAAGATTTCAGTAAAACTAAGCAACCTATAGAAACAGGTTGACTTTATATGAATTGATTTTCATACTCTTATTATTTCTTGCCTGTTTTCACCTAATAACCTCCAATCTGATCCCTGTTCTCTAATATGTCTCCTCTACAATTCTTCACCTTGATTCCAAAGTAATTTTTCTAATGCATAGGTCTGAAAATGGAAGACTTCTCAAAAGCCTTAATCAGCTCATAATTTATACAATAAAGTAGATAGTACTTCTCTCACTGTCTATCCAGTCAATTAATCAGCAAACATTCTTTAAGTTCCTATTATGTGCCAGACACTGTGCTGAGCACTGGGTGTTGCAAAAAGAGGTGAAAGAGAGTCCTTGTCCTAAGGAGCTTACCATCTAATGAGGAGACAAGATGAAAACAGACATATGCAAAACAATCCATATATGGAATAAAGAGGAAAACAGAAGGAAGGTTCTAGAATTAAGATAGTTTAGGAAAGGCTTCCTCTAGAAGGTAGGATTTTAGTTGGAACTCAAAGGAAACCAAGGAATTCCATAATTGGAGTGGAGAATGGAGAACATTCCAGACATGGGAATCAGTCAAAATGTGTGTAGCAAAGAGCTAGTCTATTCATGAAATAAACAGGAGATTAGTGTCACTGGATCAAGCAGTGCATTTTGAGGAGATGGTGTAGAAAGACTGGAAAGGTCAGCGGGGGCTAGGTTATGAAGAGCTCTGAAGGCCAGAGTGTTCCATATTTGCTTCTGGAGGCAAAGCTGTAGAGTCAAGGAGAATGAGGTTTGAAAAAGGGAAATTAAGAGTTATATCTGGAAATTAAGATTCCATTAGTAAATTTGGAAACAGCAGTTTCATTGAATGATAAGGTTGGAAGCCAGACTGAAAGAAGTTAAAAAAGTCATTGAGATGGTATGAGCAATTTGGAGATATATATTGCATTAAAGCTCTGATATAATGCATAGCAGACTATTTACTTCCTGAAGTAGGGGAAAGGGAACAAAGGAGAACATCTGAATCCTAAAACATCAGAATACAATTGTTTTTACATGTAGCAGAAATATATATATATATATATATATAATGTATATATAAATGTATATACATACTATATATATATATATTTTTTTTTTCTTAACAGAGAGGAGCTAACGTAGAGTCACCTGTTGTAGATGACCTTTGCAAGAATTTTAGCTACAAAGCTGGAAAGATATATAGGACAATAGTTAGAAGGAATGGCAAGGCCAAATCAGAGGGTTTTTTTTTGTTTGTTGTTTTGTTTTATTTTATTTCCAGGCTTAGGGAGAGAGGCAGTTTTGTAAGCATTAGGAAATCACTAGTAAAAAGGAAGAGATTGAATATATATGACAGGATAGGAATGACAGAGGGGGCAATCTGTTGGAGGAGATGAGATGAAATGGGATCACTTGAAGAAGCAAAAGGCTAGCAAAGGAACGCTACCCACACTCAGAGGAATAACTGCAGGAGTGGAAACACAGAAGTAAAACAACCACTTGAACACATGGATTGATGTGGACATGGTTGGGGATGTAGACACTAAATGACCACACCAATGCAACTATCAATAATATGTAAATAAGTCTTGACTGATCACACATGTTAAAACCACTGGAAATATGCATTGCATATGGGGGGGGGGGTATTAAAGCCGGGGTGAAGGGGAAAGTAAAAACAGGAATCATGGAACCATGGAAAATTTTTTCTAAAAAAATACAATATAAAAAAAGAAAAAAAAGAAGTAGAAAAAAAAAAAGAAGGCTAGCTCTGTTAAGGCTTAATCCCTCAGCTTCTTGGAGGGTAGGTACTTTAGCCCAGTGCAAAAGTCAGAGGGAGTATTAAAAAGAAGCAATGAGAAAGGTGTCTTGGTGGTGGTGGTGGGAATCTAGCATGGGTTAGAGACCAGAATCAGTCAAAATTCCTGGCTAATGTCTGGATAATCTAGACTATTGTGGGGGGCTTGAGGTGAACACTTGGGGTTCAGGAAGGGTACCTTTTGCAAGGATACAAGATTCTGAAACTTAGCTTAAAAATAAAAAAGAAATTTATTAATTTAGAAGGTAATGTTGAATCTGGCCAGGAGGACAGCACAGACAGAAAACTGCCTCTTTGGGGGAACTTCATGGGTGGAAAGCTGTTCTCCCAGATGACATGATTTTGGGGTCTTTATACTCTTTACAACAGTGAAAACATGACTTTGTGCCACCCTGAAGACGTGACCCTAGAGTGGAATGCACTGAGGCATGGGCAGGGGGTTTTGGTCATCTGACTGGGGTCTGCCTGAAGATATAGGGGGAGATCCCTGTAGTTTAGGGGACATAACCTGTAGATGTCTTAGATACAACCTGATGGTATCAGATTATAGCCTGGAGGTGTATCCCTCTGTCCATCTCATATCTAAAGGATGATCCAAGGAGGATAATCCTCTCAGGGTCTTATAGGAGTTATCAGATATTCTTGGGTTAGGAGTCACAAGGATAAAAGGGAGCAAAGGAATTTCCCTGCTTATGGGGGTACAATGCCCATGCCAGGACCACAAAGACACAATATACATCCAAACACACACACACACACACACACACACCAACTTCTATGAGTTCTAGGACTCAGCAGATCCCAAGTGCTAAGTTCTGGGTAAGCCAGGATCCCATGCCCAACATTTTTATCTGGTTATTTGGTGATTTATTCTGCTGGATGCAACTGAATAAGGAATGGATGATCCTTTTAGGGTGCAGTTGTTGGGGGAAATAAACAAACTCTGTGCATTTCCTAGGTCTTCTCGGTTTGAATCAATATAGAATCTCTGAGTACCATTGTATTTCTGGGAATGACTGCAGATGTGCCAGCACCTGATAGATATTTTATTATGTTTTGTTTTATTGTTATTATACAATGTTTATTTATTGATTCTCTTCCAAGAATAAAAGCACTGTATGCAGTTATCCATGTTTGTATGACTCTGGGGAGAACTGATCCCATTATACCAACATCACGTGGCTTAAGTACCATAAGAAGATCAAGGGAGGTCTAGATTTGCCAGATTTTTCAAGCTGCTTTCTGATTGTGTCAATCAACAACCATCTATAAAACTCTAGTAAAAAAACCAGTATTCTACAAAAAGAATGGGAATTTAGACAGTTGTCCTCTCTGTACCAAAGATTGGGATCTAGAACTTTTGCCCAGTTGTGCGTATATGCATAAATTCTAATCTGAATGAGCATAAGGCACCTCCTTCCAAACTAAAAATATACAAACAACTTTTTTTTTCTTTTTGCTAAAGAATATCAGATCAATGACTATCAATTTACTTGTTGGTTAATAGCACAAAATCCTTAGCAGGACTTCTATTCAAGGCTCTGATGTCTTGTTCCACCTTTCTTTTCCAGTTTTATTCTACATTTCTCTACTTTTTGTTTCCTGTGTTTAGGGAAATGCAAGAATCAGCACAAGAATCAATTGTTAATTTTCAGTATAAGCTTCAACACGTAGGAAATTGGCAAATACTGTAGATGTGGGGCTTTATTTTAGGTTTCATTGATTATCTAGACTTAAAGCAATGGAGAAAATGTGAATAATGTGGATTAAGTTATAAAGTGTATTGTGCTTTTCAGAGATTCAGTTGTTAAACCTTTATCAGCCTACTTTCAACTATACTCTAGCTAAATTCTTCCCTAGTCTTGGCTTAATCCTAATCTGCCTGAGAATTTGTACATATTAAGTTCTTATAGTTCTTATGCTTTCCTAAGTGTTCCAAGGCAGTATATTTGCTTTCACTTATCTGGATCTTCTTTGTATCCTCCATATCTCTATTTCTTGAGATGTTACCTTCCTTCAAGTCTCAGTTCACTTGCAGCAACCTTTTTTTTTCTGAAACATTCCCTGACATGCCATACTAGAAGTTATCATCCCCTTGCTCCATATCTCATAGCTCCTTTTCATGACTTCCATGCACTTATCATATTCATCTTGTGTTATAGTAATTATTCGTGTCCATGTCCTACCCCCCTATTAAACTGCAATCTTCTTGCTGGCAAGGACTATGTGGCTTTTTTACCTTTCTGCCCACGTCACCTAAAAGAGTGTCTTGTACAGAGGAGGCAAACTGAATTGTTTGTTGCCTGTAAATAAAGCTACCAATCTTTATTTCTCATCTGACATAGATAATTATGTTCTTAGACAAGTAAGCAAGTTACTATTTGTAGTTGAGAGTTTTATCCCTAAACTGCCTTATTGATAAGTAGTAATCCCTTGAGGAAAATCATTTTGGTGGCTTTGATTCCTACAGGGAGAATAGGGATTAGAGACTCTGCTTACATCAAAGGGGGTGGGGGAGGTAAAAGCTAATTAGTGTTTACAGTGCTCAAATATTCACAAATGAAAGGCACTTTACAGACATAAAGCCCTATCATTAAAAAAATCTTCTATAAAATTCACAAGATGTACCTTTTAAAAACACCATTGAGCAGGTAGCATTCTGCATCACATTCAGAATATAATGATTAGAATAAATTGCATTTATTCACTTCAGGCATATTCATAAGCACATATATTTCTTTGGTTTACTTCTTGTCTATTCATTTTTAATAGGCAGCCTAATAAGCAGGAATTACATCTAAATATTTGTTGGGTACAATGCCTTGAATTTTATTAATGTTTAATAAACTTAAACTGGCTTTTTCTTATAACAACTGACAGTACATTACTTTAAGATTTGTAAGCTTCTTTGCATATATTATCTTGTTTGATCTTCACAATAATCCTCTGAAATAAGCGCTATATTGTCCCTATTTCATAGTTTAGATCACTGAGGCTCAAAGAAGAGAACCATAGTGAAATGATTAGTAAATGTCAGAAGCATAATTGGAGCCCAAACCTCTCCTGTCTCCAAATCCTGCACACTCTGCAGTATACCATAATTCATTCTATCAGTATAAACTAGACCCTGGGTACATTAAGTCCTTTAGGAAGTTAAATGTACTCTTCCTGGGTATGAAGGTCCCATTGGTTATAGTTACCATTCAGAATAGTCCATTGTATTTTGCTTGCTAATTTTAATTTTTGGATAAAATCTGTCAGTTGGTTTTGCTTACTGATTGACTCAGAGGATATAAGAAGTTTACAAAGGTCAAAAAATGAATCAATTAATTAGAACCCCTATATGGGTCTATTTACTCATGTTCAGGTACTTAATATGTTATTAGCTTACACTGTTTTTATATTATTAACCCATTTATCTTTGAATTCTACCATATTTCACCCCATTTATCAATCCACAAGGGAGAGCCATAGCACATTGAAAAATGTTCTCTTCTTTGTCGATCAGAGAAGCCAATTACAACTTCTAGTAAATCCCTAAGTCAGCAAAGTGCAAACCAAGCAAAAAAAGTCACTTCTCCAGGGTATGCCTTTTCAGCAAGATTTGACACCTCACAAAGAATTATCTGAAATGGATGATCACAACCATTATGTGTCTATCATACAAATGTTTGGAAGGATCTGTATTGCACAGGAATAGAGAAGCTGTTAGATTCTTTAAGGATATTGGATTATATCACTTGGTTTGGATATTTACAAGCAAATATTTAAACAAATTCCCCATGTCTCCACTTCATTCAACCAATTCCCCATCTAAAATTTTTCTGTATTATTTAAATTATCACTTGTTGCATACATTTATAAAGTTTCAGTCTCCCAGTTGAACAAAGATGATCACTTAATTGTTATTTGATTCAAGACTCAAGAAGTCAAAATATAGCTCCAGATCTTCTAGAATTCTGTGTTCTTGGGCAGACTGAACAGAGTTTATGAGGGGCTACACTTCAATGAATTAGCATTCAGGAACTAATTTGTAAAAGTGGGTCATTGTTAACTAAGCACCAATCTTTGTAATTGGTCTTACAGAATTATTTCTTCATAATAAAGTGACTAACTGTGTATATTAACTAGGGAATTGATGCGGTAAATCTAAATTACATAAAATTTCTATTAAATGCATGTCAACTTAATGTAAATGCCATTTTTCTTAGATATTATCTGAAATATGCCTTTGATTTTGGGAATCACCCTGCTTCTGGCAGACCTCTTTTGTGGATGGTCAGTTACTATGTCAATGACAAATGACCTCAGAGGAAGACCTTGATCCCTAAGATTTCTTATAGATCCAAAGTTCTATGATTATGTGATTCTATGAAATTAACTGATTTTTATTGTATTGAAAAAGGACTCTCATTTCAGGTCAGGTCAAATTTTATTGCTTTTGGCCAAAGGCCATTGTAAGATTTAGAGACCACAAGGTAGGAAGAGTGAAATCTTCAGAGTAAGTTATAGAGTTAGAATGACTGCAAGAACATGAAAATATGTAATATTTCAGAGGCTATTTCAGAAATGAATCATCATGTAGGCACAGAATAATAATGTTGCAAATAAATGTTTCACATTTTTGAAATACTAAAAGGTGAGTACAATGGGATTAAATGTTACATATGCAGCTATTTCTTTTATGTATTAAACTTAATTGAATATTAAAAGAATTGTTCTCAAGAATCTTATAGGACAAATTCAGATTCATAAATCAAGTGCACACACACACACACACACACACACACACACACACACACACACACACAGTATCCCCAAAGTCAATGGAGTAGTAAACTATTAAAGCTTATTTTCCTATCTGAGAGGGTTTTTAAACTGATATATCAGGAACGCTATAGTAGTTTTAGCATTCTTATGTTTCTGTAAGAAGTCTGCAAAATTCACACTATTCTTGAGAATAAAACTGAATCTGATAGTATAATTAGGCTGATTTGTAACTGGTTGAATGACCACAACCAATGAGTGGCTATGTCAGCCTGGAGGAAGACTTCCAATTAGAGTTAGTTCCAGAGAATATCACTAGCAGTAATGGATAAAATGTTACAGAAAGGGATATTTTAGCTTGGCTCAATGAAAAAATACATAATAATAGAACTTCATAAAAATGGAATATGCTACCTCCATCTCCAAAGGTCTTCTAGCAGAGTCAATGACCATTTTTCAGGAAACACTGAGGAAAAGCTTTATGCATGAGATAAACTTGGTGACCACTGAAGTTCCTACCAACACCCAGGATATATGACATATAGTCTAACCAGGGAAAAATATAATGGAGTATCAAATCTCTCTCTCTTGTCTTTTTGCTTTCAGTAGTTGAACCTCAGATCACATTATGTTTTTTGGCTATGACTTCACACTATTACCTCATACAGAGCTCTTAGAACACTAAACCTCCTAGATGGTTTCACATGAACTTGTTGCTACCTAGCTGTATCTCCCTCAGTGGAAGTGTGTACAGTTTATTTTTTAAAATTTAATTCTAGGTTTTGATTTATCTATTAAAATTTCTTCATATATTTAATTTACATAAAATCACTGAGATTTTCTAGATACTCATTCTGTCATTCTTTTCAGGATGTTACGAAGTTTGACTCCCAATTCTTCATCTTCTGAAAACTCTATAATCGATGCTATCTGTGTCATTATTCAGATCACTGCTAAAAATTTTAAATGTGATAGGCTAAGTAAATAGCTCTATGACAATTCATTCAGTGCCTTCATTGGTTTTAAAAGGTATTCCCTTTCTTTCTGATCATTCAACTATTTATGAATCTATTTAGTTATATGTCTTTCCTCAGACATATTCAGTCATGACTTGTCCACTTATGACATCAATTCAAATACCATTTTCCAAGTGGGTACTTTTCTGATCCTCATCCTTGCGAGGGATTATTGCTCTTGCTTATCAGTAACTTCTTTATTAATTTTGTAAATTTTTTTGTTATGAATGTATTTTGGGTACATGTGTCTTCCAGGAGTTCACAATCCAATGAGGCAGGCAAAAAGCAAATTCATATAAACAAATACTATATACTATATATGAGTATTTATACATGTCCATTTATGAGTTTATATATGTACATATATATATATATATAAATAGGAAATAATTAAGAAATGGAAAGGCACTAGATTAAAGGGGGATTGGGAAAGACTTCCTGAAGAATATGAAACTTGAATAGAGTCAAGGAAGCCAAAAGGTAGAGATGAGGAGAGAGAACATTTTAGGCATAAGGAACAGTCAGAGAAATACCCAGATCTGAGAGACATGTCTTATTTGAGAAATAGCAAGAAGGCCAGATTAAAGAGGATTTGACAGAGAACAAGGTGTCAGGAGATTGGAAAGGTGGGGAAGGGGGTTTTGAAGAACTTTGAATGACCAATAGAAGATTTTATATTTTATCCTGGAGGAAACAGTTGCCATTAGAAATTATTGAATAAAGGGTTATATCCCATGGTTGTACCTGTGCTTTAGGAAAATCACTTGGGAGAAGAATTAGCTCAGTTTTGGACATATGGATTTTCTAGATTGTTATGTCTAAAAGATTGATGAAGATCCAAGATTGGAGGTCAGTAGTGACCTTAGGACAGAAGGTAAGCTTCCTGAGGTCAGAGGCATCTTGTATACCTGTCACCTAGACTAGCTGGTGCCTTGCATATAGTAGACATTTAAAGAATGCTTGTTTAACACATGTAGATAAGCAAAAATGTATGAATAAGTGCACAAATGAAATAGTTTGTGAAATTTTACTTAAGAACAAAAGGCAAGACAATGACATATATATCTATATCTATATCTATATATAAATGTTTCTAATTGGCAGAAAAGGCTGAGATTATTTCTCAATTTTTAGAATACAGTGCATATGTATAAAACATAGGTATTTGGGATAAGAATTTAACATCAGCAATAGTAACTAAGTATTAAATTTACCATTACTCTAAGCTACAAAATCTTTCAACTTCTCTGATTTCTCTTATTTTCAAATTCACCTGAAATTACCAAAGAATGGGGAAAACATAGCTTTTTGCTAGAAACACTATAATGGGAAATCATTCTTTCTTTCTTTTTTTTCTTTTAACAAATTTCTTGGCAGACGTAGTTAACTTTTCAAAATCTCAATAACAAATATTTCCTGGAATGGGTTGAGGAACCATATTTTTTATATAACTTGTGTCCTTAGAAAATAAAAAGACACAAGCAAAATGAACATAGGAGAAGGCGTTCAGGGGTCTGAGTTAGATGCTGGTAACACTAGGGCAGAAGGAGACAATTAGTGAAAATAAGGACTAGTTAAGATCTGGTTTAAAGATTTCGGACTCTGTATTGGATTTCTTTGTCTGAGTAGGCTCTTCCATACCCCTGTCCAGCTGCTCAGTTTCTTTGGTTCTTTTGTTCTTGTCTTCTCCCTCAATTAAGGAGGGGTCACTGAATAAGAGACTGGCTGGGTAAAACAGAATGGATTGTCCTTCGTTGCCAAGGTAACTTTTCCCCCCATTTGAGTGAATATTTTTGAGGGGTTTTGAAAACAGCAGGAAATCTATTGTCTTGTTTCATGCAGCCTGAACTGCCATTTTTAAACAAAATACATCCCCTCTTACATTAACCTTCTTTAGGTTCCAGGTGCCAAAAGATTTTGCTAACAGTTTCTAAGTGCTCTTAACCAACATTCTCTCCAAGAACTACATATATAGGTGTTAAGGAAGGTGAGTCCTTATTACAACTAAACCAAATGATTGCCTTATCATAATAGGATCAAATTGAATAAAAAGGAATCTTTTACTTCAAAATCTATGCTTATTGAAATGGAAGGTATCGCCTTCACCAGCAGTGATGCCAATTGTAACAAATGCTGTTCTAAGTTGCCCTACAAATGAGTAAAATTCTCATAAGATCTACATCAATTTGATGACAAATAGATGACCTATACTTTTATTTTTTCCTGGAAAATCTGTAGAATGAGCAAGAGAAGAAAAAACTAGTAGCCTTGAGCAGTTTAAAATATATTTAGCAGAATGAATCACAAGCGTATTGTAAGAATGAGTATGAACAAGTAAAGTGTATTAGTGAACAAATTTGTAAAATAATTTCAAATTAAGGAAAATAGATTAACACTTTATTGCTTTGAATTTTTTAAGGAATGTAGTTTATTACATGAATTCTCTCTCCATGAAACAAAAGTTTATTTAATTAGTAATGGGAACTGTTTTGATAAATTTAATGCAGTTCTTTATATTTTTGCTTTTGACTTCTTGACCAAGAAAAATCCTCAAATTTAAAATTATTGAAGAAAAATTATAGAACCCCCAGAGAGGCAAAGCATTTTTTATTCTTTTACTGCTGTTTTTATTATTCTAACTACTTTAAGTTCAGTTCTTCAGGTCAACTTGAATTATCACTTAAAGGACTTGCAAATTCCAGACCTATTTGTTTAATAATAAAGTTAGACATCTTGTGGTGTGAATATGGAATTTAGAACATGTCTTATTTTTTCAAAGTTAGAAAGATGCTAGATAACAGAAATCATACACTCATAAACCTAATATTGATCCTTTGTAAAATTTTTTTATTTTAATTAATTAAGAATATTTTTCCATTGTTACATGAATCATAATCTTTCCTTCCCCTCCTCCAACCCTTTTTCCATAGTCAATGAGCTATTTTACTGGGTTTTACATGTGTCATTGATCAAGACCCACTTCCATATTATTAATATTTGCACTAGGGTGATGGTTTGTAGAAAAAAAAGGTCTCCGAGGCCAACCTTTGGCATACACTCCATTTAAATGCTTGCAAATAGACTATATATGCATGCCCAAAGATAAAGGATTCAAATATGCACTTGTCATAATTTACTGGTTGACAAGATGGCCAGAGGTTTTCCCTGCCAAAAAGAACAATGCAGCATTCATGATAAAAATTCCTACTGAAAGAAATAATTCCTAGATTTGGCATACCCAATAGTATCAGCTCAGACAGAGGGAGTCATTTTACTCATGCAATACTCCAAGAAGTCTACAAGAATCTAGGAATAAAAGGGAATTATCACCCCATTTATCACCTGGAAAGTGCTGGGCAGGTGATAAGATTCAACAGAGAAATAAAGACACTTATTGGCAAAGTCTGTGCAGAAACTCATCTAAAATGGACAAATGTAAGGATGGGATTTGTGCAAGGGGGATGGGACAAAAGGAGCCAGAGAAGGAGTGGCTGACAGTTGGTGACAGTTACTGGCAGTTAAGACCAAGGAGGATTCTGGGAAATTCTCCAGTGGAGGAAGGAGGTGAGGGCTTCTGGAAGAGGATTGAGAAAGGAAAGAGGAGGAGGACATTTCAGCTCGAATCCAGTCCTGAGGGCTTCTTCAAGATCTTTCTTTGGACATTGAAACCCTGATTCCCTGGTAAAAGGTTTCATCACATCTCACCCATCAAGACTTCAACAATAGATGTAGCTAAGTGTTTGGACTCCATTTTGGGAGTGATCTCTTAGTCTCCTTTTCCCATTACCCAACCTTCCTGAGAGACCCCCATTCAGTCAAAGTCCTTTACAATTATAGAAAAAGTATAGAAACAGAAAACTAGAAATAAAATAGAGGGAGAAGGGATGAGGGGGAAGAAACTTAGAAGTGGGAGCCATTAAAGTTCCCACCTAAGCTACGGACTCCATAGGAATAGCAAAGAGGGCACTCCAAATCCCTCTGCCCTTCATCCCTTCCCCAATCCCAATACTGATAATAATAAAAGCCATTCATTAGTTAGATAGCGTTCCAGAGTACCTAAGAGACAACAAGGGAGAGGGAATTCACAGCTTGGTCTGGCTGCCTTCATCTTGAAGCCAGACCACCCGCTATGAAGTTGACTGACCTTAGGGGAGGCTTGTGTGAACCCCGCCCTCATTCAGAATCGGATTGGGGTACCACATACCTCATCTTATAGGGAAGGCTTGCTCCCAACTCCTGTGAGGAGGCATGACCATCCAGGTCACCCAATTTCAGGGTGACACCCCCTTAAAGTCTCCCGGTGTATATTTGGCCCCAGGGGAGAGCTGAAAGAGTCTCACCCTCATAGACTCTCTGTCTCCCCTCTATCATAACATTGGTTACAGGCTCTGTTTATTATTACATACTCCAATAAGTCCACAAGAATCTAGGAATAAAAGGGAATTATCACCCCATTTATCACCTGGAATGAGCTGGGCAGGTAGAAAGATTCAACAGAGAAATAAACACACTTATTGGCAAAGTCTGTGCAGAAACTCATCTAAAATGGACAGATGCTTTGCCAATAGTGTTATGGTATCTGAGAAGCAAACCTAGTAGGGACTTACATCTTTCCCCATTTGAAATGCTATATGGCTGACCTGTTTGGCAAGGGAGAGCTTATAAAACCCCATATGTCTCAATGCTGGGTGCAGATACTGAACTGCATAAATATATCCAAGCCCTGCAACAAAGACTCACAGAACTTCATGAACTTGGTTTGATTCAACAGAGAGTTCCCCTTGATTATGACTTGCATAATTTAAAACCAGGAGACAAAGTGTATATAAGAAACTTCATAAGAAAATCAGTAACAGACCCCAAGTGGTTAGGAACCTATCAAATTTTGCTCACTACCCCTACAAGTATAAAAGTAGAAGAAAAAGATCCGTGGTTCCACATGACCCATGTGAAACCTCAAAAGAAACATACAAATGCAGAACACCCAGAAACAGTTCAAGATAGACAAATTACAGAAAGTGCTGAGGACCGAGAATTAAAATTCAAAATCATTGCAAAGCACAAAATCACTGCAAAACATCTGAAAGTGCATATAACACACTCACAAACAATTGATTGACATTACTGACAAAGCATCACAATCCACAGTGTTCCTGTATCAGGACCAGAGAGCCCGTCCAACAACATGAATGACAACAGGCAACATGTGACAGAGAAATAGAGAAGGGAAAAAGCATCAAAAGAAGAAAAGGAAATTGAGAAAGTCACCAAGAAGAAAGATATAAGAAAAGAGTACTTGAAAAGACATTATAAAAAAACTTTTGAATTTTGAACTGTGCAAAAATTGACAATTGCACAAAGAACAGGACAGAAGGAAATAGTTTACATAAGATTATGGTGCGATGATAACACAAATTAACCTCACACTTTAGGGAAAATACAACCATAGTACATAGCATCAAGATACAAGAGAAATCTACAGACAACTTGAAGAAAATTGACAACTTTGAAAACAAGAGTATTTTGCATGCACAGTACATAAAGAGAATGCAAAACAACACAAAACTGATATCCAGTCAAGACCTCATATAAATGAGTGTCTGAAGATTGTGTAAATATAAAATGCATATACATATATATATGTATATATATATATGTAATGTAAATAGTTGTAAGTTCCATAAGATTTTAACCACCTAAGAAAATCAAGCGATTTTCTTGTCTGGTTAACATCAATATATAGAACTAATGCTTGTACAAATGTATAATAGTGTAAATAATGTAAATTTTATACATACCTGCAACATAGGTTGGAAAATTAGAGTAGAATTGTAAATAATAGTCCCATACCATGTAGATACTGTAGCATACTAACAATTAGATACTAATGATGGCAGATAATTTGGACATTAGACATAGGGGGAGTGCATAAAGGGCTAGGGAAGCTCAAAAAAATTTTTTTTAGTGAGCTAGTGCAGGGAAAGCATAAAAATAAAATATATAAGTGTTGTTGGATAGATAACTAAGAATACTAACATACTAAAATAGATTCTCAATATAAAAACTAACTGCATTTAAAACATAGATAATTTAAACATAATTTGATAACAGCTAGGAATAATAAGATAATTGTATTGCATTACTTGATAGACTTATACATTAAAAGTAGAAACAAGTTAAAATTCTGTTAAAATCATAGATAGGTTAAATAATAACTTAGAAGAGTTTAAGGATCAGAAAATTGTTACACTGTAAACTTAGACATTGTGTTCAATGGAAAACTTTTTTTGTTACAAAATTGTTTCATATCCTGTAAATAGCGTTACATAAATTGCAACCCTCATCCCCCTACCAACCTCTCCAAAACGTGTCTGAATAGGAATAGATAGATAATTAGTATAGAGATAAGACAAGATAAGGATTTATTATTTTGGATGGAGGGGGAACATAAGATAGGAATACAAAATAGTGATGCATGAATTACTACACAAAACTGGGATACTGTAAGGATGGGATTTCTACAAGGGGGATGGGACAAAAGGAGCCAGAGACAGTTGATGACAGTTTCTGACAGTTGGGAGACCAGAGAGAATTCTGGATAATTGTCTGGAGGAAGGGAAAGAGAAGGAGACGGGTTAGGTGGAGGACTGGAGAGAGGGAGGAGGTGGACATCCCAGCTCTGATCCAGTCCAGAGGGTTTCCTGAGGATCTTTCTTTGGACACTGATACCCCAATTCCCCAATCATAGCCATTCCTTCGCATCTCACCCATTAAGACTTCAACCATCGAGTTAGATAAGTTTTTGGACTATTTGGGGAGTGATCTCTTAGGCTCCTTCTCCCATTACCCAACCTTGCTGAAAGATCCTTTCTGGTCTAACTTGCAATTATAGAAAAGGGTAGAAATAGGAACAGAAGGAGAAGGGGTGGGGGAAGAAGCTTGGGTGTGGGAACTCCGAAGGTTCCCTCCTGAGTGACAGATCCCATAGAAACAGAGAAGTGGGCACCCCATAATCCCTCTGCCCTTCACTTCTTTCCCCAATCCCTGAATTGTGATTAATAAAAGCCATTCATTAGTCAGATAGTGTTCCAGAGTGCCTGAGAGACAACGAGGGAAAGGGGAACCACAGCTTGGTCTAGCTGCCTCCACCTTGGAGCCAGATCACCCACTGTGAAGTTGACTGACCTCTGGGGAGGCTTGTGTGAACCCCTCCCTCATTCAGAATCAGATTGGGATACCACACAACTCATCTTATAGGGAAGCCTTGCCCCCTACTGCTGTGGGGTGGCATGACCATCCAGGTCACCCAGTTTTGGGGTGACACCCCCTCAAAGTCTTGCAGTATATATTCAGCCCTATAGGGAGAGCTGGAGGAGAAAGTAATCACATAGACTCTCTATCTTCCCTTCTATCATAACATAGGTCAGCTGGTTCTCATAATTATTACATTTTTGAACAGTGGAGGGCAAACTATGGCCTGCAGGCCAGATGAAGCCCCCTGAAATGTTCTATCCAACAGTACAACATTATTCCTAATCTGACAAATACAATGAGTAGGATACAATACAATGAAACTTTGAAAGAGTTGCCTTAGAAACAGACTGACAGATGAGCATTTCCTTTCCTTTAGCCCCCTCTTTAAAAAGTTTTCCCATCACTGGTTTAGAGTCTACACAACCAATCATATCCCCATCAAACTATGTAAGCAAGCAATTGTTTTTCTTCTTTGTTTCTACTTCCACAGTTCTTTCTTTGGATGTGGTTAGTGTTCTTTCTCATAAGTATCTCAGAATTGTCCTGGATTACTGAATTGCTTCTACTAGAGAAGTCTATTATATTCAATTGTGACCCATTGTATCTGTCTCTGTATAATATTCTCCTGGTTCTGCTCCTTTTACTCTGCATCAATTCCTGGAGGTCTTTCCAGTTTACATGGAATTCCTCCAGTTCATTATTCCTTTTAGCATGTTAGTATTCCATCACCAACAGATACTACAGTTTATTCAGCCATTCCCCAATGGAAGGACACACGCTCATTTTCCAAATTTTTGCCACCACAAAGAGCACAGCTATAAATATTGTTGTACAAGTGTTTTTCCTTATTATCTCTTTGGGGTATAAACACAGCAGTAGTATGGCTGGATCAAAGGGCAGACAGTCTTTTAAAACCCTTTAGGCATAGTTCCAAATTGCCTTCCAGAATGGTTGGATCAATTCACAACTCCACCAGCAGTACATTAATGTCCCAATTTTACTACATCCCCTCCAATATTTATTACTTTCCTTTGCTTTCATATTAGCCAATCTTTTAGGTGTGAGGTGGAACCTCAGAGTTGTTTTGATTTGCATTTCTCTGATTATAAGAGATTTAGAACACTCTTCATATGCTTATTGATAGTTTTGATTTCTTTATCTGAAAATTGTTTAATCATGTACCTTACTCATCAGTTAGGAAATGTCTTGATTTTTTGTACAATTGATTTAGCTCCTTATATATTTGAGTAATTAGACCTTTGTCAGACTTTTTTCCCAATTTGCTGCTTCTCTTCTAATTTTGGTTGTATTGGTTTCATTTGCACAAAAGTTTTTTAATTTAATACAATCAAAATTATTCCTTTTATATTTTGTAATATTCTCTATCTCTTGTCTGCTCTTAAAATCTTTCCTTTCCCATATATCTGACAGGTAAACTATTCTATATTCACCTAATTTATTTATTGTTTCCTTCTTTATATTCAAGTCATTCACCCATTCTGAGTTTATCTTGGTGTAGGGTGTGAGATGATGATCTAAACCTAATCTCTCCCATACTATTTTGCAATTTTCCCAATAGTTTTTTATCAAATAATGGATTTTTGTCCCAAAAGCTGGGCTCTTTGGGTTTACCATACACTGTCTTCCTGAGGACATTTACCCCAAGTCCATTCCACTGATCCTCCCTTCTGTCTCTTAGCCAGTACCATATTGTTTTGATGACCACTGCTTTATAGTACAGTTTAAGATCTGGCACGATTAGACCCCCTTCCTTCACATTTTTTTCTTTATTTCCCTTGATATTCTTGATCTTTTGTTCTTCCAAATTAACTTTGTTATAGCTTTTCTAATTCAGTAAAAAAGTTTCTTAGTAGTTTGATATGTATGGCATTGAATAAGTAAATTAATTCAGGTAAGACTGTCATTTTTATAATGTTAGCTCTTCCTACCCATGAGTAACTAATGTTTTTCCAATTATTTAGAACTAGTTTTAATTGTGTGGAAAGTGTTTTGTAGTTATTTTCATATAATTCCTGTGTTTGCCTTGGCAAAAAATTCCAAATATTTTATATTGTCTAGGGTGATTTTAAATGGGATTTCTCTTTCTAACTCTTGCTATCAGGATGTGTTGGAGATATGTAGAAATATGCTGATGATTTATATGGTTTTATTTTCTATCTTGCAACTTTGCTGAAGTTGTTTATTATTTCCACTAGTTTCTTAGTTCATTATCTAGGATTCTTTAAGTATTCCTTTATGTCCCTATTTATTTTTTCCATATCTCTATTAACTCTATTTTTTTAAGATTTCATTCACATTTCTTACCTCTTTCTTAGTTATTTTTTGGTTTGATTTATCTAGATCTGATAGAGGAAGGTTCCGGTCTCCCATTAGTATTGTTTTACTATTTATTTCCTCCTTAAGCTACAGTAGTTTCTCCTTTAAAAATTTGGATGCCATGGGCAGCTGGGTAGCTCAGGGGATTGAGAGTCAGGCCTGGAGATGGGGGGTCCTGGGTTTGGATTTGGCCTCAGACACTTCCCAGCTGTATGACCCTGGGCAGGTCACTTGACCCCCGTTGCCCACCCTTACCACTCTTCCACCTAGGAGCCAATGCACAGAAGTTAAGGGTTAAAAACAAAACAAAACACATACACACACACACACACACACACACACACACACAAATAAAGTGTTGGCTTGTGATTTAAAAAAAAAATTTGGATGCCAAACCTTTTGTTGCATACATGTTGAGTGCTGCTACTTTCCCAGATGGAATTTTAAGGAAGAGAATGACAGTTGATTCAATGCAAGGATTTTTGGAAAGGAACCAACACTTTCTTCACTCTCTAGCTTTGGAGGGGCAGCAAGTAGGGTGGTGGATTTTGGGGACCTGCATTACCTTCAAAAGGAAAACTGAAGAGTTTCAAAGACCTTCAGCAGTTACAACCAGTCTATTTGATTCACCTTCATTCCTGAACACCTTGGAAGACATTATGAAAGTATCTTTAGTTGGCCAGGGGAGCCAGGACTCAAGTGGGGGTGAGCCGGCCTCTGGGGGCCACGAACTTGACTTGAACTTTTACCTTACTAGACTTCCTATAGAGATGACCATTATTTTAGTTTTAAGAATACTTATTTGGGGTTCAGGTCAGAGAATCTGGATTTGGGGAAAGAAGATGTATTTTCTGTTACTATCCAGCCCAGTCAAGGACTAAATAAGGGGAATTCAGGAATCCCCTGTACCTCTCTTTCCCAGTGCTCTTCTCAGTCATTCCTCATCTATCTGTTCCCAAAACAAACCCTTGTTAGTTTGATTCAAGTCTGATCTGAACAGTTGATTTAGGAGGAAGACAGATCTTGTGGGTTGAGGGAGGAAGGAAAACAGTTCTCCATTTTGAACAGCCTTACAGCTTTGTGGAGTGGGGAGGCTTGTGCTAGTATACCCTGGCATGAACAACTAACTGGGGACCCATTAGTCTCCTTCAGTAGTCAACATCTTCCTCTAACTTTCTATCCCTGGCATACCCTTATTGGGGAACTCCAATTGTTCAGAAAACCCAAGTTGTCTCCCTTGTAAGGAGGAGTGGTTATGGAGTAGTAGTGGCCCTTATACTTCAAACAGGGGGTTACCAAACCACACCCCAACTATCTCTTACTCTCTTCCTTATAGCCTTTAATCAGGATGTAATTACTGCCCCTATTTCTTTTAATCAGATATATTTTTACTTTGGCTTTCAGATACCATGATTGTGACTCCTGCCTTCTTTTTCTCAGTTGATGTCCAATAAGTTTTGTTCCAATCTGTTACCTTTATTCTGTGTGTGTCTGCCTGCTTCATGTGTGTTTCTTGTAGACAGCATATGGTAGGATTTTGGTTTATAATCCACTCTACTATTTCCTTCCCTTTTATAGGTGAGTTCATTCCATTCATATTCAGAGTTATGATTGCCACCTGTGTATTCTCTATCATTTTGATTTCTTCTTCTAGTCCTGCTCTTCTTTTTCACTATTTCCTTCTATATCAATGTTTTACTTTCATTCAGTCTCCCTAATCCCCACCCTTATTTTACTTCCCATCCCGCCCCCTACCTTCTTATTCCCCTTTTATTTTTCTTTAGGGTCTATTAAATTCCCTCTCCCCCTTTTTTTCTCTCCCCTTTGGTACTCCCTGATTAACCCCTTCCTTGTTTTTTCTATCTCAAATTCATAGTAGGGTAAGATAGACTTTAACATCCCAATGGATCTAGATGCTCTTCCCTCTCATAGTTGATTCTACTGAGAGTAAGGTTTAAATATTACCTATTAGCACACCCTTCCTCTTCTTCTTATAATAGTATTCTTCCCCTACCCTTCCCATTCACTTCTTTATGTAGTATAATTTATTCTATTTTTCTTATTCAAGTTTTTTTTGGTTCCATCTTCTTCCCCCCACTTTCTTTTTTACATGTCATCTTAAACCACATACTACCCCAAACACTACCTATGGATAATTCTTCTAACTACTATGATAATTAACACAGTTTTTGAGAGCTACAAATACCATTTTTTCCATATAGGAGAATGAACAATTTGACCTTACTGAAGGCTTAATTTTTTCCCCCTCTCTTTCTTGTTTACCTTTCCATGTTTTCTTGAGTTTTGTTTTTGGACATCAGATTTTCCATTTAGTTCTCGTCTTTTCTTTACAAATATTTGTAAATCTTCTATTTTGTTAAATGCCCATACTTTCCCCTGGAATTATATAGTCAGTTTTGATGGGTAGATGATCCTTGGTTGTAGGCCCAATTCTCTTGCCTTTCTGAATATCATATTCCAAGTTTTGTAGTACTTTAGTGTGGAGGTTGCAAGATCCCATGTAATCCTGACTGGTGCTCCTTAATATCTGAATTATCTCTTTCTGGTTTCCTTTAATATTTTTTCCTTAGCTTGGAAGTTCTTGAATTTGGCTATTATATTCATGGGGGTTGTCTTTTGAGGATTTAATGTAGAGGCTGATCTACGGACTCTTTCAGTGTCTATTTTGCCCTCTAGTTTAAGAATATCAGGGCAGTTTTCTTAGATAATTTCTTGTAGCATGATGTCAAGATTTCTGTTTATTTACAGGTTTTCAGGTAGGCTTATGATTCTCAAATTGTCTCTCCTGGACCTGTTTTCCAAGTCCTCCAACTTCTCAATGAGATATTTCGTGTTTCCTTCTAATTTATCATTCCTTTGACTTTGCTTTATTAATTCTTGTTGTCTTGTGAGGTCATTGGCTTCTATTTGCCCAATTCTAGTTTTTAAAGACTGATTTTCAGCTATGATCTTTTGATTTTCCTTTTTTGGTTTTGTCTATTCTGCTCTTCATGGCTCCCAGCAGGTCAATTCTGGTCTCCAATTCGCTTATCATTTCATTTGATTTCTGGGCTTCTTTTCTTCAGTGGGAAATTCTGTCTTTTAAATTCTTATTTTCTTTTTGAACTATTTCCTACTTTTCTTGCCAAGTTTCTTCTTTCTCAATTGGTTCATCATCTCAAATATGAACTCCTCAAGAAGTTGTGGCCAATTTCCATTTTTTTGGGACAGCTTGGATGTGTTTGCTAGTTTGTTGTCCTGTGCTGTCTCTTCTGATGTTTGGAGTTTTTTTTTCCATAGAAATTATTGAGAGTCAAGGTTTTTGGTTTTTTTTGTTTGTTTATTTGTTGGTTTTTATAGTTCCAGATTATAGTTCTTGGATGTTGGTGACCATTGTTGTGTTAGTTTTTTCTTTCCTTTCCAATAAGATGTCTGAGTGAAGAAGATAGGTAAGCCTTTGTATGGAGCTACAGAGTGTTTTTTGCCCTGAGGCTATTTTTCAGTTTCTGCTGCATCTGCTTTGTGCAACCCCTCTCTGCCCTATCTCTGAGCCCAATCTCTGTGTTCCTCAGCCTCCTGGGGTCCTAAGATTTCCTTGTGCTCGCTCTAACTTTGGCATTGTAGATGGAGTTGAGGAGGGGTGATCAGCTCATGTTTTGGTAGGAGTAATTTTACCCCTTATAGGGTGGAAATGCCCTAACCTTGCCTACTTTCAAGGCTTCACCCTAAAGTAGAGTCCCTTCAATTATCTGATTTTGGTTTTTGTATGTTAGAGGTACTTTATATTGGTATGTGGTGAGGAGACGAAGATCCTTGCTTCTACTGTGTGGTTATCTTAGCCCAGAAGTCTATAAAATTCTTTTTTTTTTTTTTTTAAATTTTAAACCCTTAACTTCTGTGTATTGACTTATAGGTGGAAGAGTCGTTAAGGGTAGACAATGGGGGTCAAGTGACTTGCCCAAGGTCACACAGCTGGGAAGTGTCTGAGGCCGGATTTGAACCGAGGACCTCCCGTCTCTAGGTCTGGCTCTCAATCCACTGAGCCACCCAGCTGCCCCCTATAAAATTCTTAATGATTTTTAAATGAATGATTTGGGAAAATTTTAAAGATTTCTGATGAGATGAATAAATAATTGATTTAATTGTCATTCTTCCTCATGGCCTAAGAATAGTATGAAATTGCCAATAAATTAATAGGGCAGTGTAAAAAATAGAATAAAAGAAAGGAAAATAATGTAAGAAAAATTTTAAATTTTGCAATCTTAAGCATTATATAAATGGGTATTTTCCTAAAGCAGTCTTTATATAGTATGGGGGAAAAAAGAAAGGAAAGAGAAATCCATATGGGAAAAACACAATAGCTAAGTACCCAGAAATGAAAAAAAAAAATACTACAAGTAGTCCAAGGAGAATTTTAAAGCTTTGTAAAAAGCAAACAAACTAACAAAAAACCAAAACAAAAAACTTAAAGAATGATATTAAAAGGAAAATTAGAGTATAGGCAGTAGAATTTGAAAAGAAATGAATTGACAGTTTGTGATATATAAGTAATAAATTATAATAAATATGTATTTCCAAGATAAACTAATTCTCACATTAGCTATGTAAAAAAAGCCATCTCCTTTTTTCTGTACCTCCAACATTTCCTTCTTCCAAAGATAGCAAGGAGTTTGATATAATTTTTATATATATTATCACATACATATTTCCCTTTTCATCATATTGTGAAATAAGACACATTGCTTACACTAAAGAAATAATTCATTGATTAGCAATTTATAATAAAAAGATCTTCATAAATTAGTGGCATTATGAAAAAGAAAATTGTAAAAATAGGACATGCAACACCCATACAACATAGGAATACAACATAGAATAAGAAATATAAGAAAAATTTGAAAGAAACATGGAGATCACTACAAACTAGTTATAAAGTGTACAATTCTGAAAATACATGCAGTAGTTTAAAATACATAAAACATAAACTCCAAGAATAAAATAGGTAATATAAAATTTATAACCAACAATAGAAGAGAAATTGAACAAGCCATAAATTACCTGGCCCAGAGAAAAGGGTGATAATGATTGTCTCACTTTCATCATTCTGGTATTTCTTAGATTGAATGAGCTTTCCTTTTGACACCCAAATTTCAAGAAACAAGATTGTTCTTTTCTATCGTTCAAGTAGATTTTTTTGAACACCCTGTATTTATCTTTTTTCTTGCTTCATTAATAGTTATTAAATTAGAAGGCTTTTCTAACTTATAAAAGTCATGCCATCTATTTCACTTAATATTAATTTTCTTCCTGAAGAATTATACTCTTTTGCTTATTAGTAAGATATTTTTGGTTGTAATCCTAGCTCCTTTGCCTTATGGATTACCATATTCCAAGACCTCTGCTTCTTTAGCATGAAAGGTATTAAATCTGATCCTAAATAGGGCTCCAAAATGTTTGACTAGTCTTTGTACCTACTTAACATACTTTCTCTTGGACCAGCAAGTTCTGGGATTTGGCTATAATAATTCTGGTAGTTTTCATTTTGGAATTTATTTCAGGAAATGATTAATTCATTCTTTAAGTTTCTATTTTACTTTCTTGTCCTAAGACATCAGAGAAGTTTTCTTTGATAATTTTTTGAGACATTATGCTAAAGCTTTTTGTTTGGTTATAGCTTACAGGTAGTCTAATAATTTTTAGATTATCTCTTTTCAGTCTGTTTTTCAGTTCAGTTGTTTTTATAATGAAATATTTCACATTTTCTTCTATTTTCATTTTTATGTTGTTTTATTTTTTCTTGATATCTCACGGAGTCATTAACTTCTACTTGCCCATTTCTAATTTTTAAGGAATTATTTTATATAGTGATATTTTCTATCTTTTTTCCTATTTTGGCAATTTTTCTTTTTAAGTTCTTCAGGTTCTTTTTTAGTTTTATGGTTTACAGAGTTCTTGTCAGTGTGTTTTTTGTCCCCTTTTACATTTGCCTAGCATTATTTTTAACTCATTATTTTTTCAGTATTTTTTGTGTCTCTTTTACCAAACTGTCAATTCTCTTTTCATAATTTTCTTGCATTATTCATTTCCCCAATTTTTTTTTCTGTACCATTCCTATTTCTTTAACTTTTACAGGAATTTTTGTTGCATGTGGGTCCTATTAGCATTTTTCTTTGAGTTTTTTTTTTGTTGTTTTCATATTACTATTTTCTTCTGAGTTTATATGTTGTCATCCCTGATAACCCAGTAACTTCTTATGATTAAATTATTTGTTTGTTGTTGTTTGCTCATTTTCCCAACCTATTTCTTGAGCTTCAGCTTTGTATTTAAGTTGGGTTCTGTTCACTTGGTATTGGTAGGCACCATTCCAAGCTCCTGGCTTTTTTCATGCCATTGTTTTCAAAACTAGTTCTGGAGATCTCCAATTTTGGGAACAGATATGGTCACTACGTTCTTGATCTGTGCTCTGGTCTTTATCAAGCACATACTAGTGTTCTTCTCTCTTTTGGTACTATAACTAGGGACCTCCTGCTCCCTTACAACAAATACATAGCATTCCTTTCCACCCTCCATTTGTAAACTAAAACTTTTTATGGGCAATAGCATTTGCCATTCTTTACCGCCTATACCCATAACCAGAAAAAGATTCCTTGTAATATCTTTCTGAGCATTTATCTGACCTCTTTATTGTCTTCAGGCCGAGAATTACTGGAGATGCTACTGTTACGGTGACTACGGTGGTCACTGTTGTCTGTGTGGGCTCCAGATAGACCTCCAGTAAACATCCACCCTGGTGTTCCAATTTTTTCCTGCTTACCTTATAAATTTTCTTAGTCTAGGGAAAAAGAAAAAAAAAATATATATACATATATATATACACACAACTTTTTGTTGACACTGCTGTCCCAAAATTTGATTTGAGACATTATTTTAAAGTTATTTGGAACCAAATGTTGAGAGAGTTTAGCTGGATAGCTAATTATAATCTACCATCATGGATCTAGTATTCATATTTTCTATTGTTTTAAGGATTAGGACAATCATTTGCCTTTCTCTCCTTCCTCCCTCACCTAGTAGGAGCAAAATATACTTTATTTGTCTATCTCATATATTGTTTTGGCCCTATGTTTCTCTATTCATGTCTCCTAATTACTGCAATCCCAGGACATCTTGAGAAACAAAAAGAAAAAAGATGTCCTCTTTTCCCAGAGGAAAACATGTACTAAAAGCCTTTTACATTAACAAGGTTATAAACAGTTTTGAAAAAGAATTTACTGACATGATAGGATACCAAAAAGGAAAACTTATAGATTAATCATGGCACATATATAACCCATATAGAATCCCATTGATATGGATACTGTAAACCCAAATTAAATCAGTCTGCTTGCCTTTCCCTGAATATGCACTCTCCTTTTTTTCACCTTATTTTCTTTGCAATTCTGTTTTCTCTACTCTGAATGCACTCCTCTATCCTTTCCTAATATTTGCTGCTCTATAACCCACCATTCCTTAGTGACCACTAGGGTTGAAAGTTAGATAGAGGAAAATTGGGTTTATTTAAGCATTTCATTGAGCAGACATATCTCTAACAAAATGTTATGGAGGATGAGCATGTACATATGCATTTAGTGTTTCTTCTATATCCTGAGTGTAGCTTTTCCTCTCCATGAAGACCTTTATATTCCATGAGCCACAATCTTTCCCTCATAATCTCTGCTTGTTACCACAAGCCCCAGCAAATGTTGCTTCTTTTTTCTTTTCTAATATTGTACAAATTTCAGTCAAGAATGTGATACCCAAAACAAACTGTCAAAGAATTATTTTATAAAGCTAGAAAACATAACAAAATTTAACTGAAAGAACAAAAGGTCAAGAATATCAAGAGAATTAAAAGAGGGGAGCCTTAGCAGAACCAATTTCAAACTATTTTACAAATAGTAATCATCAAAGGAATGGCTAAAAAATAGAGTAGTGGATCTTTGGGAATTATTAAGTATACAATACACAATAGTAAATGGCCATAGTAGCCTAGTGTTAGATAAACTCAAAGCTTTTGTGACAAGTCACAATTTCACAAAAATTTCTACCTAAACATGAAAGCAGATTGGCAGAAACTAGGAATAAATCAACATCTTAACTGTATGCCATGATAAGGTAAAAATGGATAAAGGATTTAGACATAGAAGATGATATTATAAGCAAATTAGAGGCACTTGGAAAAAATTACCTGTCAGATATATGGAAAAGGGAGGAGTTTATGATCAAATAATAGACAGAGGATTATGGGAAATACCACTAATTTTTATTTGTTTTGTTGGTGTTTAGACATTTCAGACCTCTCTGACTTTTCATGACTACTTTTGAGGATTTTCTTGGCAGATACTGGAATGATTTGTGATTTCTTTCTCTAGTTAATATTATTGATGAAGAAACTGAGGCAAACATAGTTAAGTGACTTAAATTTCACACATTACATGAAAAAGATTTTATATAAACAAAACTATTGCAGTGAAAATTGGAAGGAAAGAAATAATGTGGGGGTGCTAACAACAACTTTCTCTAATAAAGGCCACTTTTCAAAAATACATAGATAACTGAATCATATAATAATATGAGCCATTCCTTAACTAATAAATGGTTCAAGGCAATGAACAGACAATTTGATCATAAACTCTTCCATTATCCGTAGCTCTGACAGATAAATTTTCCTTGTGTCTCTAATTTACTTATCATAACCCTTTTTATGTCTAAATACTTTGTTAATCCTTCTTAATATAAAGCTACTGAATTTGTTTTAAGTGTTATTGAAAGACTTCCTTTTGTCCAAAGGCTATGAAATAACTTATCAGTATTTATCTGGGTTATTTTATATCCTGCTATTGCTAAAATTATTGATAGATACAACTAACTTTTTAGTTAAATCCCTAGAATTTTCCACATATATCATCACGTCATCAGCAAAGAGAAATAATTTATTACCCCTTTGTCTATTCTGATTCTTTCAATTTCTTTTTCTCCCCTTTTGCTATTACTTGAATTTCTAATACTATTTCAAATAATATTGATGATAATGGGCATGTTTCTTTTATTCTTGATCTTATTGAGAAGGTTCTAAATTTCTGCCCATTATAAATAATGATCGCTAGTGGTTTAAGGTAGATGCTTTGTATCATTTTAAGAAAAAAAATCTATTAATTCTTTATAGTATCTTTTAATAGGAAAGATTGTGTTTTGTCAGAAGTTTTTTTGTTTCTATTGATATGTTTTTATTTTTCTTATTAATGTTATGAATTATGTTGAATAGGTTTCCTTATATTAAACTATCCATGCATTCCTGGTATGAATCTTGTTTGGTCACAATGCAATAACTTTGTGCCTCACTAGAATTTAAGTTAGAATTTTTGAATCCATATTCATTAATGATATTGGCCTATAAATTTCTCTTTGTTTTTGCTTTTCCTGGATTATGTAGCAGCACTGTATTTTCTTTCATAAAAGGAGTTGGACCAAAAGGAAGCTTATGATTTATTCAATTTCTTTTTCTAAAATAGAATTGTTCATATATTCTATTTCTTTATCTTATAGTAATTAATTTTTGTAAGTGTTCTTCCATTTCTTTTACATTGTTAAATTTGATTTCATATAATTGAGCAAAATAAATCTTAAAAACTGCTTTATATTCATCATTAATAGTGTTATTCATTCACCTCTTTCATCTTTAATGCTAGTGATTTGGCTTACTTCTCTCTTTTTTAATCATATTATCCAATTGGTTTATGTATTTCATTGATTTTTCATACAATCTACTCCTACAACTGTTTATTAATGCAATGGTTTTCTTACATTTAGTTTTTTTTTTAAACCCTTATCTTCTGTCTTGGAGTCAATACTGAGTATTGGCTCCAAGGCAGAAGAGTGGTAGGGGGTAGGCAATGGGGGTCAAGTGACTTGCCCACAGTCACACAGCTGGGAAGTGTCTGAGGCCAGATTTGAACCTAGGACCTCTTATCTCTAGGCCTGGCTCTCAATCCATTGAGCTACCCAGCTGCCCCCTACATTTAGTTTTACTGAACTCACTTTTAATTTTTAGGATTTCTAATTCAAGGATTAATTGGAGATTTTTCATTTTTTTCTAGTTTTCTTAAATTTAATTTCCAATTCACTGATCTTTTCTTTCTTTATTTTATCTATGTAAGAATCAATGGATACGAATTTTCCTTAATTACTATATTCCATAAATTTTGGTATATTGTCTCATTATTATCATTCCCTTTTGTGAAATTATTTATTATTTCTATAATTTGTTCTTTAACTGATTCATTGGAAGGGATTGTTGGTCTACAATTAGTTTTTACTTTTATTTCCATGTTCTCTTATTATGTACAATTTTTATTGCATTATAGTCTGAGAAAGATGCTTTTAATAATTCTGCTTTTATGCATTTAAGCATAATGTTTATGTGCCCTAATATTATTTTTGAAAAGATACCATGTACCAATGAGAAGGTATACTTTTCTGTTCCCATCCAATTCTCTTATCATATTTAATTTATCTAATCATCTTATTCATGGCCTTGACTTCTTTCTTATTTTTTTTATTAGTTTTGTCTAGTTCTGAAGGGGAAAAATTAAAGTTCCCCACTATTATTGTTTTGTTATCTATTTCTACGTATAATTCATTTAGTTTTCCCTTTAAAATCCTCAATGTTATAACATATGGTACATATAGGTTTAATATTGATAATGCTTCATTATCTATGGTACACTTTAATGTAATAGTTTCCTTGTTTGTCTTTTTTGCTTATATCTATTTGTCTTTTATTGTTGTCAGAGATCATGATCACTACCTCTCCTTTCTTTCTATCAGCTTAGGTATAATATATTCTGCTCCAGCCCTTTGTTTTTACTAATTTGTGCCTCCTATTTTTAAAAGTGTTTCTTATAAACAACATTTTGTTAGGTTTGGGTTTTGATTCATTCTGTTATACATTTTTGTTTTATGTGAATTCATCAAATTCACATTCAAAATCATAATGACTAGTTGTCTATTTCCTTCTATTCTGTTTTTCCTCACTGTCCCTTTCTTCCTTTTTTTTGTTTTTTGCTTTATCCCTTTTCTGATGTCCAATTTCTTTTGTCTACTACATGTTCAATTCATATCCCTTTACAGAAAAACTTCCCTTCAGGATTTATGATCAAACAAGAAATAAAGAGCATTACAAGAAGTTAAATGAATGATTTGATTACATTAAATTAAAAGGCTTTTGTCCAAACAAAACAATTACATCCAAGATTAGAAGGAAAACAGCAAACCAGAAAAAAAAATTATAACCAGTTTTTCTGATAAAAGTCTCATTTCTCAAATATGTAAAGAATTAGTCAAATCTATGAAAATCCAAGTAATTACCCAATTTATAAATGTTCAAAAGATATGAATAGGTAGTTTTCAGATGAAGAAATAAAAGCTATCAATAATCATAAGGAAAACATATTCTAAATCATTCTTCCTTAGTTATGGTGGGGCTCTCCAGCTATCTATCAATTTTACATTATCTAAGATTGAATGTATCTCCTTACCTTCTTTTTTCTTTATTTTTGGTTAGATTTATCTAATTCTGAGAGAGGAGAATTAAAGTTCCCTGTTATTATTTTGTTATTCATTTCCATGTATATCTTTTTAGTTTTCCCTTTAATAATCTCTAGATGGTATAAGAAAGGGAAAAAGTCTAGTGTCTTTGCAAAGAAAATCTCCTTGTCAGCATTGGTGGGCTATGGTTCGAAAAATGATGAAGAGTCAGACATAACTAAATGTTTAAATGATAATAAAATGATTGATAGCAAAACAGGTAATAAAGAGATGATAGAGATGAAGGATCATGATAGATGAAAGATATGATGATAGGTAACAATAGATGGTAGATTAAAATAGATAAATAAATGAATAGATAGATCATATAGATCAATAGATAGATAGAAATAGGCAACAGATGGATATTTCTTATTATATAGCTCAAGTTGCTTCTCTCAAGACCTCAGACAGTTTTTTAAAACAATAAATTACAGAGGAATCATTGTATATAGTGAGGGAATGGGTAGAGGATGTGGTTTCTACTATAGACTAATTTGCCCACATTCTTTAAATCACAGATTGTGAAAAATAAAAATATCAATTTTCTGAGACATTGGCAGTTTTAGTGACTTGTCCACAATCACTCAATTCATGTCGTAGCAGAAATTTATTTTTACAAAGGACAGATGTAGCACTCCAGTCTTTGATCCTTTATCCCTGTTTTGCCTTGCACAAGTCATTTTACCTCCTTAACCCTGTGCTTCATTCTCTGTGAATGAGTCTCAACAGCCCTTCTAGCTCCAGATTTATGATTCCATTACCAGTGTCTAAGAGGATATAGGAGTATTCCCTTCCTAGTGCCGGACCCTACTGCATGTTATAATGTACGCAATAACATTTTATTAACTCTTTTATCAGATTTATTATACTTTGAATTGATTTTTGTTTTTATTTTTGTAATCCACTAAAACTTGTAAATATAGAAGAGGACATTATAATTATCTAAGGTTCCTTTTCATAAAGACTTCTATTGGTAAAGGACTATTTTTTTCAATATAGCCATAATTTACATATCTATAAACCAGAATATGCATCACTATTCCCATACTCTATTCTATTTGGGGTAAGTGTATTGGTGGTATGCTTCCTTGACTTAAAAATGACAAAGCTATGAGGAATTTGTATAACATTCTATAACAGAATCAGAATTTCAAAAAATTTTAACAGCCTGTAATATTGGTCTTAATCTGATTAGTAGAAATTCAGTATGGATAAATGTGAAGTAGCATACTTGAGTTAAAAAATCAACTCCACAAGAACATGATCAGGAACAGAACTAAACATCAGTTTGTCTGATAAAGATTTTAGGATCTTAATGAATTGCAAACTCAATATGAGTTAGCTTTATGATAAAAGCAGAAAAAACAACTGATGCAATCTTAACCTATAATTAGAAACAAATAATATCCAAGCCTTGGGGAAGTGATAGTACTCCTGAACTCTATCTTTATCATATTACATCTAGCTCCATGTGCCACATGTCAGGAAGGGCATTGATAAACTCCGAGAATGTCCAAAGGGGGATGGCCACAATATCAAATTACCTCCATTTAATGATGTGATTGGTTGAGGAAACCAATTTTTCACACATAGAAATTGTATTAAAGTATTCAAAAGGATCCCAAATGAAAGAGGGAACATTTGTTCATCTTATTATGAGGGGATAAAATTTATTTTGCTTATTGTAAGGGGGCAGAACTAGGAAAAATTTATGGAAATGCTTTGGACAGTGTACTAAATTTAGAATCTGAATATCTGAATTCAACTTCCAGTATGGCTAGTAACTGTGACAGAGCAAATCATGTATTTTCTCTGCACCCCAATTTCCTCCTCTTCTAAACATATGGCAAAACATTTACAGCCATTCTTAAGTTTGCTTCTTCATGAACATTTTACTATTTCTTCACACAAAGCCATTTTTGACTTGGAAAAAAAATAAGGTTATCTACTTCATAGCACAGAACAGTTATGAACTGCTTTGATCAAAGCAGTTTAAAATGACCTTGAAATATGGGAATCTCTATTCTTCATCCCAGATAGCTAACAGAATTATATCTACATTTTTTTCCTGTAATGTCATCCCATATACTATAAATCCTCTTTTTTCCCTTCTAAAGAATTTCTCTCTCTCTTCCTTTAAAAACTACAACAGTTAGATACCATGTAAAAGTTTAGCAGGTGCCATTCTGAAAAGTAACGGTAAGATTGACAGCATAGGTTATGCTTTTATTTCTTCTTAATGTTTTTTTACATAATTTCTTCCATTCATCAATCAAAGATACTTCCCCCCCTTAACTGCCAGTCCAGAAAATTCAACATAGGGTATGAAAAATCAAGGTGTGTTCTTTCCGCCTCTTAAATTTTCATTAGGAATGAGTCTGCCGTGGCAAATCCCAGTGACAGTTTTGTTGCTGACATTGAAGGTGCACTAGAATCAAATCCCTATTTCCATTGCTCTTCAACAACAGGAGCAGAATATGGCTCAGGAAGGTGGCAGAAATGTCGCAAAAGACAGAAGAGCCCATCAGTTGCATAATTGCCATTTTTCATAGTCACTTTTCTAACTGTAACTAAGCTTTAATTATAACAAAGTAGATCTTCCTCCAGGCTCACCAATCTGCCATTTGGATGAGGAATTCATTAAAAACAGTCTTCAAATGTCACTTACTTTCAAACTTTAATCCATATGCAGTAGTGGTAACAGTGATAAGCAATTTTAAAATGGCTAGTGCAGTTGATATAGCAAATATAGTTTTGTTGCTAATATTTTTTCAATTTTCATTATGCCTCCATTCCTCATTCATATACTCCTGCTGTGCATATAATGTTCTCTTTTTTTAATTGAAATGGACTAGTTTTGCAAGAAGTGATTATTTTGTTCTTTATGATTGTAATAATTTATTATTCAGTTAGTCCATGGGATATAAACTCATAGAAGAAATGAGAGTACAAATGGATAGGGAAGAGTAGGGTCAGCAATCATAAATATAAGTAGTGCTGATCCTACTATCTTAGGTCTTACAACTTTTTTTTTAAATCCTGCTGCTTTTCTAAAAAGATTAGCTATGCTACACTAAAAGTCAGTTCTAAGATATCAGGCTGCATGTGCCATTCATTTATTTTTATTTTTATAGGTACAGATCAGAGTGGAATTGCACCTGAGCTAGAAGAAATGTTCTGCCATTGCCAGCACGCTTTTCTTACCACTTCAGTTGTACAACTGCATACTCTTCTACTAACTGCTTCTTGACCTTTGGTACAAGATTCAAACTCCCTGCAGGTATCAAAGTCCTTTATCACTCTGCTTCTTCCCATATCCTTTCTCTCATCTCTTACCCTTTATCTTGCTACCTCTTCTCTACCCATCTATAACAGCCTCTTCTTTTAAATCTCTGCCCAAATTCACTTTGTTAAAGTAGTCTCTTAGTGACCGAAGATTCCTTTCATGAAATCCTGGACTTTCTTGGAAGTTTGCTAGGAATTCCACAGTATTTTAAAGGCAAGCGTTGATATTTGATTTTACTACGTTTTAGATAGGAAGACAACTCTTGATTTTTTATTTGTGGATTATGTTCTCTGGAGGAAATTTTTGTTATTTTATTGAACTTTGTGAAGTTTTGAATTTCTAGGTATTTTTCTAACCTCCTTGCACATTCCTGGATTTCTTCCAAGTGTTTTCCAAACTATTTTTTTTGTGAAAAGAAAGCGAATTATTTTAATACAATTATTTAATTACACAATAACAAAAAATATGGCTAGGAAAGTAATTCTCTTGCCCAAAGAATCCTTATGAAGCTTATTTCGAAGCCATATGTGCACTTTTGTGATATGTTATTTTTTATTATTTTAAAATCTCCTACCTTTCTCTTGTACAAAGAGCTGGAATTGGTACTTCCATTTTCACTGCTTACCTATGCAGTCAATTCAATATGTACACACCCAGTTATGAGTTCAAAAAATTCTACTCATTTTAACAAACATTGATGAGATGTCTATTTGATGAAGAAGTCCCTTAAAGCAAGATTCTGAGTTGAAACTCTTGAATGTGTTAACTATAGGGCTTTGGAAAAATACTATTTGTTTTGGTGGTTTGATTAAATATTATGTTTTTCCAATCACATGGAAAACAATTTTTATTGTATATTTTAAAAAAATTTTGAGTTTCAAATTCTCTCCCTTCTTTCCCCCTCCAAGAGGTGACAAGCAGTTTGATATGGCTTATCCAGGTACAATCATGCAAAATATATTTCCATATTAGGCATGTAAAAGAAAATAAATTTGAAGATTTAGAAAAATTAAATTTAAAAAGTAAGCTTTAATTTGTATTCAGACTCCATCAGTTCTTTTTTGGAGGAGGATAACATTTTTCATCAAAAGTTCTTTAGAATTGTCTTGGATAATTTTTATTGCTGAAAATAGCTAAATTGTTCATAGTTGATCATTGTACAATATTACTGTTAATGTGTACAATGTTCTCCTGGTTTTGCTCATTTCATTATGCTTCAGTTCAGGAAAGTCTTTCCAGTTTTTTTTTTTCCTAAAAGCACCCTTATCAACATGTCTTATAGGACAATAACATTCCATTCAAAATTATATATGCCACAACTTTTTCAGCCATTTCTATAATTGATTGAAAGCTCCTCAGTTTTCAATTCTTTGTCAACTCAAAGAGAAATACTATAATTATTTTTATTCAAATAGGTCTTTTTTTGTTTTTTATCTCTTTGGGATACAGATATAGCCATGGTATTGCTGGTTCAAAAGATATGAACACTTTTATAGCCCTTTGGGCATAGTTTCAAATTGCTTTCCCAAATGGTTGAAGCAGTTTATAATTTCTTTAGCAGTACAGTCATACCATAATTTTCCACATGCCCTTCAACATTTATCATTTCCTTTTCCATAATATTAGATAATCTGATAGGGATGGTGTAGTAGCTCAGAGTTGTTTTAAATTACATTTCTCTGATCAATAATGATGTAGCACTTTTATGTATGTCTATAGATAGCTTTAATTACTTGATCTGAAAACTGTCTTTTATATTCTTTGACCATTTATTAAATTGGAAGTGACTTGTATTGTTATGAAATTGACTTATTTTTCTATATATTTGAGTATGAGACCTTTATTAGAGAATTTTATTGTAAATATTTTTACAGTTATGATTTCAGTGTATTTCCATCCATCCTATTTTTTTATATTTATCCTGTACTCTCTTTTTAGCCTCTTTCTCCACAGAAGTATTTTGTTTTTGACTACCTTCTCTAATCCACCTCTATCAGCACACTCCTACCTCTATCTCTTTCCTCTGTTTAGTGTAAAACAGATTACTATATCCAACTGTGTATGGTATTCCTTCTTTGCACTCATTCAGATGAGAATTAGGTTCAATTGCCCTCATTCCTCATCTCTCATCTTGACTTGCACTGCAAATATTCTTTTGTGTCTATGAGATAATTTATGTGAGTTATTATGTGATAATGTGAGATTATGTGTGATAGATAAGAATCTCATTCTACTTTTCCCTTCCCTTTTCTCTGAGTACATTCCTCTTTTCCACCCCTTAATTTTGTTACCATCCTATCATTTTCAACTCATACCTATTCCTTCTGTCTATGTCTGCTCCTTCTAACTGTCCTAATAATGATGTTTCTTAGGAGTTATAGTTATTATCTATCTAGTAATGTAAACAATTTAACCTTATTGAATCTCTTATGATTTCTTTTTCATATTTACCTTTTTATCTTCTATGGAGAATTCTATTTGAATGTCAGATTTTTTTTCAACTCTAGTCTTTTCATCAGGAATGTTCAAAAGTCCTCTATTTTTATTGAATGCTCATTTCCCCTGAAGGATTATATTCAATTTTTGTGGCTAGGTGATTCTTGATTATAATCTTAGTTCCTTTGCTCTCTAGAATATCATATTCCAAGACTTTCAATATTTTATGTAAACTCTGCTAAATCTTGTTTCGCTAACTGTGACTCCATAATAGTTGAACTATTTCTTTCTGGCTGTTGGCAATATTTTCTCCTTGACATATGACCTCTTGGATTTGGCTATAATATTCCAGGGAGTTATAATTTTGCCATTTATTTCTGGAATTGATTGGTGGACTTTTGCAATTTCTATCTCTGGTTCTAGAATATCAGGCCAATTTTCCTTGATAATTTCTTAAAAGGATATCTAGGTTCTTTTTCTTTATCATGACTTTCAGACAGACCAATAATTCTTAAATTATCTCCTTTTAAAGTATTTGTAATTTAGTTGTTTTTGCATAAGATACTTCACATTTTCTTCTATTTTTTCATTCTTTTGATTTTGTTCTGTTGTTTCTTGATGTTTCATTGAATCATTGTATTTCACTTGTCCAGTGATAAAAATTGAGGAATTGTTTTCTTCATTGAGTGATTATATATCCTTTTGCGGTTGGCAGTTCTAGTTTTAAGGGAGTTTTTTTCTTCAGCAAATTTTTGGTTTTTTGTTTTTCTTTTTGTGATCAAATACACTTTTTTAAGAAGATCTTTTCTCCTATGAATTCTGCACATCTTTTTTTCCCCATTTGACCAATTCTGATTTTTAAATTCTTCTCTCTGCTGGACTCTTGTGCCTTTGTTCTATTTTTAGGTATAATTTTCTTTAAGATTTTTTTGTATCTCCTTTGCTAAACTATTGCCTCTTTTTTTCAGGATTTCCTTACATCATTCTAATTTTCCAATTTTTCATCTTCTCTAATTTTATTTTAAAATCCTCTTCAATCTCTTCAATGAGTTATTTTTGGTTCTGTGACCAATTCAAATTTTCTTTAGAGGCTTTGGATGTAGCAGTTTTGACTTTCCTGTCTTCTGAGTTTGTTTTTTAAAGTTTCTTGTCATTAGAGCTACTTTCCATAATCACATACTTTTTATTGTTGCTTGTTCATATTTGTAGCCTATTTATGGATTAAAAAAAATAACCTTACCTTCTGTCTTTGAATAAATACTCAGAACTGATTATAAGACAGAAGAATAGTAAGGGCTAGGAAATCAAGTTTAATTGACTTGCCTTGTATCAAAAAACTATGAAATGTCACAGGCCAGATTTCATCCCAGGGTTGCCAACTCCAGATCTGGCACTCTATCCACTCTCCTCACTACCTGACCCAATTTTTACTTTATTTTAAAGTTAGCTTCTGCTCCCATGACAGAAGGGGTACTGTAACAAGATTCAGAATTTTGGTGCAGCAGTTTTTATAGCTATTTTGGTGAACTATGAGTTTTTTCTTCTTCCAAGTTGGCATGATCTAAGGAGAGATTTGTTTGCTACTATCTTGACTGGTGTTTTTGTCTGTGAATGACCACAAATAGTTTTCCCTATGTTAGCAAACTCTGTTGTTCTAGTGCTCTTTCTTGACATGGGACTGTGACCCAGAACTGTGAGTAAAATCTGCGTATGGGCAATTCAACAGAGACCTGTATCCAGTCTCACTAATGGGACTCCTGCAATCCTCTGGCTAATTGTCTTGACCCCCCTTACTTTCTGTGTGTTGAGAGTTATGGAAGCTGTTATCCATTCAGTTTTCTCCAAGGTCTGTGCACAGTACTCAGTGCTGACCTATGTAGGTGTATGGAGCCTTGCTGTTGACCTATGCTAGTGCTGGGGATTTATTGATGGTCCATCCTGTGGTGGTGGCTAGGTCCATCTTCCTAGTTTCCCAAGGTATAGCCTGCTATTTTCTTGTTGTCCTTGTTTGTGCTAAATTGGGCTGTGCTCTCACTCAGCTGGGGCAGACCTTTCCTGTTGATCTTCTAAGCTGTCTTGAGTTAAAAACTGTTTCACTCTATCCTTCTGTGTGTTCCATCACTCCCAAATTTGTTTTGAGGCACTATTGTAAAGTTTTTTTGAAGGAGAATTTGGGAGAGCTTAGGAAACACCCTACTTTTTCTCTGCCATCCAAAAAGTACTATTTTTGAGTCTCATGTTTCCCTATTATAAAATCATTCCATGAATCTATCATCTATAGTTGAGGGTTGTATAAAGTTCAGTAAGGACACTATGCCTGCCTTCAAATCTTAGGCTCTAATATCAACCATGATGTTATTTTTTGGAAAACTTATTCCACATACATTTTTTTCTACAATTTTTGATAGTTTTTAGAGAAGTAAACTATTGTGCTGGGGTGTGTATGTGGGATGAGAGGCACCTGGATTTGCCATCAAGATACTTAAGTATGGAATTATCTGTGTAACAAAGGGACAGCTCTTTAAAGTCTTAATGTCTTCAATTTCTTCATTAAAATTTCAGCAATTTATTTATACTATATCTTGAAAGTTGTTCTTTTTTTGGAAGGTAGGGCAGTACTTTGTAATGAAGTATTCAATTAATGTATATTTATACAATAATAATCAATAACAATTGTTTATTCTCATATGATATTATAAGGTTTGCAAAGTGCTTTATAGACATTGAAACATTTCATCCCCCCTCAAAACCTATGAAGTAGGCACTGCTTTTCCTCCCATTTACAGATGGAAAATCTGAGGCAGTGGGAAGCTTAATTTACTTATCCAGGTCACACAAGTTATATCAAAGGCTAGATTCAAATTCAGGTGTCTTTAATTCTATATTAACTTTATTCAGAATCTTATGTTGCTTTTGGAAAATATTGCTATAAATAAAGGATAAGGAAAAGAGGAAATGCTCATGAACATTCTAAAAGAATTTCATGCATCTCAAAATCTTGAAAATTATTGTGTTACTGTTGTTGGAGTTGTAAGCTGATTTGATCATTCTGGAGAGAAATTTGAAAATATGCCCAAAGGACTCTAAAATTGTGCATTTCCTTTAATCCAGCAATACCACTATTAGGTCTATAGCCTAAAAAGAACCCCCCCCAAAAAGAAACAAAGAAAGGAAAAAAGGAATCTATTTGCACAAAAATATTTAATGCAGCTCTTTTTATGGTATCAAAGAATTGGAAATTGAGGGGTTGTTTATCAACTGTGGAATAGCTGAATAAATTGTAGTATACAATTGTAATGAAATACTATGAAGCTATAAGAAATGACAAGCAGGATGATTTTAGAAAAAATCTTGAAAGACTTACATGAACTGATGCAAATTGAAATAAACAGAACCAGGACACTATATACAATAATAACAATATTTTTGATGAACAACTCTGAATGACCTAGTGTTTCTCATGATTACCATAATCCAAGAGACTCATGATGAAAAATGACAACCATCTCCAGAGAAATAACTACTAAGAATCTGAATGCACACTAAAACACACTGTATTTCACTTTCTTTTTGTGTGTGGGTATGGGTGATATCTCTTTCATAGAATAACTAATAATGAAAAAAATATTTTATATGACTACACATGCAATATCTACATCAAATTGCTTATCATCTCAGGGAGAGAGGAGTAAGAGGAGAAAAGACAGGGGTGGGGACACCTCATTTGGAGAAATTGGAATAAAAAAATGAATATTAAAAATTGATTGTTTTATATAAGATTGGATTCATTCTGGAGGTGACAAGTTATGGAAGTCAAAAAATGGATAGCAAATTAGAACTATATGTAAGAAATCACAATTGATTGAGGAGAGAATATCCAGAAATATACAAATGCTGGATAGTTAAACCAGGACACAATATGCTTCACTTTACCCCTCCATGGTGATTTTTCTCCAAAGCTTTTGATTTTTCTAAGATTCTTGCTGTTATTCCAATATTTCATGATATTCAAAGGCTGATTTTCTTCTTTATACTTAGTCCTAGATCTTATGTTTCTGGGGAAAAAAAAAGCCATAGTAACAAAATCAGAACCTTACTTATCCCTGATTCTTTACATACATGGGAAAAATATGTTTAAGGATGGAATTTGTGCAAGAGCAGTGGACAGAAGGAGTCAGAGAAGGAGTGACTGACGATTGGTGACAGTTGGCGACAGTTGAGACCAGAAAGAGATTTCTGAGTAATGCTCCGGAGGAGGAAGCAGAAGGAGGGACTTCTGGCAGAGGACTGAGAAAGGGAAGAGGTGGACATTCCAGCTTCAATCCAGTCCTGAGGGTTTCCTGTGGATCTTTCTTTGGACATTGAAACCCTGATTCCCTGGTAAAAGGCATCCCATTGCTTCTCACCCAGCAAGACTTCAACCAACAAGTGAGCTAAGTTTTGAGACTCCATTTTGGGGGTGATCTCTTAGGCTCCTTCCCCCATTACCCAACCTTGCTGAGAGACCCTTTCCAGTTTGACTTGCAATTATAGAAAAGGATAGAATTAGGAAATAGAAATAGAAACAGAAGGACAAGGCGAGGGGAGACGCTTAGGAGTGGGAACCCCAAAGGTTCCCACCTGAGAGACAGACCTCACAGAAATAGAAAAGAGGGTACCCCCAAATCCCTCTGCCCTTCACCCCTTTTCCCAATCCCTATATTGATATTAATAAAAGTCATTCATTAGTCAGATAGCATTGCAGAGTGCCTGAGAGACAAGGGGGAGAGGAATCACAGCTTGGTCTGGCTATGTCCATCTTGAAGCCAGACCACTCACTGTGAAGTTGACTGACCTTGGGGGAGGCTTGCGTGAACCCCACCCTTATTCAGAATCTGATTGGGGTCCCCCATACCTCATCTTATAGGGAAGCTTCATCCCCAACTCCTGTGGGGTAGCACAACTATCCAGGTCACCCAGTTGCGTGGTGATACCCCTCAAAGTCTCTCAGGAGTGTATATTCGGCAGGAGAGGAGAGCTAGAAGAGAGTCTCACCTCATGAACTCTCTATCTCCCTTCTTCATAACTTTGGTGGCTAGCTTTCATTATTATTATATATGTAAACTGAATGAGTTGTATTTTTTTAAATTGCAAAAATCTCTCATGTTCCTAATTTTCCTATTTTTAAAGATACACATATTTTCTTTAATTCTGATATATATAGTTAATTTTATTTTCAATAAAATGAGGTGAAGTATGTGTTTGGTGTAATGGAATCTAAGGATAGATTTATGGCACATTTAATCAATTTTTGTTTTTTGTTTCTTGTCTTTTTTAAAACAAAATCCACCCAAAAAGAATAATAAACACTGTTCTCTTTTGGTACTATTGATAAAAGAAGTTTGCCCTTGGCTATGGATAATAGATTTCCATGGCTACACATTGAATCAGATACAATGTTAAAAGAAAATATCTGGAGGTGAATTGAATTTTTTGCTGTTTTCAATTTTTTCCACTTTATATTCTTCTAATTTCAATATCAAAATGTATGTCAATTCAAAACAACATTCTTCAATCTATCTATACAATTTCTCATATTCTTAGGCTATACTATAAATTAAGCATTTGCTCTTTTAAAAAAAAAGACTATTTGTCAATATACTAGGAAAAGAGTTTATTTTTGACCAAACCTACTTCTAAAGGTCATAGACCTTCATAAATTTTCTGTTACAGGATATGCAACAATATTTGGATTTGTTGTCAAATGAATCAGGATTACAAAGAAAAAACAAAGCTTGAAGATAAAGCTTCGTAATGTTGTTTCTATGTTTTTCACCAAGACATATCCATCACATATGACATTTTTTGTCATTACATGCTGGCAAAAGGCAGGCCAGACCCAAATCCAGAGGCTTCATACAGAGATGCTCAATCACCCCAAAAGTTCAGGTTTGGCATTCAGATAAATCTGGGCATAAAGTCTGGCAAAAATAGCAGGAGCAATGATTTTCTTGCATTATTTCTGTGTTCTGTGTTCTTCATGCGTGATGTGATTTGGATTTTTTCCAAACCATTTACCCAGACCTAGTTCTTTCTAACTGTGTACTTTTAATACCTCTGAAATGAGTTTTCCTTGTGATCTCACGGAGACACCGAACCTGAAGTGGAAATGTGGACAATGCTCCCGGCAGAGAGGTCTGTAATTGCAGCTGGAGCTACAAATGGGAGAAAACTCACACTATTAAGACATCTATTAAAACAAAATTGTTCTTTAAGGTAAATTCCTATTCAGATTAATATTAGACAGAATGCAAGCTGAAACATTTCAGAAGCATTTATCTTTAGAAGTAGTTGAACCATACAAGTGAAAATTTTCCTCTTTAGTAAATTCAAATGGAGGGGCGTTACTATTGACTAATTTTCCATGTTCTTGTGTTTTCCTTTAACACTGAATTTGTTGGGGAAAAAACATGAAGTTATTAGGTAGACATTTCATATAATGGATAAAGTGTTGGACTTGGTGTCTGAAAAAACTGAATTCAAATTTACCTCGTACTTAATAGGTCTATGATCCTGGGCAAGTCACTTAACCATAATCAGCCTCAATTTCTTAATCTGTAAATTGGGAATAAAAACAATACTCACCTCACAGTCTCTGATATTACCTAGCTAAATGATCCTGGTCAAGTAATTTATTTTCTCTCAGCCTTAATTGTGTCATCTGTAAAATAGAAATAATATTAGCATCTAAGCTCACTAGAATAAAATGAGATAATATATGTAAAGAACTTTGTAAACCTTAAAATACTACATAATGGAATCAATATTATCATCATTATCAATACTGGTATTAAGGATCCCCCCTATTTTAATAGTTCATTTAAAAAAAATTTGACATCCTTGTTTTGTAGCTGAGAGTGACATCAGTGATCATCCAGCTTCTTTATATTACAAGTGATGCACTAAGACTACCTAACCTGTCACAGAATAACTTCATACGACCTGAGAATTTAAATTAACCAAAATGTCATGAGGTACAATTTGCAATAATAAAGCCATTGCAAACTACATTTTGCTTTGTTTAAATGATATTCCCTTACATAATCTACTTTTTAAAATAGGGATGATTTGGAGTTGCACAATGATTTAGAAATGAATCACAACATAGCAATTTCAGGACACAAGAGAATTTCTAAAAATCTAAATGTTATTTTGCTCATTCTATATTTGGAAAAAAATTCTAAAATAGGACAAAGATATTTAATTTATCCATTTTAAAAGCAAAATCCTAAACTTCTTTGAAACAGTAAAGTTTAATAATGATAAGGTGATGCCAGTGAGGCCCAATTTTTTTGCATATTATCATACAGAATTCTACATTGTCATTATACTTAGTAATTATGTTGGAAAAACATAATTATACATTATAATGTATTTCCTGTATTACAAGTAATTATACCCCAAACAATTATTCCATGAATAATTCATTTTTCAGGAAATATGTTTTAGACCTATATTAAAACAGCATTTACACTTTATGAAAAGAAAAAAGGAAAAGGAAGATTTAACCTGCAACACCTTAAAGATAATATTCTTTCAGAAGATTAAAATGCTAACCCAAAACTCCAATATTTTTAAGGCCATTGTAATTGAGTGATTACAAACTCTTAGTTTAGCATCAATGTATTGAATCTGAGGAAAGGCCGGGCAGAAGGTAGGTCAGGGGTAGGAACAGTAGTAAAGTGGCTAGAAGAAATAATATCTTCATACCTTAGTACTGATTTTAGAATATGCCAAAGTATCTTGAATCTTTATTAGATCTTCATTCTTTCAGTAAGAAAATAAAAAAAAAGATTGTCTAAGAAAACATAGTACATTGGAAAAAGTCCTGGATCTGGAATGACAGAATGCAGGTTTGAGTTCTTCCACTTATTACTCATGAATACAAAAATATCACTTGAACTCTTGTGTCTTCTCAATTCCCTTATATATGAAATTAGATGAATGTATTAGTTGATTTCTACATTTCCTTCCAAACTTAAAGCTGTGCTTTCATGATTTGCTAGAATATTTGAATTCTACTAACTCTACTGAGAAGTAAAACTATTGAATAAGTTTCAACCCCTTTAATGGATATTTAAATATCCCTATCAAATTAGACACAACCACTGCCTATGATTTAATTAATTGATTCCACCCACTTTTACTAGTATCTAGTATTTGGACTAGATACTACCAATTCAGAGGAAGTAAACCATGGTGCAGAAATTCCCAGTTGACTTAAGATTTCACCATTGGATTGGAGGATGCCCACCCAGGTCAAAATATTGAATTAAAATTCATAAAAAAGTAAAAGACTTATATAAAGTCATTCAGTTAGCAACTTCCATGATCAAAAATCAAAATTCCATTGTCTTGTATTAATACATTTTTCTTATGCCTTGATCTTCCTATATCTGATCTTTATTTTCATCATGACTTCTCTTTTAGCTTTCAGTTTTTTCCCAGTCTCTTTGCCTTTCTTTCTATTTCTTATTTCTATTGCCGTTTGCTTTCTATTCTCATTCTTGACCCTTTAGTTCAGTGATGGACAAACTACAGCCTGTTGGCCAGATGCAGCTCCCTGAAATGTTCTATCCAGCTGCGTGACATTATTCCTAATCTGATGAATACAATGAGGTAGGATACAATACAATGAAACTTCGAAAGAGTTGCCTTAGAAATAGACTGACAGATGAGCATTTCCTTTCTTTTGGCCCCCTCTTTTAAAAGACCATCACTTGGAATACTATTGTGCTCAAAGGAATAATAAACTGGAGGAATTCCATGTGAACTAGAAAGACCTTCAGGAATTGATGCAGAGTGAAAGGAGCAGAGCCAGAACATTGTACACAGAGACTGATATACTATGGTAAAATAGAATGTAATGGACTTCTGTACTAGCAGCAATGCAATGATCCAGGACAATTCTGAGGGACTTATGGAAAAGAACGCTACCCACATTCAGAGGAAGAACTACAGGAGTGGAAACAGAAGAAAAACAACTTCTTGAACACATGGGCTGAGGCGGACATGATTGGGGATGTAGACTACCACACCAATGCAACTATCAACAATCTGGAAATAGGTCTTGATCAATGACACATGGTAAAACCAGTGGAAATACGCATCAGCCATAGTGGGGGGAACTTGGGGGGTGAAGGGGAAAGTAAGAGCATGAATTATGTAACCATGTTAACTTTTCTAAAAAATAAATATTAATAAATGTTTAAAACAAATAAAATAAATAAAAAAATAAATAAAAAGCCCATCACTGCTTTAGTTGAATACCTCAACTCTGAATTATCTGTTAGCCTTGAATTTCTTGGTCTTTTGTCTTATCACCACTCATGACTTGCTGAAACTAGTTCTTGATGATGTCTTCTATTTTACTCCTACTAACAAGCTGGAGAAAGTCATACATCTATGCATCAATATAATTTTTTGCTATATAAACTCAACTAGACTCTAACTATAACAAGACTATCCCTTTTCAAACATGCAATTGATTCTCAATCTCATTTTTCAAAAAAGCTATTACCAAGATTTTCTTCTCTTCTGAAATCTCCTATGCTACCCATTCCTCCATTATAGCTAAAGACATTTTTTGAGAAAAATAAGAGTTATTTTCCATTTCTCTCTATCTTATTCCTAGGTGTCATCTTTATTTTTCTCCTTCCTTTGATTCTTTTTCTAATAAAGAGCTAGTTCTTGCCAAGGTAAAGTCTTCTTCATATGGCTTGAACTCATTCCCTCCCATATTTTCCAGCTAATTATCCCCACTACGATGTCCTCAAACTTTTTAAATTTACATTGTGTCTCTACTGACAAGGTTCTTCCTGTTATCCTGTTACCTACAAAATCTTTTCATTTTTATTAAAAAAAAACAACGCTCATTAGAACTTTATCCTTCTAAGTTATTGTCTCTCTCTCTCTCTCTCTCTCTCTCTCTCTCTCTCTCTCTCTCTCTCTCTCTCCATCCAAAGAAATTGAAAAGGCTATTTATAGACAGCCTTCACATTTTCTCTTATCACTGCCTTCTAAACCTCCTGCAATTTATTCTGTGACCTGATCAATCAACTGTAATTTAGTTGTGGATCATTTCAAAATTTCCAGTTATCTTAATTTCCGCAAAACAATGGCTTTCCCTGCCTTTAGTATTCACCTTTCTTGATGTCTCTGAAGCATTTAACACTCTTCCCACTTTCTCCTTCTTCATTCTGTTTTCTCCTTGTTTTTTTTTTAATGGGGTACTGATCTCTCTTGGATTTTTATCCTACATCTCTGACAATATCTTTGCAGTCTCTTCCTGGCTCATTATCCATAATATACTTCCAATCTATGTGTGTATCCCGAGTTTCTGATCTTGTTTCTTTTCTCTTTCTGCTTTATTTTTCTTAGTGACTTCATTGGTTCACAAGCATGTTAAAAATATCTCTATAGCGATATCTCTCAGATATAAACATACACACTTGTAAAGGGTGTTACAAAATCCTTATTCCATTTTAATCTAATATCTATCTACTTTGTAATTTATATATACACAAATATATATGATATGTATCTGTGTATGCTGTATATACTTTTTCCAGCTCTAATGTTTTTCTCACACTATTTTTACAACATCAACTATTTCTGGGATATTTTGAATGCCAACCCCCAAAACATAGCATACAGTCTTTGAGCATTCTTCATTCAGTTGAAGGCAATACTAAGTCACTAATATCATTAATATCACATCACAATATAAATTTATCCTTATCTCCTCACTCTCACTCATTCCATGTATATATTTTGTTGCTTGTTCATGTTTTTCTCTCAAAATCTCTTAAATTCTTTCACTTTTTTATTATGATCATGCAATCAGCACTCTGATTCAGGTGCTCATCACTTCTTATCTAGAATATTGAAATAGCATCCTAATTTGTCTTCGTGTTCAACTTGCTCACCTCTCCAATCTACCCATCACACAGATGCTGAACTGATCACCTAAGCAGGAATTACTTCCCCACTCAATAAACTATTGCAGCAAGTAGTATAAATAGATGGATTCCTAATAGTTTGGGGATCAATTATAGACACTTTTGTTCAGCAGTTAGAATTTTTTTCTTTACTTTGTCTGAATTTATCAATTCACATCCATGAATATTTTAATATAGCCAAAATGGCCTTCTTGCTCTTTCTCGTGCATGTCCTTATATTTGTCACTTCCATCCATTTGCACTCACTTCTTCCCATGCCTTGAATATTTTCCTTCCTCTTCTTCATCTCTCAGAATCCCTAATTTTCTTCAAGGCAGCTCAAGAATCACTTTCTAATAAGACCTTTCTCGACCTCATCTCCTCCTTTCTCTCCATCACCCTTATCTATTTTGTATATACATATACATATATATATATATATATGCTATCTCTACTAGCTAGACAATAAGTTCATTCATTACAATAGGGCATATTATCACTTATATCTTTGTGCCCTCAACACCTAGCATTGTATTTGGAATATAGTGAGCATCTCATAAATGTTTGCTAATTGAGTGACTGAGGCAGCCAAGGTTGAATACAAAAATCACATCCCTTCACTATCAATCTATTTCTCTTTCTGATATACTACATTGCCTCTATGTACCAAGGCTTTGCCTTTGATCCTTTATCTTCTCTCTATGGAAAAAAAATGTGAATGCAGTAAAAAAGTTCACTTACCTTGGCATTATATTTTTTCAGAAATGTCCACATAGATAATGAGATTCATTTAAGCATTACTAGAGCTAATTCAGAATTTGGGAGGCTATGAAAGAAAGTGTGGAAGGGAAGAAGTATTAAACTGCATACCAAACTGAAGGTCTACACAGCTGTTGTACTGAATACACTATTGTATGCCTGTGAAACTTGGACAGTATACCAGTGCCACGCCAGAAAATTAAACCACTTCCATTTGAGTTGTCATAGAAAAATCCAAAAGATTATATGGCAAGATAAGGTACCAGACTCTGAGGTCCTTTCATGAGCTAAACTCCCAAGTGTTGCAACTTTACTGCCAATGCATGTTTATGGACAATTTACACAAGGAAAGCACTCAGAAGAAGTGGTGCAAAGACACTCTCAAGGCCTCTGAAGAGCTTTAGTATCAGCTGTGAGACATGAAGACTCTGGCACAGGGTTGCCCAGCATGGCATGCAGCTATCAAAAGAGGCTCCATTAGCAAAGAAGAATTTCAGTAGCACAGAGGGAACATGAGATGGAGATGGGGAAATCTATAGATCTCACCATCCCAAATGTTAAAAGGAATTATTTGTGCCCACCTATAGAAGAGCCTTCTGAGCTTGCAGTGGACAACTTAGTTACAATCAAACACACCTAAACCCAACTTTGTGATTTCATTACTCTTCTTTTAGAATGGAGGACTGACAATAGGTATTCTAACTTTGCTATCTTCTCTGTCTTCACATTTATTATTACTCTCCTTTGGACCTAATTATTTTTCTATTTTTATTTTGTATTACACTACTAGATTATTAGCTTGCTAAGAGCAGGCATTACCTGTTTTTTTATTCACTATTTTTCTAGCATTATATGCTTTATTATACAAAGCCTACATTTAATATGTATTTTTCAGAATGAATCATATACACTTTCTCCTTAACCTATAAGTAGTCACTATTTTAAATTGTCCATATTTGCCAAGTTCCTTAAACTTATTACATCCCAAAATGATCCAATAATAATCACTCCCCAAATGTTATCTCACTAATCTTATAAACTCTTTTCTCTCTTAATGGCAACACAACTTTCCCTGTTTTATACATTGGAAGCTAAAGATTTATTGCTTGTCCTTCACTCCACTCTTTATATCTAGTGAGATTTTTTTGTATTTCTTTCCTAATTTTTATCATAGCTATTTATATATGAGCTTTATCACTTCTTGTAGATGGATAGTTACTTCTTTGGAGTCAGGAAGAAAGTTTGATTTCACATTTCTAGCCCTTTGAGACTCTTCAAACTTAGGTAGGTTATTCTTCCAATGAAAGTCTGTCTCAGTGCTATGCTCAAAACCTTTCAACCATGGTAGGAACTGTCAGAGCTTATGTTCCCTTGGTATATACTTAGAGAACTCTTCATCATCTTCCTAGCAGGAGGAAGAACTAGAATGAGATTTAAATGGAAGTTGAAATAAGGGAGTATCCCAGTTTTTATTGCTGTATCACATATACAACAGATGCTTAATACAATTTTTCCACTAAACTCTTCTTTGGTGAAAATAAAGAAGAGGGAGGATGTACAGATTTTTTAAATGAAATTGTATTAAGAAGAAAAAGTAGTCTTGGAATGAGAAGGGAAAAAAAAACAAGTTTTGTCAGGGAAGAAAACTGAAGAGCATGAAGCCTAGAGGATGTGGAATAATGAGAAGAAAGTGAAGAAAAAAGAGTCACAAAAAAGAAAACTGGCATACAAAAGGCAAGACCTTCTTTTACCACAGGACTTAAATTCTTTCACTAGTGACAAATAATCATTCCATTCTTCACATTTGGCTACTACTCTATATATTTCTATTTAGTCATCAATCTCTCTTTAGCTACAGCAGAGACTCTCCAGGCTGTGATTAAATTGCACTCTGTCCCCTGTTTGTATTCTCCACATCAGTCCATAACAACCACCAGATAGGTACTTAGTACTTGGAGTTGTCCTGCATTTAAAGGACAATTGCAATGAAACTTTCCATGGGAATTACTCGCTAAATAGTATAATTATCCATTTTTAATCTGTTCAAATTGGAAAGTCCTATCTTTAGCTTAAATAGCAGAAATTAATAACAGTACCTGTTTGGGAATTAACCCTGTTGTTTTTCAGTAAATCTAACTGACTCTAAGAGCCTGCAGGCAGTAACCTCTATTATCTATCTAAAATATTTATTTACAAAATTTATTTATTGATGTGTGTATGTATCAAATGATTTAAATCAGTGTAATTGTACATATGATTATTCATGGACATATGTGTTTATAGATTCACAATCACAAATATATACGAATTAGCACATTTTATAAAGAAAAAGAGAGTGTATAATCAGATATATCTTCATTTCTGAAACTAGTCTTTTTCAGACTTAACAATGGATTTAGGAAGCTCTGGGATTGAATCCTGATTCAATTAATGAATAGATTCATGACTTTAGCCAAGTTATTTAAACTCATTGGACCCATACTAATTTATATCTAAAGGATTCTAAGATATTCCTAAACAATCTCACAACATTGTGGTCAAGCTTGGATGAAATAATGGATATGAAAGTATTTTTTATCCTTCCTCCCCCAACTCAAAAGCATGATACAAGACATTCTTGATCTTTTTCTGTGGCAGGATCTTCTTGAAACAGTTTGTTTCAACAATCACTTCCTGAACACATACTATAGGCTTTGTTGGAAGAATAAATGAATTAATGAAGACATAGAAACAACTTAGTGTCATAAATAAAGGGTGAGTTTGGAATTAGCAAAAGTACCTCTTAGAAATACTGTCTTTGTAACTGTTAGTCACTGAGCATCTCAAGATTCCAGGTAACTCTCTAAAACTTGAACAAATGAGTTATTCATCTATAGTAGTAGGGAGTTTCCATGCTTTCTTTTGACTTGCTTTTGCCAATGGGAGGAAGGCCTAGATTCTAAATAATGATGGTGGTAGTGATGTTGACGTTGGCAATGTGGTAACAGTAATGGATGATTTTGTAGCAGGCTAGCTTTATGAATGCAAGCCATCACAGAAACTAATTACATTAGTAAATAGTTGTCTGTGAATATGCTAGAAATTCACATCTAAATTTTCTGTACAAAGGAGTTTAATAAAAATCTCTTTTAAACATATACTTGGTATGGTCTTATTTTTTCTGTAACATAATATAGCTATTTAAGCTATAACAGTGCCTACATCTATGTGAAATAAAGAACTGAGACAATTTGGGGGAAGAGAGTTTTAGAAGAAATATAGTTAAGATGAGAAAAAAGTGAAAGATATTACCTGAATTATCTACATAATTGCCTCACTTTAAAGCCTATTTCCCGTTAGCCTATTTTTTCTTCATGCTAAAATTAGTCCAGTTACTTTTAACTTTTCTCAAAGGTCCAATCTCCAATATTTTAATCATATCAGTAGCTGGCCTCTGAACCCTTTACCACTTCTCTTTATACTATTAGGTTGTGAAACCTGGAACCTGCAACAGCACTCTAATGAGTTGCTGACCAGAGTTGACTGTAATGATGAGATTACCTGGCAGGTAATGGGGATTAGAAAAAAAGAACTATAATATCCTTTGTGAATGATCTATTTCTCAGTTTATATTCTTTACTATAAATGTATCAAGTTTTCAAAGCAGAAAATATTCACAAAGAAAAATAAGCTTTCTTTGATGTATATTAGTCTAAACCAATTCTCTTGTTAAATAATTTTTTTTTCTTTTAGGTGGTATAGTTCATATTCTTGTTTGAAATGTTGTTAGGTGAAAAAATATTGGATTTTTTTATTTGTAGACTAGGCAAAATATGTGCCACCTTTAACACAGGTTTAATCTGTGACCCTGGGCAAATCACTTGAACTTTCATTGCTCAAAATGAATATATAAGAATATATTGCAGAGAAGAATTTAAGATCAAACAAGAGATAGAAAGCATTTTAGGATGTTAAATGGATAACTTTGATTATATTAACCTGTAAAGTCTCTTCACTGACAAAACCAATGCAACCAAGATTAGAAAGAAAGGAGAAAGCTGGGAAAAATCATATTAAGTATCTCTGATAAAGGCCATATTTCTTAAATATATAGAGAACTGAGTCAAATTTATAAATTACATATCATTCCCCAATTGGTTAATAGACTGGTAATTGGTAGATGGTTAATGGATATGAACAGTCAGTTTGTAGATGAAAAAGTCACATATAATCACATGATAAAATGTTCTAAATTGCTCTTGATTAGAGAAATGCAAATTAAAATACTGTGATACGTACTCATACGTATCATATTGGCTAATATGACAGAAAAGGAAAATAACAAACATTATAGGGGAAGTAGAAAAATTGGGATTTAATTCACTGCTGGTAGAGCTGTGAACTGATCCAACCATTCCAGAAAGTGATTTGAAACTATCCCCTAATAGCTTTAGAACTGGTCATATCCTTTGATCCAATAATACCACTAATAAGTATGTAACCTAAAAAGATTTTTAGAAAGGAAAATGATCTACTTGTACAAAAATATTCATAGCAACTCTTTTTTGTGATGTCAAAGAATTGGAAATTGAGGAGATGTCCATTAATTAGGAAATAACAAGTTGTGGTATATGATTGTAATAGAATAGTACTATGCTATAAGAAATGTTAAGAAAATTTATTCCAAAAAAACCTGGAAATACCTACGTGAACTGATGAAAACTGAAGTGAACAGAAACAAAATAATTGTAAATAGTTACAGCAATAATATATTAGGAACATTTATGAATGACTTAGCTATTCTTAGTCATAGTTAGTGATCCAAGTCAATCCTCAAGGACTCATGATGAAACACTTCATCTGCCTCAAGAGAAAGAACAAAGCAATCTGAATGTAGATAAGACATACTTTTAAATTTTATTTTATTACTTCATTTTTCTTTTTTGTTGTTGTTCAACTTCTCTTTCACATTCTATTACAATCATATATCACAACTTTTTTTTTATCAGTTTCCCAATTGATGGAATACCTGCTATAATTGTTTTTTGTAAAAGCAGGTCCTTTTCCCCTAACCTTGATCTCTTTGGGATACAGAGCTACTAATGGTGTTTCTGGATCAAAGGGTATGCCCACTTTGATGGTCTTTTGGACAACAATGTCTATAATTTATATAAGAATACAAGAGAGATATAAGCAATTGTATGAAGACAGAGGGAAGAAAGTTAATTTTTAATAAGCTTTGATCAATAAACGCATCATATAGGCATTGCCATTTGAGTTAGGCCAAAGAGAAGGAGGAAAAAATTGCAGTGTTCCCCCTGAGAAATTACCTTTGTTGTCAGAGAGCTATGGGGTGAGCAGTAGTGACAACAAACCATTCATGTCAAATAGGTACTTCTCTGCAATTAAAACAGTGGGTGCTGAAACACTATAGAGCACACTAAAAATTTAATAACTGAACCTTCTCTGTCCAGAGAGTCCTAAAGCCAGAATGTAGATGTTGGGGCTAAAACCTAATAGATCAAAGGTAAGTCCAAGCAAGTATGACCACGTCTTTCTTAATTGCAGCAGAAATTGGTACCTGGAGTTCTGGAGGTGAAGCCAAGATGGTGGAGTAATCCAGAGCATCTCTGTGCCTCCATGAGAATCCTCTCCAACCAAGATTAAAATATCACCATGAAATAAATACAGGAATAAAAGAACCAACAAGGAGACAGAGTGAAACAACTTTCAAGAAAAGAAAAACCCAAAAGGTAGGCAAAGAACATCCGGGACACTAGGGTGAGAGGGGGAGCAGAGCTAGCAAGAAACTGTAGCAAGAAAGAAAGAGCAAGCCAAGAGTAAGCCACACCCCACCAACCCCACATCTACTGTCCAAGGTTTGGGAACCTAAGCCCATAGTCGTGCAAGCCAAACCATACCCCTTGAAATTTCAAACCTGTGGAGAAGTATGGAGCCCCAGCCCAAGGAATTCTAGTTTGGGCTTGGATTAAGGACTTCAGTTACACTTTGGGGTGACTGATATTACTTAGTACTGATCTTTTTGCCTAAATCTCAGAGTAGAGCTCCAAGACAGGACAATAAAGGGTGTGCCTGATTGGATCAAATACACAGTGAGACTAAAATCTTGAGTCTAAATCTCTAAATCTGGGGCTAGAAATTTATCAGCCTCTGACCTGATCAAGTTCAGAGTGAGATCAAAAGCTTACACCCAAGCCTGAGGCAAGTCTTTAAGCTATCAGCATTTCAAGAGCCAATTGAATCAGAAGGCAGAGGAGGCTTTCAGAACTCTCAGCCCTCAGACCATCACATCATCCCCCCCAAACCTTCCTTTTATATAGGAAAATTGAGCAAACAACAATGGAGACAAAGAGCAAGGTATAGACACAGAAGGGGACAGTGAAAGCAAAGGAAACACATGCAAAGTCCAAAAGAAAAATATGCATTAGAAACAGATTCTGGAAGAACTCAAAAGAACTTCAAAAACCAAATAAGAGAGGCATAGGAAAAGTTGGAAAGAGAAATGAAAGTTATGCGAGAAGAAATGGACCAATTGGAAAAAGGAGAACCGAAAACTGAAGAGGAAAATCAGAAATTGATACCTGATGCAGGCAAAAACCTTACTATTTAAAAGCCTTAAAATGAGAAAATAAAAGAAACTAGAAAAACCAAAATTTCCTCCAAATGGAGTTATACTGCAACTATAAATAGATTCAAAAGAAAAAAGTTTTTCTATACTAAAGAGAAAATAGCTAAAATTTGAAGAGTATTTACTTTGTTCCAAGTATCATTCTTAATATTTTATAAATATTATCTCATTTTGTCCTCATAAAAGCTCTTGGAGGTAGGCTCTATCTCTATTTTTACAGATGAAGAAATTGAGGCAAATGGAGATTAAGTTACATGTCCAGGGCCACATGTCTAGTAAGTGTCTGAGACAGGATTTTAACAGTTTTCCTGACTTGGGCCTGGCACTCAATCAACTGGGACATATCTAAAAGAAATCAGGCAATACTTAAATGAAATTAAAGCTCTGAAAGAAAGAATTAGAAGGAGAATAAGTAGCTTAGAATAAAAATGGTGACCTTAATCAAGAAATGGACCCATTGGAAAATACTATTAACCAAACAGAAATAAATGATTTAATGAGACAATAATAAATAAAACAGAATCAGAAAACTGAAAACAGAAGAAAATGTAAGAGATCTGATTTTTGAGAAAACCGACTTGGAAATAGATTAAAGAGAGATAATTTAAGAATAACTGCAATAACCAAAAATGTGATTTTTAATAAAACGCCTGAAGTATTTAACCAGATTTCTTAGAAGCAAAGAGCTAAGATAATATAAAGATTATATAAATCACTTTCTGAAAAGAAGCCCAAAAGGAAAAGACTTGATATCTAGATAGCCAATATCTAGACCTCCCATATCAAAGTCAGGATATTGCAAAGTATGAATGATCTTCAGAATGATGTTCAGGTACCAATGGACCATTAAGGTTATGCAAGATTTGGCATCTTCTTTTATAAGAGGACATCTTTTAACTCAATATTCAAAAGACACATGGTACAGAATTAAAATCAATATCTTAAGCTTGTGAATGGATGTAATCAACAAAGAAAATAAATGTAGAAAAGATGGATAAAAGATGAGAGATAAGAAAGAAAAAAAAAGGTGTATTCCTTTTTGTCCCTATTTATTTTTCTCCACATATTTATTAACTTCTAGGACTTCATTTACCTCTCTTACCTCTTTCTTATTTATTTTTTGGTTCGATTTGTCTAGATCTGATAGAGGAAGATTTAGGTCTCCCTTTAGCATTGTTTTACTATCCATTTCCTCCTTGAGCTCTGCCAATTTCTCCTTTAGAAATTTGGATGCATTTGGTGCATACATACTGAATATTGTTATTTCCTCTTTGTCTATACTGCCTTTTATCAGGATGTAGTTACCTTCCCTATCTCTTTTAATCCGCTCTATTTTTACTTTGGCTTTGTCTGATATTATAATTGCAACTCCTGCCTTCTTTTTCTCAGTTGAAGCCCAATAGATTTTGCTCCAGCCATTGACCTTAACCTTGTGTATGTCTACCTGCCTCATGAGTGTTTCTTGTAGACAACATATGATAGGATTTTGTTTTCTAATCCACTCTGCTATTTGCTTCTCTTTTATGGGAGAGTTCATTCCATTCACATTCAGAGTTATAATTATCCACTGTGTTTTTCCCAACATTTTGAATGAGGAGAAGCACTTCAATTGGGGAATGGGTGAACAAATCATGGTATCTGTTGGTGATGAAATACTACTGTGCTCAAAGGAGTAATGAACTGGAGGAATTCCACGTGAACTGGAATGACCTCCAGGAATTGATACAGAGTGAAAGGAGCAGATCTAGGAGAACATTGTACACAGAGACTGATACACTGTGGTACAATCAAACATAATGAATTTCTCTACTAGCAGCAATGCAAGGATCCAGAACAATGCTGAGGGACTTATGAGAAAGAAAACTATCCACATTCAGAGGAAGAACTGTGGGAATAGAAACACAGAAGAAAAACAATTACTTGAACACATGGGCTGATGGGGATATTATTGGGGATGTAGACTCTAAACGACCATTCTAGTCCTATTATCAATAATATGGAATTAGATCTTAATCAATGATACATGTAAAACACAGTGGAATTGTGTGTTGGCTATGAGGGGGTGGGGGGCTTGGGGGAAAGGAAAAGAACATGAAACATGTAATTATGGGAAAAGTATTCAAAATTAAAAATTAACAAAAAAGAAAAAGAAGAAAGAAAGAAAGGAACAAACAAACAAACAAACAAACAAAGAAAAAAAACAAAGAAAGAAAGAAAGAAAGAAAGGAAGAAAGAAAGGAAGGAAGGAAGAAAGGAAGGAAGAAAGAAAAATACCAGGAAGTGAATAATTGCAAGCAAAGCAAATGTCCTGTTTCTGTGTTGCTGTGCAGTCATATTTGTCTCTTCATGAACCGTTAGCCACAGCAAACTGCTGTCTATGTTTTATTTTCTTTTGGCAAAGGTAATGGAATGGTTTGCCATTATTCCATTCTTTTTCTTTGGATTGAGACAAACAGAGGTTGAGTAACATGCCTAGAAGTCACACAGCTAGTAAGTGTCTAAGACCAGATTTGAACTCATATTTTCCTGACTCTAGGCACAATATTATTCATTTACCCATCTCACCTAGCTGCCTTCTTATTAAGAAAGGAGAAATTAAAGGGGAAAAAAGAAAATAAACAAACAGAACCTAAAATCCATGAAAATGTTTTTCAGTTGCCTTTCAATTGACTGGGAAATAAATTGTGGTATATACATGTAGTGAAAATTATTGCTGTACAAAAAATAACAAAAAGAGATCACTTCTAGGAATCCTAAACTGTATAAACATATGCAGATTAAAGTAAGTAAAAACCTGAAGAAAAATTTTTACAAGGAAAACAATATTGTAAAGAAAAATAACTTTTGGACAGTTAGTTGGGTCTGTGGATAGAGTCAAGACTAGAAATGGGTGGTCTTGGGCCCAAATCTGGCCTCACACACTTCCTGCTTATATGACCTTAGGCAAGTAATTTAATTTCCCTTGTCTTTCCTTTACCACTCTTCTGCCTTAGAACTAATACTTAGTATTGATTCCATGACAGAAGGTAAGTTGTTTTTTTGAAAAGAAAAGAGACAAAAAGAAAAGAAAGGAGAAACAACTTTGAAAAATATAAGAATTTTGAATAAAGCAATGACAAATCATGTCTGTAGAGGAACTTTAAAGGATCTAGCGGATGTTGCCCACATTCTGACAGAGAAATGTGATGGTCATGAGGGGAAGAAATATACACATCTGGACATGGCCCTGTGGATTCATTTTACTCCATTATTCTTATTTGTTACTAGAACTTTCTTCCTTTATTTTTCCCTTCCTTTCCATCTGTTTTTTTATTGGGAGGAGGGCAAAGGGAAAGTTTGTCCTCCGAAAAAATTAAAGAAAAAGCAGGCATTGTAATCTTTTTTGATGTTTAGAAGAAAATAAGTGAATTTCAGGAGAAAGTGCATATAAATAAAGCAATTTTGAAAGTAACAGAATTTATTATATGTGTGTGTGTGTGTGTGTGTGTGTGTGTGTGTGTGTGTGTATGTAGCAAGAAAAGCAAAATGGACATCAAGTTTTCACATAGAATTTGCTCTTTTTGTTCTCTGTATGAGGAAATGCCCCTTTCGGGATGTTTAAAATTCAGAGTAAAAGAAATTTAAAAAGAAGACACAGAGATAGAAAACAATTAGTCAATATACGAGTTTGGCTAGAATATCATGAATGGAAACTAGATCATCAGCATAGTTTGGTCAGATTGACCATTACATTCTAAAGTGGAACTCCAGTTTGCATATAATGATCGACATATTGAGCATTTTATCAACCCTGAACAAAATAGATAAATTTTTTATTGAGCTCAATTTATTGCAGTTTATTTTTAATAGAATAAAACAAATAAATTAAAAAGAAAATTTAAAAATCAGATCGTATTTGAACCAGGTAACCTTCACAAATTTGTTAGGAAATTGGACTCAAACTATTTTACTTCAGCTCCATCCCAAAGAAAAGGATTTTAAGTTAATCGGGCACTTTCATATCTGCTACTTTTATTTTCACATTTTCTTTTTCATTTCATTTTTTCTTTTTGCTTGCATGTAATCATTAAAAGAAAATAAATATTCAAGGACAACACTCCTTTATGACTTTGTTTACATTAAATTTAGTTATTTGTTTATATTATATTAGGTAGTTGTACAGGACCACAAGAGATACAATTCTGCCCACAAAGTCACTCCTCAAATTTTAAATTACAGTCAATTCATATATCATTTAGGAGATAGATATAAGTTGAAAAACTGTTAAAGCCTTCACATACATTCAATTTACTAAAAGCTTTAAAAGGCTTCAGTATTCTCTGGTCATAGATATAAACAATATGTGTTTGACTCAGTTAAAATAGTATTTGTCCATTTGGAAGGAAGAGTCATTTCAGATTAGACAATGAGCAAAAAATCCCAAAAAACAGTCAGAGAGGTTGTGAATGATGGAATTGTATGATGTAGAGAAGCTAGGTGGCACAGTGGTTAGATTGTTGGATGTGGAGTCAGGAAGACTTATCTTCCTGAATTTTAATCTGACCTCAGACACTTACTAGCTTTGTGACCCTAGGTAAATTATTTAACTCTGCTTGCCTAAATTTCCTTATCTGTAAAATGAGTTGCAGAAGGAATTGTTACACCACTTCAGTATCTGTGCCAACCCCCCCCCAAAAATATATGAATGTAGTTATGAAGGGTTGGACATGACTGAAAATAACTGAGCAACAAATGCCAAAGGATAAAGAATTCTGAACTTGGATTTCACGGTTCCAGTTTGAGTACCAGTTCTGACATGTAATCTGAAAATCACTTACCTTCTTTGGGCTACTATTTCTTAATCTGTAAATGTTTGATAACAAATTTATTAGCTCCCTCATAGCATTGCTATGATGTGTGCAAATAATCTGTATAGTATCAACATGATTATATAATTGTATTCTATTATCATAGGTGAGACAGTATTAGTTGATTAAAAACTTACTTTCTACAAGATTCTTAATGTTCAAAGCAAAATGATATATTTATAGGTTTCTAATTTGAAAAATAAGGTATGTTTGAAAAGGTGAGAAATGTAAGATTACCCTCCAGAGTTAGGGTTACTAACTAGGAGGATCACTTTAGTAATTCAACCCTGCTTTAAAATAAGGGCTACAGAAAAAGGGGGGGAAAGGGTCAAATTGAAGAGACCAGAAAAGATAAATCAGCAAAATTGTGTGATCAATTGGACATGGCAGGTGAAGGAGATAGGATCAAAAACAACTCTCTTTTAAATTCTCATTTATTTTCTCCTTGTGTGTTTACAATTCCCTTCAATAGTGTTCACTCCTAAGAGCAAAGGCTATATAACCACCTAATTATAAAATTCCAAGTACAATACAATGTGTCATAGAAATTACAACAAAAGAAAACAATGCCGAATTTAAACTGTCTTTTTTAAAAAAAAAAAAACAAAACTATCCATGAACCTGGTCAAGTACACTTCAAAGATCTTACATCTCTTCTGCCCTTTATATTCTCTACAACCTCATATCAGATTGTATATTTTTGTCTTGCTTTCTGTGAACATTAATTGTTCAGTGTTTTAAACAAACATTCAGTCCCAGCTTTGTGAGAGTGAAATTTTAATAAAATAAATAGTAGCTTCCAGAAAAATGACTGAGTTAGAAAGTATAGATAAATCATTTTCCTGTTATCAACCTAAAAGAGCTAAAACTATGCCAAAATATAGTATAAGGGGAGAAAGGGAAGAATTTCACACAAGAAAAGCACATTAAACCCTACCTGAGAGACTAAAGACATAAACAAATATAGTTCCTAACACAGTACTGTTAGGTAAAGAATACAAAGAGAATTTACTAGGAAAAAAAGATAGTAATTCTTTAGTTACTATTAATAGATCCTTAAAAGGAAGAATGAAATGCCCATAAAAATCCAAGAATGAAAAGTCTAATGAAAGAAATGCCCCACTAAAGCCCTAAAATGCTAATAATTTGAAAAATTCAGATTATAACAATCGTTAGTATAAATCTGAGTATATATTCATACTCCTCAAGTGAGCAAATTAAGAAATCTAATCACATTGTGGGAGTTACTGTAAAAAGATAGACACATTAATTGACTGTTGAAAGAGCTGGAATTGGTTCAACTATTATGGAAAATACTTTGCATTGCATAAGAAAGTTTACTAAAATATTCATACAATTTGACCCAGAAATTTTACTTCTGATATTATATCCCAAGAATATCAACAGCAGAGAAGGATTCTTATATACAAAAATGTCAATAGAACCATTATTTTGAAAACACACCTTAGAAACAAAATATGTGTCCAACGATTAAAGAATAACTGAACAAATTAAGACATATGAGTGTTTATTGCTTCATTTTAAGAAATGACAAATATGAATTCAGGGAAAAATGAGTATGAAGTCATTCAGAGGAAGAATGCTAAGTTAAAAGTAAACATAGTGACTACAAAAATATAAATAAAAGCAACTTGAAGATGGTATAAAAATAAGTCAAATGTAATAGTCTGGACTAAATTTAGTATTAACATCCATATATAATTTTAGGGAGCCTTTGAGATGTGCCAAGAAGCACTTGATATAACAAAACAAAATGTATTGGTAATGTAAAAAATTGAAAAATAAAACAAGATACACTCCTGGAAAAATATCACAATTGTATTGAGATCAAAGACAGTTGTGTAAGAATCTTGATTGAAAATTAATGGGCATGTACTACAATTATCTAGAAAGAAAGAAGAAATAAATGAAGAATTTGGGTAATGGATGTTATCCCTGGAATGGGGGCATAAAGTGATAAAGGATTTAAGTTTGTGCAATATTAGGAATATTATTGATTAGTCATTGATTTTGATAAGTTGAGTAAGAGGAGAGAGAAGTTTCTGTCAAAAGGACTCAAACCAGTTCAGAATACAAAGTAATTGTCCTGTTGGAATTCCCAGGTGGGGGGTATTAACTGCAACTGGGAGCTCTGAGATTCTGGACAGTTGTATGACTCTCTCTTTGGGATCAGAACTCAGTCCTGGAGGCAGCAAAGTTCCTGAGCTCCTTGGTCTTTCCCTGTAACATTAAGGTTTCCTTTTTATCTATCACCTTCTTAAATCCTTATAACTTTGATTAAATTAAGATTAAGTTTTTTTTTTTTTAAATTTATCTTTGTTATCCATTGTGCTAGCCTACAAACAAGGCCTAATACTGTTACCTTGGCCCTTTATTTTGAGCATCTGACCAACAACAATAAGAAGATATTGAGTCTAGAAATTATTTTAACAGCAACTACAGGACCTCTTTCTTCCCAAAGTGGAATTAATAAAGCATATTTTCTTTTAATAATATTATCCTTCAAAAGTCAGTAAGACCAATAAGAGAAATTTATCTTTTTTCTCACCAATAAGTTGGGAAACTAGTTGATTGGATGCACATGATAAGAACTTTGAAGGAGAATATGACTACAGATCAAAATATTAGAGAAACTAAACCATAGTTTGTCGTTCCTTCTATATTTGAGGACAATGGGTTTCAGAGGTTAATCACAAAATCTGTTTATCATCTGATAATCTGATAAGGACAGTTTAGTTGGTAAGGAAATAATGGGACACAAAGATCTTTTAGCTCATGTTCTCATGTTTCTGGCTCTGTCTCCAGGAGCATGGAGTTTATTATATATATATTTCAAGACTCATTTCACACAAAAGAACCCCCCCCCTGAAACTTTGCAGATGCCTAGAAGTTATAAATTATGTCATATCAAAACACAAAAGGTCTCATTGGCTTCAGAATAGAACAAGACCAAGGCTAAATTTTAACTGGGTTCTTATCAGAAAGCCAAGTTGGGGAATATTTTTCTCAGGGTTGAATTGCCCCTGCTAAGGTTTTGGCCTTGGCTATACCAGGCAGCTACATTCCTGGCCAAATGGGGAAAGTGTTAACCTTTTAAATTCTGGCCCGCTAGGAACCTAACGCTCTTCAATAAGGCCATAATACTTTTCAACAAGATATCACAAGGATCACAAAAGGGGTCAAAAGAGGAGTCTCATATTTTTATCTATTCTCTTATTGGCTTCCCACATGTTTCCCCCTTTTCTTCAAATTAAAATGATTTATTACACAGGAAAACTTTTTAATAATGAAAGGAGTCATCAATTAGTTATAATCATCAGCTATAGCTGAATCTTATAGGATTTACAGATTAAACTATTTATTTCTGGCTCTCTACAGGTTAACAGGGAAAAATGTATTAAATTCTATTAACTAAAACTATACAGGAAAAGACAATCTTAACAGATATATTTTTGAAGCTGAAGAGATGGCCTGAAACTTGAAACCTACAGGACTCATTCCTCCCACACACACAGGCTTGAGTGAGTAGGGAGGGGTAGGTACTCCTTACTCTCACCCCTCCCACCAAGTAGTTGGATTCAGTTGGAAATGGAGGATGATCAGATACACTGGCTTGGATGAGCAAGGCTAATCCCCTCAAGATGTTCATTTTCTTAATGTATTTCCCCACAGGTTTGACTAGGGAAGACAGGAGAAGCTTGATGTCTGGTAACTATCAGGGAAAGAATGAGGATCTGACTTGTTGGTCTGGCAACTGAAAGGAACCAAGCTTTATGGAAGAAGTGAGTATTCCCAAATAAATAGCCAGGCACAGCTATCTCAAAGAATGAAGTTTTCCTGATAAAAGAGGAAGGGGAAAGAAGGGAAGGCTTTCAAGGATTAGGATAAGATCTGGGAAGCCCTGAGCTATTTGGTAGAAATGGCCCTTCCCCCTCCCCCCCTCCCCCCCCCCGGAGGGAGTGGCAGATTTTATATCTAGCTTGGCTGAAAAGCCTGTAATTATCACTTCTAATATCTAAAATAACTAAATAACAATTGTGCTTTTGCTGAAAGGTCTGTTCATCTAAATAGGCAAACTGCAGAGCAGAACCAAAATGGCTTTTGCCCCAAATGGCCTCCAAAGCAATCCCAAAACCGGGAACAGCAAGCAGAGTGACCTGCTCACTTCAACCCCCAGGAATCAACTGTCCCTAATTGTCTTCAAACTGTCCCCTCACCCAGAGTTCTTGGGGAGGGGTTCCCCTGGAATTCTGGGTGAGGCTTGACCCTGTATCTTGCAGGAATTCCACCCTGCCATTTCCATGTTACACATTGCCAGTTTTATTGTTAATTATAAATCATGAAAATTTTAAGACACAAAGGAAAATAATTCTAATGAGTAAGAAAAGCAGAAATTTTCCAAGGAGGCTGATAACTCATTCTCCAACTTAGATTTTACAGTGCTACATACAAAAGATGTAATCAAACATAGGTAATGAGTCAAATCAATAAGCATTTATTAAGCACCAAATAAGTTCCAAGAAATATGTTAAGCACAGGATATGTAAAGAAAAGCAAAAGACAGACCTGCTCCCAGAAAGCTCAAAGTCTAACAGAACAGACGACTTGAAAAGAAGTATGTAGAAATAAAATATGATTGAAATAAATTAAATAAATATATATAAAAGAAAACTACAAAAAGTAGATGAAGTAAGGAATTATCTTTTTGTAAATATTCATCCATTTCACCTAGATTGTCATATTTATTTCCATATATCTGAGCAAAATTGTTCTTAATAATTACCTTAATTTCTTCTTCATTAGAGGTGAGGTTGCCTTTTTAACTTTTGATACTGTTAATTTGGTTTTCTTCTTTCTTTTCTTTAATTGGATTAACCAGTACTTTATTTTATTTGTTTTTTTCAAAGTACCAACACCTAGTTTTATTTATTAGTTCAATAGTTCTTTTTATTTAAATTTTATTAATTTCTCTCTTGATTTTTATGATTTCTAATTTAGTGTTCATTTGAGGATTTTTAATGTGTTCTCTTCCTAGTTTTTTTTAATTTGCATGTTCAATTCGTTGACCTCTTTCTTCTTTAATTTGTTGATATATGCTCTCAGGGATATAAATTCCCAGCTCCCCCCCCCCCCAGTACTGCTTTGGCTGCATTCCATAGATTTTGATAAGTTGTTTCCTCATTGTCGTTCTCTTCAATGAAATCAGTAATTGTTTCTTTGATATGTTCTTTGACCAATCAGTTTTGAGGAATTAGATTATTTATTTTCCAATTAGTTTTAAATTTTCCTTTCTACAAGTCTTTATTGGTTATGATTTTCATTGCATTATGGTCTGAAAAAATTGCATTTATTATTTCTGCTTTCCTTTATATTTCCTTACAATGTTTTTATGGCTTGGTACATGGTCAATCTTTGTATATGTCCCATGTGCTGCTGAAAAGAAGGTATATTCCTTTTTATCCCTATTTATTTTTCTACAAAGTATTTGTTACCTATAATTTTTCTAATATTTCATTCACTTCCCTTATGAAGTAAGGAATTATCAATCAAAGAATAATAAGCAATTTTATTTTTATTTCTATTATTTATTTATTTATTTATTTATTTAGGTTAATTTTCCATGGTTCCATGATTCATGATTTTTCTCACACCTCTTCCTTATGTCATTGTTCAAAAGTTATTTGCATATTATTCATATTTTCTATAGAGTAATATTCTTTTAACTCTAAAACCCCAATCATATCAACATCAAACCACATGATTGAGTATATGTGTGTCTTTTACATTTCTACTCCCACAGTTCTTTCTCTAGATGTAGATAGCATTTTTTCTCATAAGTTCCTAGGTGTTGTTCTGGATCATTGCATTTCTACTAGTTTGAAAAGTCTATTACATTTGATTGTGCCACAATGTATCAGTCTCTGTGTACAACATTCTCCTATCTCGCTCCTTTCACTCTTCATCAATTCCTGGAGATCTTTCTAGTTCACATAGAAGTCCTCCAGTTCATTATTCCTTTCAGCACAATAGTATTAATAAGGAATTTTAAGGAGGGAAGAATATTTTGTTTTTAAGTACATTGAAAAAAGTAGAATTAAAGAAGGAATAGGTCCAATATCCAGGATGGTTGGGGGCATGATAGTAGAAGATTGAGAGAAAAAAGTTATAAAACTAATTTTTTTTTTCTGTTTCCTCTGCCAAGGAGAATGACCTTAGAAATGGAAAAGATAAAACACATATGGATATAGTATTGCAGATATGCTAGAATTTGGATTACTAGGTAGATAATAAGATAGCACCTAATTTATTTTTATGTGTTCAACTCATCTAGTTCACTACTTCTATATCTGTTACAGAAAGAATTGGTGTATTGATTGCTGAGCCAATCTGAGTGATCTTTGAAAGATGGTGGTAAATTGATGACAACTGTAAATGTAGTCATTTTACTTTATAAGTGAAAGTTAATAACTGGGAACTATAGGCTAATTAGTATGATTTTGATTCCTCATATCAAAGTGATTATTATTGAAAGTGAGAAAAGGAAACAGTAAAGACAATAAGCAATATTTCTTCATGCCAAATAAGGTTAGTATGGCATTAGGCTACAATAATCTAAGCAACTCAGCCAGTACTGGGTAGGACAGAGTGATGATATTCCTGCTCTTCTAAGACTTGTGTTTAGACCACATTTGGGATATTAATTTAATTAATATGAGTTATTAGAAGAAAATGGATGAGCTGGAAGGCATCCAGAGAAGGGCAAGCAATGTGATGAATGGTATCTATTTCATGCCAAATTAAAACTAGTTGAAGGGACTAGTTATGTTCTTGAAAAAGAGAGATTATAACAGAGGCATGATAGCTATTAAGTATTTGATGGACTGGCACATGGAAAATGATCAGATCTATTATACTTGACTCCAGTGGAAAGACAAGATTTGTCTGGACTACTAGAAATAAATGGGTGAAAGTTGAAAAGAAACTAGTTTAAGCTTAATATAATGACAGGGGAGGGAAACAACAATTCTTAAACCCTTTTTTGAGAGAGTAGTGTAATGTGGAAGTATCCTAGATGGATGTCAGATATTACAACCCACCTAGGAACTCCTCAGGGCCAATTAAGCACCAAACCCTTTATTTATAGGAACAAAGTTTATTTAACAAAAAGGAATAAAGGTAACTGGATAGGTATGACCCTAACTCTCTTCAAACTACCTCCACCCAACTTCTACATTCCCTGCTTAAGGGAAGCCTTCTGTTTTGGGCTCTACCTAATCCTCTCTATGCTATCTAAACCCTTTCCCAAGCTATCTGACTTAATCTAAACTTCCCACCAATAATTAATAAGAAAGAAAGGGGGGAAAAACCCTGGGTTTGGCTGTTGTACTAAGTAACCAAAGTTATAGATGGAAAGCTTTGGATTACCTTAACTAATAGGAATTCAGGCAGCTGGACTACTAGCAGATGAAAACTGGATTCAGTAAAATTGGTTTTCTTCAAGTAAATCTCCTACCTTGATGCCAAGGATTTTTTCATGAAATCCTGACCTTCCAGGGAGAATCTCTTAGAGCAAAACCCTCCTTCAGCTTGATGAGAATTGTAGGCAGAGAGACAAAACCCACTCCCAGCTCAGATAAAATCCAAGAAGGAAGTGAAGTTCAGTTATTTTCAGTTGCAGACCCACAATTCATTTCTTATCCAGAATCCTTTCCCAGGGCTTATCTCAAAATTCCCTTTTTTTCAACTAACCCTAGAAAACTGGACCACCCCTAACTATATTCCTACAGTAGCAGAGGAAGAGAGGTGAAATGTGACTTTATAGTGTAGGAGGATCTCCAATGTTGAAGTTCCATTGATAAAGTTCAGCAATTAATATATAACCTAAATTTTAAGGACTTGTCAGGCACACTGAGAGATTAAATGATGTGTCCAATAGCCCTTAACCAGTATGTCAATGAGAAAGTCTTACCAAATTTGCATGATTTCAAGAATAGCACTCTATCAGCCATGAGACATTGCATTTCTTTAACAATTAGTTCTGTGCAAAAGTGGAACATATTGTCTTAGAAAATTGTTGGGGATTTTTCCCCCACAGGAGTGTGCTGCTGATGTTTCAAAACTGGTTCTTTGGGGTCGACGTTAAGCATTATTTTTAATTTCAATATGCATTATTAATGCTGTCTAGATTACTTTCTTAAGTTTAAACAATCAGCAAAATAATTAATCAAGCCCTGATTTGTAGTGATTGCTGCTTTCTAAGGTATAAATGCTTACACCAAAAATTTAATAATCACCTCTAGAGAGCATTGGAACTGACTCTAACACATTTCTGGTTTTTCCTGATAAGTGTTTAAGGAAAAGCTCCATTAGGCAGTGAGATCCTCCATGGCAGGGACTATGTGTTTCTTTTTTTTGTTGTATTGGTATTTAACACAGTGACTTGCAGAAAGTATGATGTATGGAATAAACATTTATTGACATTGCACAATCACTTGTTTGGCAGAGCAGTTCTTGTTCACCAAATAGGTGAATTAAATAGCCTCTAAGGTTTCTTTGGAAACATAGAGTGTACCATTATATCAATTTTCACATAATAGTGAGAAAAAAAATAGGAGTAGGAGAAAATGTGAATGTTATCTTTTGCACCCCAAAGAACAAAGGGATAAACAGAAAGGCTATCTGAAATCCTTGCCTGCATGTTGCTATATCCTTCCTTTTATTTATATTCTAGTCATTCCTAGTTAAATCCTAACTCTATACTCACCTTCTCCATAGACCACCCAGTGACTAATTCCACCAGGTACCTTCCCCTCCTCTTTCTATAATGATAAACCACTGTCTTCTGAGTGTTGAAAGTAAAATAATTTCTTCTATATCCTAAGTGATGGCCAATTTTTGATAGTTATTAGCAATGCTATCTCCTTGTAAAGAAAAAGATTGGTTTGAACTCATGAGTTCCCATGGCTACCTGTTAACAGAAGAAAAAAAAAGGGCTTGTAAATGAAAAATAATATAAATTGGAAGTAGGAGGATCAAATATAAAGAATTAATGAAATTATTTGCAAATGATCTATCAGTCATCATTGGCTTGGTTTTGTATTTACTACTTGATGGAAAGAATGTTTCTACTTAATGATGCTGTAAGGATGGAATTTTGAAAAAAGAAGATGGAACCAAAGGAGGAGAAGACAGTTGCTGGCAGTTGAAACCAGCAGGAGATTCTGGGAATTTCTCTTGGGAATACTCTTCAGGCTGGAGGCTGGGAGGAGAGAGGAGGCAGAAAACCCATCTCTGTTCCATCTGGAGGCCTTCCTGAAGATCTTCCCCTTGGAAATTATATTTCCTGATTCCCTGATCACAGCCATAGCAACACAACTCATTCTTCAAGACTACACCCATCCAGTCAGCTGAGGTTTGGACTCCACTGGGAGCAAATCTCTCAGACTCCCTCACTCAGTTCCTTTCTTTGCTGAGAGACCCTTTCAGACAAATCTACCATTCTAGGAGAAGATAGCAAATAGAAATAAAAGGAGAAGGGGCAGGGGGTGAAGCTTAGGAGTTGGAACTGCCTTAGTTCCTGCCTACGTGATAGACCCCATAGGATTATTGAAGAGGGTTCTCCCAAATCCCTCTGCCCTTCACCCCTTTCGTCAGTCCTTGATTTGTGAATAATAAAAACCATTTAGCAGCCAGATAGCATTCTTGAGTGCCTGAGAGACATCAAGGGAGAGGCAGCCTCCATCTTTGAGCCAGACTACCTGTTGTGCAGAGCTGATCTTGGGGGAGGCTTGAGTGAACCCTGTCCTTATTCAGGATTGGATTGGGGTACCACCTACCTCCTCTTGTAGAGAAGCCTTGCCCTCAACTCTTGAGGGGTGGAACAAACATCTAGGTCACCCAGTTTTGGGGTGACGCTCTCTTAAAGTCTCCCAGTGTATAATTGGCCTCAGGCAAGCGGTGAGGAGAGAGTCACCATACAGATCCTCTCTCTCTCACTCACCCTTCTACTAACATCCATTACTGGTTCCCCCCCCCCATTTTATTACACTGTTAAACCTTAATATAATTTGCATGAGTTGAATATTATATCTCATCTGTCATACAAACAAACCCTAGCCACTTTTTATTCAACTTCCTTAGCAACTCAAATGTAGTCATTCTTTTCTGGAAGATGTTCTAATGGAAAATAAATATAGAAAATATTTAAAGCATACATAAAATTCTCTCTCTGAAGGATAGGTTTTATTTTGGGTAGGGCCAATATAATTAACAGGATAATCACACCTAAACTAATATACTTTTTTAATGCTATTCCCAATTAAATTTCCAAAAATGATTTTATTAAATTAGAAAAAATAATAACAAAATTCATTTGGAAAAACAAAAGGTCAAGAATATTAAAGGAAATAATAAAAAAATGTTAAGTGACAAAGCCTAGCAGAACCAGATTTTAAACTACCTTATAAAGTAGTAATAATTATCAAAACTATCTGGTATTGGCTAAGAAATAGAAATGTAGAACAATGGAATAGAATAGACATATAACAAATGCTCATAAAAATTAGAGTAACCTTGTGTTTTTAACAACCATAAATTTTGAAGTTTTGGGAATGAATACTATTTGGTAATAATTGTTGGAAACATTGGAAAGTAGGTTGGCAGAAATTAGATGTAAACAAATATCTTATACCATTTACCAAGATAAGATCAAAATCAATATATGACCAAGGTATAAAGGGAGATATTATAAACAATTTAGAACAAGGAACAAATTATGTATCAGATTTATGTATAGAAGAAAAATTTATGAATAAACAAAAGAGAAAATATTGTGAAATGTAAAATAGATAATTTTGAATACACTAAATTGAAAAGTTTGGTACAAATACTTAGAAGGAAAGCAATAAGTTTTGGAGAAACTTATAGACAGTTTCTTGGGTAGAAGTCTAATATATAGAGAACTTTTGTCAAATATATATGAATATGATACATTTCTCAATTGATAAAGCATTAAAAGATGCAAAAAGATTACTTTTGTATGAAAAAATCAGAGCTATATTTAACTCTATGAAAAAATGCTCCAAAATAGAATTGATTAATAAATGCTAATCAAAGCAATTTTGAGATATCATCAGATTGGCTAAAATGAAAAAAGGGCAAAATAACAACTATTGTAGGGAATAGGAAAAATAGGGGCATGAATATATTTTTTTGGAATTTTGAACAGATTCAATCATATTGGAGAGAAATTTGGAATTGTAAGATTAAAATTAATATCCAATAACTCCAAGTATTATATTTTATAAGATTTATTAATAATCACTTGAAGTAGAAGAAATAGAAAGACAAGAATAAAGCCTGAATAAAGAGCTGTTTTTCCTGACTGTGTTCACAGGAAAAGAGAGAGCAGAGAGGGCATGGTTACTGAAACTTTTATCTCCAAAACATAAGGACATAATGTGAGGATGAAAAGAGGGAAATGGAGTCCTGGGGTACAAAATTCTAATTACACAGAATTATATTCAAAGAGTTGCGAACTGTGTATATATTTTGATCTAGTAGTATCACTATTATATTTATTTCCCAAGTTGATCAAGGAAAAAGGAATAGAAAGTTTATGTCCTAATATCATGTATATATAAACTGCCTGGTGCTAGTACAGCTCTTTTTTTTAAAAAATTATTTATTTATTTATTTATTTTGGTGTCAAAGAACTGAAAACTGAAGGGATATCCATCAATTGGGAAATGACTGAACAGGTTGTGGTATATGATTGGAATAAAGACTACTGTGCCATAAGAAATGACAAATAAGATGGTAACCAAAAAAAAGAAACCTGTAAAAAGAAAAAAATGAGCACAAAGTTAAAATAGGGAAAAGTGAAAAGTAACAGATTATTGTTCCCTACTTAATTATTCTGCAGATAAGTCTTCAAGACACCCCCACCTTAACATCATCAGAGGTGTCTCAAAAGCCTATCACCTGAATAAAGCATTCTCTGATTATGCTATCTATTAAAATGAACTTCTCCAAGCTTTTCTGAGTTGGAAAACTGCTTCACTGTTCCAAATGAATACAAATTGAAACATAAAATATTTCTTCCTCCTCCACCTTCTTCTTCTCTTTTTTGTTGTAATCTCTTCCACAAAATCACCAATATGGAAATATGTTTTATATGAGTGCAAAAATAAACTCTATATCAAATTGCTTGACATCTTGGAGAGGGAGGGAGAGAGGGTGGAAATATGGGAAGGAGAGAGACAACTGAGAACCTCGAATTTTTAATGAATGTTAAAACTTTGCTTTTACATGTAATTTAGGAAAAATAAAGTATTATTAAAAAATAAAGAACAAAAATAAAGCTTAATCCTATCCCTTGTGGCATCTTACAGGTTATTCCTCTTAAATTATTATGTAATTGCGTGTGTGTGTGTGTGTATGTTGTATATATAAGAAGAATAAAGAAGTGATAGTCTTCCTATATACAGCCATAATGAGTTAACATCTGAAGTATTATAATCCTTTCTAAATATTACATTTTAGGAAAGGAATTGGTTAGGTAGAACAAATTGACAGCAGGTGATCTTTTTCAGGCTTCTTCAGCCTGCTTATACCCTACATATGGCTCTCCATTTTTTTAGGTTTAATGTTGATCTCTAGTTTTTCAGAGCAATGGTATTTCCCATTTACCTTGCATATAATACTGATAAAATGTGAGTATTCAAAAGATGGGCCTTTGCTTGGATGGGAAGCTTGAGTTCAGAAAAATAGCTTTCAGATTATCTGAAAGCAATACAATATGTTCTAATCCTCTTCCACCCTAGATCCAGACCTTTGTCCAACTTCACTAACTACCCCAGATATTCATATTTTTATAACAGCTGTACAGGGTGTGAAATGCACATGGAAATCTGGGAAATAAGCATTGTTTATTCATTTGGTCTTTCCTTTATAGAAAGACAAGTCAAAATGCTTTGACTGATTACAGATATCTTCTAGGATGAAGATAAAATGTCCTGAGATTACTGTAATTAGTTCAAAGCTATTTACTAACAGAAGCTTCTATAGCATATTAACATTGACAGGTAATTCTTCCTTGACCAGGATTGTTCAAACCTGTCTTTATCAGTGAAAAATATCTTTGGTCTAAATATATCTCCATATTTTTGTCCTTCCAGGTATTCATTATCTGAATCTTAAAAAAATATTATTTCTATTATTCTATCTTTCATGGAATCCTGAATAATTTTGTGCACTGATAGGAGAAATCTTGCTATAAAAGATGTCATAAAATAATGTTTGTTCTGCCAGTTAGATTTTTTTGATTATCAATAAGGAAAATGGGTGATAAGATCTTTTATTCTCCAATTTTTTCAGTTTTATTGTGAGGTAATATGTAGCCCATAGTTTCAAAAGCCTAATCATACCTATAAAATGCCTTCTTTTAGGATGCCCTTGATTCATGTACAGACAAGTCATAAAAAGTTTTTTATGGAGATCAGAATAGGGAAACAAGCCAGTAGTTAGTGTTATTTCCTCAGACACATTTGTCAGTACTAATAAAATCTGAATTTTTTCTTCAAACCTTTGGTATCTTTTCTTCAATGTTCTTAGAATTGTATTGCCTCCAGCATAGATCAACTATGTATATAGTTGGTTCAATTTGTCTGCTTTTCTCATTTTGTCCACCTTAGTGTCATTTCTATCTCTTCAGGGACTGTGGATTAAAGTGTAAATGTAAAAGTGTTAACATGTTTAATAGAAGGATTTTTAGCAAGTAGAGGAGTGATGCAGATAAGGTCTATGGTACAATAAGAAAGACTAATTTGACAGTATTGCATAGCACCTATCATTACCAGTAAGGATATAATTTTATTCTATTAACAATTCAAATTATTAGAAGACTAATTTTGTATTACTGAACTTTATTTTCAATATTTCTTTCTGCATATTAGACTTCAATCTTCATTTATTGCTTAATAATTTTTCTGTCATTTATTACTTCCATAAGTCTTATAAATTCTTTTTAAATTCTGTGAAAAATCCAAATTAAATACTATACACTATTGTTATATTTTAACAAAATGCATATAAAGGTAGCTTTCTAGAATGTCATAAAATTTTTACTTTATATAATGAAAGAATAAAGTATCCTTTTGTGGAATGTAGAGAAAAGTAAAAGAAACTGGCATGGACTTTTTTCTTTTTTTATGTGATATTTTGAGCTGTAATAAGAATGGAAAGATGATTTTTATTATTTATATTTTCTTATATTATAGTGATTTTCTATATCATTCTTCCTTTTGTTTGGATATGTGCTATTGTGTTCATACGTAAAATAATGTTTTAGGAGGGTTAAATTAATATAGCAATGTAATATCTGTCAAAATAAACCTTTTCTTCAGTTTTATAACATCCAGCACCTTTGCAATTTATATTTTTATTGATAGTTAAAAGTTAAACTTATTGGTAGTTTTATCATTTCTAAGTAAAATTAAATTATTTGCAAAATTCATTGGCATTATTGATTTTGAAAAGAATATAAACAAAAGTATCTTCCTATTTAGACAGTGTTGTTAAATTAGATATTTTTAAAATCAATCATTCTTCTATTTTGTTTACAAGATTGTGTTCATAAGTAACAAAAAAGCTCAGGACACCATATCTATCACATAATCTCAGAGTTAGAAGGAGCCTCAATAGTTGTATGGTCCATTTTTGAAAAGGACTCCTCCAAATAATGTTCTAAACAAGAAGTATTAAAATAGAGAAATAGGAAAGAAAGTTTTGCAAAATATAGAGGTTTGTAATCTGGTTGGCTCATGGATGGAATGCAAAGGGAAAGTTTCCAAGGAATGTCAGGTAGGGATATAAAGAGGATCAGGAGCTGGAAAGAGTCTTTTTGTTTTGTTTTGGTTCCTGTTGCCTTTGGAACTTGGAGAGATAACTTCCTGTGAGGGAAAATAATGGAGTTTCTGGTGTGCAGTCTTTGACCCTACAGCTGAAGTCCCTCTGATCAGCTATCCAGTCTCCAAGTAGAGAATTACCAATGAATTTCCATCTGTGTCTATCATTTATGTTCCTAAGTTCCAGTTTGAATTATATCCTGATTTTACTGAGAAGAAGCCAACCTCAAAAGAATATACCTATCTGACCTCAAAAAAACTTCAGCCTCTTGACTGGAGGCCTTGGGTGACTCTATCATCCTGTCATTGCCCAATCAAAGCTAACTTTCTTTACCAAGACTATTTTTTAGGAGAGACCATAGTTAGGAAAGCTAGATTAGGGAATTTTGGGGTACTGAAAGAGAGAGTCAGATAGCAGCAAGTCAAAGAAGAAGAGATTCATGAGAATCTATTAGGTCTTGGAGGGAGGAGATTAAGAAAATTAGAGATAGGGAAATCCCTTTTGGCCCTCCTTCCTTTCCCTGTTTGAAACCTGAGAAATAAACCCGTTTTGTTATAAAGAAAAACCAGATTGCGTTTATCATAGATTCAGGTCTGAGACCTACCATTAGGCATATCAGCCTGACACAAATAGAGAAAAGCATTTTATTATTTTATCATCTTAGTAAGTGAAACAACTCACTTATTTCAGGAGTCATCCTGATTTAGCTTAAAAACCTCTCGTTCTCTGGATGAATTCCCTCCAGGACTTATTGTGGTTCAAGGGAAACATCTTTCACTTTTTTAGTATGAAAAGCAATCTTTTTAGTCTCTTGCAAATAGATCTCTTGTAAATAATAAGTAAAGGAGAAAATTCCCTGCATGGTTGTCCTCACTTTTATTTCCTTGCCATTCAGAGCTATAAAACCAGTACATCAATGGAATCAATATCAACATTAGTTGTGTCAAAGCTATATTTGCAGTTAGTCAATAAATATTTAACTATGTGCTAGGCATTGTGAGTACTGGGGTTAAAAAGAAAGGCAAGACATTCCCTGCCTTTAAGGAGTTTATAATCTAATGGTAGCAATGATATACTAACAAAGTAATACAAACCAGCTACAGTATATACTGTTTAAATAGGAAGAAAGTGAAGAAGGGGACTTCTTTTTAAGCGAATTGGTGTTTTAAAAACACTACATATTGGGGGCAGCTGGGTAGCTCAGTGGGTTGAGAGCCAGGCCAAGAGACGGGAGGTCCTAGGCTCAAATCTGGCCTTAGACACTTCCCAGCTGTGTGACCCTGGGCAAGTCACTTGACCCCCATTGCCCTCCCTTACCACTCTTCCACCTTGGAGCCAATACACAGAAGTTAAGGGTTTAAAAAAAAAAAACCACTATATACAAAATATCCATGGAGATTCAAAGACAACAATAAAAATTCCCTCAATGAGGCTGAATTCTACTGTTAGGAAATATTATATGTATATGTAAATAAATATGTAATAGGACTTTTGAGTTGGAAAACAAACAAAACAAACCTTAAGACCATTCTTATCCTTTTGAAAAAGCAATGATTTCTGAGTCACAGGAACATTCAGATTCTTCTGGTGAATTAAAATGCAAGAAAGGCAAACTAAGGCACATTTTCTTCACAGGCAAGATTACAGTATATTAATGGTGATTTACATATCTGTTTATAAAGTGGGTCACTGGTCATCTCAGTAAATCCAGGGACTCACTGGGGTAGAAAAGACCATTTTTATTTAGACCCAAAAGGGGAAGAGCAGTGAGCCTGGTAATTGGTAACCTTATAATTAGCTATGGTGGGGGAAAATGGATTGACCTTCAGATATGACTGATCATGTCCCTTTCTAATGATTAAGGGATATTAATTGATTGATGGGCTTCAACTACCTCAAGAAATCTTGGCTAGAAAATCAGAATCAACTGTTAGATCACCCCAGTTGGCCTTCTTCTTAGGGAGACCAAATGAGCTCTAATTTTGACAAGGAAAGACAAGAGGTCCCTTAGAAAGGGGTCCAGCCTATTCTGATTCTTTGTTTACTGGTAAACAAAGCAAAGGTAACCAGTTAAACTAGTTAGCAAGAAAATATCCTCAGGACTAGGAGAGATCACATTATTCAAACTCACCTTTAGTTAGTAGAGGGAGAGATGGTCTCTAGCTACTTTTAGAAAAGAGGTTTGACCAAATGGGGAATAGAACCAATTACAGAATATAATTGGCTATTTGATGATGTAACCTAATTTTAATTTTGCTTATTTCACTCTCCCCTTTGATTCACTGAGAATCACAGTTTCCTCATTGATATGTCAGTTATAAAATGGCATCCCATATTTTGTCTTTCAGGATTGGCTCACTGGATAGAGAATATCTAAGGACATTAGATACTTTATGATATTTGACTGACATGTTGACAGAAACCACTGGGGCAGTTCCCTTGGTAAGTGTAAGGAACATTGTCTTACTTAAAAAGAAAATTCTTACTCTATTATGAATTAGAAAATCCCTTTATTAGTGTCCTTGCAAAAGTGGGTACCCAACTTTTTGGTATTTGGTAACAGGCACACCTTGAGGACAGGCACAACTGGATATATTTCCTTAGCCTAGCCCTGGAAGCCCTCCCCATTTCCTCAATGACTGAGAAATTCCAGAGGTTACAGTCTATTGGAAGAAGACTAAGCTAACTAACCCATGTTAGCCCCCACACACACCTTAATTACCTTTTCCATGGAGAATCATCTTTCCTTATATGGTTTTCCTTCTACCCTTTGGTCATGAGACAGAGCTGAGCTCTGATACAAAACTAGCTAAACTGGTTTTCTGCTAGGTTTGCTCCTCTTGGACCACTTTTGATCACCAGAATCTTTCTGATTGGCTGAGGGAACAAGGTTAAGGTTTGGAGGGTAGAAAAGTTGTGACCCAACCAAATTTGGTTGTAGATGTCACAAATGGACATCCCCATTTCCCTCAGTAAGCAAATCTTAACTGAAATAACATTCATGGGGAAGGAGTGAGAGAAAAAGGAGAACATTTAGTTTTTTTTTCTTATTAACTCATTCTCAAGACCATTTCTTGCATCATATCTTAAAGTTCTGGTGTTTCTTATAGTCATCTTATTTCTGCTTAACCTTTCTCTTGGGCATTGCAGATCCAGTCTGTTTTCAGAGTAACTTCCAGAAGATACAAGGTCACTTGTAGAGATTTTTAGATGTTTCTGTTAAAATATTTGACACACCTCAATACATTTTAGGACACAAATTTTATTTTCCAATAATTAGTTCATCTGTTGGAACCTAGCTCAGACTTTGTGTTTCTTATCTTATTAATGATAAAGTCATATGAAGAACATAAAATTAAAAATCTCTACCACAGAGAATTTGAATTTTTCCATGCTTTTTGTTGCTCCTATCTTATTCTAAACTAAGTTTCAATCCTGGATATATTATAAATGTATTGATCATAAAATTATAACCCTTTGTATATTCATTGTTTAATTTTAATTTCATACATCTGAGACTTACTAACTAGGAAATTTGGGATATGTCATTTACCTTCTCTAGCCTTTTGTCATCTGTAAGAAAATATGAAGGAAAACCAAATGGTCTATGAAGCTATCTACATTTATGATCATTCTGTAATCAAATGCAACTTGAGGTAATAATTGAAGCTACTAAATCTCAAAGACTCACCAAAATCTTAACTGGTAGAATTGAGATTTATACTCAGGTCTCAAGATCCATTTCTTAAAAATTATTTTTTATTTCCCTTTCACCATGATGCAAACATCAAATAATTAGGAAGGCAAAAAAACAGAAATGAAATTAGAGGGTTTTTTAAAAATGTGCAATTGCATTCTGCATTTAACTTTCCTATCCCCTTCAACTAGCAAGTTTTATCTCCAGAGCAAAGAGGCTAGTGGTGTTTTCTAAGGTTATAGATCATGAGCCTTCATCTTATGTGTTTTCCCCATTAATAGTGATAGTGCCAGTTAGCAATTGTACATACAATAGTTACTGTCCCAATAGAATTTGATCACTTATCTCTTCAAAATCAATATCACATGAATTTCAATGTCACTTAATTTTCACAAAAGGGTAGTTATTCACAAGACACGGTAGGACTAAAACAAAACAAAACCATGAAACATGCTATGTCATATCATATTGATTCCCTGGGCTTAAAAGTTATGGTCACATTTCTTCCATCAATGTGAATTCTGGATGTATCAAGATCAACAAGTCGGACAATGGACAGATTGCTTACATCTTTACAGGACACATCCTCTTGGCTATTAAACTGATACCCTGCTGGTTTGAATCAAATAAATCAACTCTTCAGGACTAACTTCACCCTGGATTTAGTTGCTGAAACTATTAGAAGACATTACAACAAACTCTCATTGCTGGAAATCTGATTGTTCCTCCAAACTTTTTCAAGCTCACAAAGTCTCAACTTTTTCTTCTCTGTCTGTTACCATCATCTAATGACAGAAAAGAAATGTGAAAGCCACAGAAACAGTGGTGGCATAGGTTTATGACTACATAGTGACTTGGTTAAGGAGATAAGGCAGCTGGAAATCACACTTAGAACTTTTCTCTCAATATGGACACTTAGAGCAGTTATTCTTTCTCATGGGAAAATCTTTGGGGAGAAAGTTTTTATCTGTGTATGATATGACTTTTATATGTAAAGTCAGTTATGGAATAACTAGTTAAGAATTTTTTATTACCATTCAATAAATCCACAAAATCTGTCATATGCATATGCTTTGAAACAAAGACAAGTCCTTCAGACACCATCACACATTTCTAGAAGTAGGCTCTTTACACCTCCAATTAGTTTGCCTACTATATCAAGTACGAAGCCCCACTTGATCAGTCTTCCTTTACAATAGTTTACTCTTAAAAAATCCACTGGAAACTGGTAATTTGTATATGTTATTTCAAAGAAAAATGCAAAGGGAAAATGGAATACAGATAAAAATATAATAAAATGAATAAAAAAGTGTTTGGCTGAAGACAAACACATAGAAAAATGATCACACCCAAATAACCAATTCATAGAATGGAATTCTGTGGCTGAATTTACTTGTATTTTTGGGAGAATTAAGTCAAATACAGTCCTTCCTTTCCAAACCAGTTATTTTTATGAGTGTGTTTGTATGTTTGCCATTTCCTGCCCCCCACCATAGAGTAAGATTACAGTTCCAGGAGAAATATCAGAGTAATCTCTCTTTAAGATGTACAATCTCTTAGAAATACTATATGAAATAAGTGAGTGGGAATGAATGCAGTCAAATCAAAGACATGAGAGTCAATCCTGTTTAAACCTGAAGAAGATATTTTGAAAGCTTTGTGGGATGGGAAGTAGGTTAGCTTGCCATAACATGACACCTTTGAATGATTAAGTCTTTAATTCAGGAATAATTTATTACCTTTATAGTTTTAATCTAAAGACTAGGATGGTATGGTGCTAAAGAGTTTGTTAATACTGTTCATGTATCATCCCTCCAATGGTATTTGAAATAAAATCAATGTTCTCATTTTCCCTTTTAGTTCAGATTAAAAAATAACTTTCTAACCAGGGACAGCTAGGTAGCAGTAGATAGAATGCTGGGCCTCAAGTCAGGAAGACTGTTCTCTCTGAGTTCAAATTTGTCCTGAGATACTTAGTAGCCGTGTGACCCTGGAAATACCATTTAACCCTCCCTGCTTCAGTTTCCTCGCCTGTAAAATGAGCTGGAAAAGGAAATGGTAAATACTCCAGTATCTTTGTCAAGAAAACCCTCAAAAGTATTATGAAAAGTACTGAAATACTATTTAAAAAAAGACTATAAAACAACTATAATGAATATTTGTTTTTCTTTTTCTAATAGCATAACCAATCTTTATTCTTTTTCTATTTTATATTTCTAACTTTTATTTTTTATTAGCTTTTATTTTATAAGTCATGGCATATCACTACTTTTTAACATCACATCCAGTTAGTTACCTAGGTAGGTTTCCATACGAAACTCTAGAACTTTGTAACAAAGAAAACAATCTAGCAAAACTGATCATTACAACTATGTAAGTAATTGCTAGTCATTACATTTTTTCTGAGTTCAAATACATTTGTGTGTGTATTTAATTTATATTATGACCAATCTTATTTCCTTTAAATTCTCATATTCTTACAAGACAATTACATTCCATTACATTAAAATAGCACAATTTGACTAACATTTAGATTATAAATTTCAAACTGGATGAGATGTTAGAAGATATCTGGTTCAAACCCGTTATTTTATAGCTGAGCAAACTCTAGTCCAGAGTAGGTATGCAAAGGTCAGGTGGAAATAGGAATCAGAGGTGAAATTTGAATCCAAATCATTTAATTCCAAAAAGTATGTCTCTTTCCACTGTAGAATATAACCATTCCTCATTTGATGAATACCTTCTTTATTTCGAGTTTTTATTTTTCTTCTTACACAGTATATCATGTTGATATATATTGAGGCCTTTTCTGTTAGCCCCTTAAATTTACAGATAAGAAAGCAGATCTGTAGGTCAAATTGACTTGCCAAAGTTCACCCAGCTAATAAATAGCAAAGCTGTTTATAGCAGTGATGGGCAAACTACATCCTGCGGGCCAGATGCAGCCCCCTGAAATGCTCTATCAGGTTGAGCCACATTATTCCTAATCTGACTAATACAATGAGTAAGATACAATACAATGAAACTTCAAAACAGTTGCCTTAAAACAGACTGACAGATGAGCATTTCCTTTCCTTTGGGCCCCTCTTTAAAAAGTTTGCCCATCACTGGTTTAGAGAAAAGTCCTTATAAGATACTATTACTAAGGGTGGTGGATAGAAACTATTATTATTTCATAGTTGTTTTTTTTCCTTCTGATCTGTTTGCATTGCTGTGACTTGATACCTGGAATAGTTTGGCTACTTTCAGTTAAGAAATACCAATTAGCTCAATTACATTTATAGGAGCACAATAGGGCAAGATCCACAAAATTCTAAAAAAAAAAATTGATGACCAAAAAGCTCCCCTAGTTTGAAATGTGGAGATATCAAGAAAGGCAATGAGATGGGGGGAAAGAAGCCAACTCTTTAATTAATGGTAGGGCTGAGGCAGTAGGTGATAGCAACTGTAGGTAGTGTCTATCCAGAACAAAGTCTAAAACGTGGACAACGGCTTGGCACTGCCCACAGTTAGTCAGTTGGGTAGTGCTGGTCATTTTGACATTTTCCCCTCCTCCCATTTATCTGTGGTTTGAGTATTATTATAGTAGCCAGCCAGCATGACCTGAGAAGGTGAGTTTCTAACATTGGAGGAAGTTTGTGTCGTGTGTGTTATGGGGAAAGGTTGAGAAACAAAGAGAGAGACCTTCTCTTTGTGAGGCAGTAAGGGGGCTGGGGAAAGCTGGGTATGTTTTTGTCTTTTGATGGTTAGGATTCATCTGCTGCATTTTTTACTGATGTTGTGTCGTATTGGAAAGCCATTATGTGAAGTCCAAAAAGTCTGTCATTGTTTATAGTGATTTGGTCAAGAAACATCCAAGTTTCTTATATTTAAAAAACACAGAGAGAGTCCAAACTGCAAAATCACACCAGAGGAGTAGAAAGAGTAAATATTATGAGAGCTATAGTCTGACTAGACACAAGGACTAAAGTCTGTGCATTCATTTCAGAATGGAATATCCTGATGTTTATTCCATGTGCCTTTCTTCCAGATTAATCTGGTCTGGCATTACATGGGCAAGAGCTCAAATGCTCACCCTCAAAACTAGCAGCATAGTCTTCTTAATCTGTACTTTCACACAGTGATGCAGTCACCTTTCCGAGGATGTGCAAGGTCTTGGGAGCATGGTGCTGGATACATAATTTCATAAGCTGCTTTTGATCCATTAACCTTTGGGACCTGTTGACTCATCACTACTACGGGTCGCAGTGCTATTGTCGACCCTGCCTGCCCCAGTGCTCATCATCATAAATTCAGCTGATCCCTACATTTTCTAGGAGAAGCTTATTCAAATAGGGATATCAGCTGAATAATTGACCCCTTATATCCAAACATAATTCTAATCTGTGTTTATATTTTCATATCCTTCATTTCTCCTTATATTACTTTATGTCCTCTTTGGAAGGGTGTTTTTTTAGAACATGGGCAACATCTATCCATATCAATCCATATACAGAGTGCTTTAAAATGTCACCCACTAGGATCTGAATAACTTTATGATGCTAAATTCTTGTTTGAGCCAAATTAGGGTGATGACAACTAGAATAAATGTTCGGCGTGCCCTGTTTCTTCTCCCTAACATGTAACACTCTTACATATACACCCACCATGAGTTTTCAAGGTTCTTGTGACCAGGACACTGGGTCAAGTGAAAATATATCAGCAATAATGAAGGAATTTGTTTAAGAAGGAAGAAGGTATCCCAAAGCCCCTAAGTCCTCCTTCAAGTTTCTTCACTTACCAAGGTCTGTCCCTACTAAAGATTCCAAAGCAAGGGATCATAGCTGTACCCTACTGAGAGCTCTCAGTGAGAATAGATGACCATTTTATGGAGCAGGGCAGCTAGCCTTGGACTTCTCTGATTGAATGATTGTAGCCATCATTTAGCAGTGGTAAAATCACTGCTGTCACAGATCTTTCTTGGTAGCTTTTGAAAGTTCTGTTGCATTCACTCATCAAGTCCTGTCCCAGACACTATCCTGTAGACCCTGAGCTAAGGAGTAGCACACCTTGCACTTGTTAGCCTCATTCACAGAAAGGTAATTAATTGCCTTATTGATAATCCCTCCTGATCCAGATCAATGATCTTAAAACATATAACCCCTAAATAGCACCTATTTCTGTTTGGCTTAATCAAAATATCCAAATACTCATTTGGAGAATCCTAAACATCTGAGTAATTTTTTAAATGCCAAATTAAAATTACTTTTGTGTATTTTTGTGCAATGATTATTATTAATAAAAGTTGGCCAACTTCCCCACACACACTTTATGTCATTTGGGGCCCATTTGTCTGTCTACATAGGGACAGCTACTTCTGAGCATTAAAGCCAGAAGCAAGAATACTTATGCAAGCATTTTTTCTACAATGAGAAGGTCAGGGTTCATTCCTTGTGTGTGTATGTTTTCTTCCCCCTAAACTAAACTATTTTATTATTTAGAATAAACACTGTATGTATTTCCTCATCTAAAAGATGAATAGCTTGCCTACTGCTTATCAGCTGAAAGCAGTTTGTGGAAAAAAATGTGAAGAACTTTTGGAAATTTATTACATTTTCAAAAGAGCAGCATCTCAGTTCTTGCAGCCTACTTACTGGAAACCAAATCACACCAGAGATTATCTGTTGGGCTAAAAATGGTAGGCATTATTTTCTTTCATTTTTGGACTTAGTCATAAAGAAACTAACCCTCTCGAGGTTTTAGAGCAGTTTCTATTTAGTCCATCTCCTCACTGGCCTGATATTGTGCTGCATTTCCTTATGTAGGACTTTGATTATCTACCACTCAACCTTTTTTTTTTTTGAATGAGATGTAGTAAAGGAGTGATTAAAAAGATTTCATTATAATTTCTTTTCCATATCATTAGATTCTCAAATATGGCTGCAGAAATTAGAATGGAGAGATAATTTTAATAGAATGATTGCCATTTAACCATTTCTCCATATCTTTCTAGTAGTTTTAGAACATTTTAATAGATTACTCATAAACTATTTTCTAGAAGAGATACTAGCTACTAGCCATCTGGTTCAGCTCCATTCCAAAACTTATCTAAATCATTGGCAGGTGGCTATCTCCTTTCCTCTTGAAAACTTCTAGTGAATGGAATCATACTATATGTGATGGCATCTCACTGCGTTTCCTGCTCCTCTAAGTCATTTTTTCTTCTCAATAATGTTTTATTTTTTTCCCAGTTCAAGTAAAGACAATGTTGGGATTTTTTTCTTGCATTTTAATGTCCACATTGCTCTCTCCCTCTTTCATCTCCCCCCTTCCAGAGGTCGTAAGCAATTTACTCTTTGTTATACATATGCTGTCATACAAAACATATTTCCATATTCAACATGTGTGAAAGATTTTAACAATGAAGACAATATGTGAATAATGTTCTAATTCAATATGGATTAAGTTTTCATCCATTGTTACTTTTCTAAAGCATTTTTAATAACAAGTCCTTTGGGATAGTCTTGGATCATATCTTAGAATACCTAAGACCTTCACATTTGTTCATTATGCATTATTATTGGTTCTTGTGTAGAATGTTCTCATTCTGCCCATTTCATTCTGTATTAGTCTATGTAGGCTTTTTCCAAGTGGCTCTGCCATCCTCCAGCTCATTACTTCTAATAGCACAATAGGATTCCATTACAATTATATACAACAACTTGTTCAATCATTCCCTATTCCCTCACTTTCCATTACTCTGTACTAATTTTGTACTAATACATAATTTTGTACTAATAGATCCTTTTTAATTTTTTATATCTCAATTAGATAAAAATCTAGCAGTGGTATTGCTGGATCCAAGGGTAGACACAATTTTGTAGCCACTTGAGCAAAGTTCCAAATTCCTCTCCAGAATGGGTGGATTGGCTCACAATTCCACCAAAAGTGCATTAGTGTCCCAATTTTCTTACATCCCCACCAACATTTAGCATTTTCCTTTTATGACATATTAACCAATCTGCTAAGTGTGAGGTAGTACCTCATGGTTGTTTTATTTTAATTTCCCTTTCTCTAATCAATAATGATTTGGAGCATTTTTTCATATGACTATAGACAACCTTGATTTCTTTGTCTGAAAACTGCCTATTCATATTTTAGACCATTTATCAATTGAAGAATGACATATTCTTTAAACCTGGACTTAGTTCTGTTACAAATAAAAATTGATCTGGAAGCTCACCACTGGATTTATAAGCATTTTTAGTAAAGAGAGAGGAGAGAAAGTTAGGTTTCTACTTTACTAGATCTGATTCTCCATTGAGCTAGCTCTCTGAGACCTCCTCTTGTCAAAGATCAAGACCCAAGATTAGCCAGCACTTGGAGAGCTGAGAGAGCCAAAAGCTCAGGCTGAAAGGTACCAATAGGAAAATCCAGAGAGAGATTCTGCTTCATGAAGAATCTCTGGGCTCCATTTCCATGGCCATGTCCCGCTGACTCTGCTACATTGTCATATGGGTCACCCACCCTCACAGGGAACTATAGAGTCCCTGCCTTCCAGCATGCAAATGTGGCTTTACCACTCCTAGATTCCTACTACCAGGGTGCTCAGGATCTAAGCTCCCTAAATAATTACTTCACATAATCCTCTATATTTGTAGAAATTTAAGACCTTTTTCATCCTTTCTTGGCTGGTTTTTCTTCTAATCTTGGTTGCATCAGTTTTGTTTGTGCAAACCTTTTTAATTTAATGTAGCCTAATTATATATTTTATATCCCATGATGTTCTCTATCTCTTGTTTTGTCAGAAATTCTTCCCTTTTCCATAGATCTGACAGGTAAATTATTATTCTAATTACTCCTTGAATTTGCTTATGGTTGCACCCTTTAAGTCTAAGTCATGCATCCATTTTGACCTTATCTTGGTATCCAGAGTCCTCTAATTATTAAGAATTGTTTTCTTCATTGTACACAGTAACAGCAGTACTGTGGGATGATCAACTATGATAGGCTTACTGTCTGCAATATAATGATCCAGGACAATTCTAAAGGATTTATGACAAAGAATGATATCCACCTCCAGAGAGCTGATGAAAGCATATGATTTTTCACTTGTTTATTTGGGTAAATGTTTGCGGTGAGGTGGTTTTAATAGATTAGTCACATACAAAAATGAACAATGTGGAAATCTGCTTTGCATGATAATACATGTACATCCCACAAAAAATAAAAAAATAAAGTGACCAAAAAACAGTTATCATACCTTAACACGTACATTCTCAAGATAAAACATGACATTTCTGAAGTATCATACTAAAAAAAAAGAAATGTTTTCCTAATTTGAGCCTAAATCAACCACCTTGATATTTCCACAAATTGGTTCTAGTTCTACAAAGAGAACAGGTTTGGTTCCTTTTCCTTATGCTAACTTCTCCATATCTGAGGACTTCAGTCATACCAACTCTGCAAGCTTTTCTTTTCTCTAGGCTAAGCATGATCAATTCCTTCAATTCATCTTCATATAGTATAACTTAAAGTCTCCTCAATATTTGGATGACCTATCTGGTAAGCTTGTTAATAATCTTTATGCATTGTAGTATTACTCATAATAACCCAGATATTTGCCTGAGAAGAGTAGGGCATTTGGGGGTCTATTACTTGCTTTGATTTAGGTAGTATGCTACAAGAAATCTATTACCTATTTTGAACTGGACTTGTACACCTGTTAATGTAGCCTTTAGTTCTTTAGGTTTTCATGTCACATTGCCAACTTTCTCTTATTAGATATGTAGGCCATTAGATTTCCAAAATCTTTTTCATATAAGCTGATTTCTTATCATGATTAGTCCACATTTTATTTATAAAAATTATTTGTGAACTCATTGAACCCTACTAAATTTCTTTTTCTTAATTTTATCCTCCCTGATCAAACATGCCCAGGATATTTTTAGGGTCTTGATTCTGTTAACCCATATTTGACATATCCTTCCTAGTTTTGTGTCATCTGGAAAGTTCATAAACATGCCTTTATCTAAGATTCTGTCTAGGTTGCTGCAAGGGAGAATGACACTCTCCTATGAATCTCTACCCAGGTTTATATCCTTCCATTAATCAGTACATCTTGGGTCTATTCACTCAACTATCTCCAGAGAGATCTACCTACTATTTTCCAGTCTACATCTTTCCATTTTGTTTATTAAACTTTTCTGAGACACAGTATTTTATCAAATACTTTGATGAATTGCAAGTATAGCATATTTGCAGAATCCCTATGATTCTTTATTTATCAGTTGCTTCTGACCTATTTCATAATATAATACAATATAATATGTAAAGTAGTGGTATAGGGGAGGAGAATGAAAGGAAGATCCTGAGTGAATGTGTACCTATTTAATATACCTAAAGTATGCTTTATAGTGAGACTAGAGCAGAAGTATTGAGCAAAGTGAGAAATTCAGGTTATAAAGTGACATTTGTTTTTGCTTTGCCTTAAGACCCATTATTAGCGAATAGAGAGGTGAAGGAGGACTTTTTTCTTGGAGAAAATTTCTTTAGAGTAGGACCTATGAAAGTCTATTACCTATTACAATGGTCAAAAAACACAAGTCAGAAATGGAACCTTTCCTTTATGAAAAGAGAAAGCTGAGCAGTCATTTTCATTGTTATCCACAAATGTATCTCCCTAAATTAATCTTTATTTGATCCCCTCTAATAACAAGAAATGCTCCAATGTGCTAAAGTTTCTACTTTTAGATAACTCTAATTGTTATGATATTAGGGCTTCTTTGGAGCCACCAACTACTAATTACTCCTATTTATTCCTTTGGGGCTCAGGGGTACAAGTCAAATTCTTCATGTTTATAATGTTCATTCCTCTACTAACTCAAAAATTTTTCTTTACAATGAAATGCCTCAGAAATCCTTTCACTCTGAAATTTCACTTCACTTCTGGCTTTCTAATATTAAAAGTTCTGCCCTTTACCTGTATTTGGCTAGCTCCTCCCCAAAAAGATTGTTTAAGGAATAGTCTTAGGTCAATCACATTTTTATTAATCTCTAGACTGAACTTTTGACTCTCAACACTTTCTCTACCATCCCTTTGTGTCCTGTCCCTTCATATTCCCCCTTTCCATTTACAGCCACTTTTTTAAAAGTTGTTTTCATCAGGATGTAAATGCTTTAATAACAGAGGGTATCTTTCTTTTTTCTGATATTTGCATTCCCAACTCTTAGCAGAAGCCCTAACACTTAACAAGTTATTAAGTGCTTAATAAATGTTTGCTGATTTATTTACTTGACTTCTTCCACATAACAGCTGTTCAAGTACATGAAGAGCATATTGGGCCCAAAATTGTCCTTTCCTCTCCAGCCACTCTCAGTTCTTTTATCCTCCAAGTTAAATATTTTCAATTCCTTTAACTAATCCTAATATGGAATGAATTCACAGAACAACCAGCATGGAATGATGATTATATGATTATAGCAGATTATAGCTTTAATACTATAACCCAATAACCCATTCAAAAATCATTTGTTATTTTTTAAAAATTTAATTTAATTTAATTTTTTAAATTCTTACCTTTCATCTTAGAATCAATACTGCGTATTGATATCAAGGAAAAAGAGTGGTAAGGGATATACAATGAGGGTGAAGTGACTTGCCCAGGGCCACAAAGCTAGGAAGTGTCTGAGACCAGATTTGAACCTAGGACCTCCCATCTCTAGGCCTGGCTCTCAATCTACTGAGCTACCCAGCTGCCCCTCAAAATCATTTGTTCTTAATGAACCCATGTTAACTCTTAGTAATCACTTTTCTTTTTTAAATACTCCCAAATAATCCATATAATAATCTCTTCTAGAATCTTACCAAAAAGTGCCATTATGCCTCTTATTTTTTAAAAAAATAGCACTATCTCATTTCAAGTTTTCTTTTATATTTCTCTTTGATATTTTACTGAAAGATAAATTTTGTGACAGTACTGACAGTGTCTCAAAAATAAAACCACAAATTCTGGATGGGGCTTTGTTCAATTTTAGTGATTTAAAATTAAATTTGTGTCTAAACTAAACAACAAGAACAACATCAAAAAACACTACTAGAGCTATTGTGGCAGTATATTGTATCATTCTCTTTAATTTAAAGTGATTTTCTGTTTTTCAACCATATATATGGTTGAAGATGGGTTCAATATTGGGGAAACCAGCCTTTAATCCTAATGGAGATAGGTTCACTTTTCTCATACTCATTGACTTATTAAACACTGACTTGTGACTCAGGGCCAGATTATTTAAAAAATATGCCTAGGATCATATCTAGGTTTTTTTTCTAAAGGGAGAGTGTTTAAAAAGTAAATGCAAAATAAGAATCAGGTATTGGTTAGATATCTTATTCCTACATGCAAAAGTAATCCTAAACTTAGGAAAACCAGAAGCTTATATCTGACAAAATCAAACTTAAAGCAAGTTTCAGAAACTTAATTTATAACTAGTACTACAGTCTGTTAGGTGGTGGAAACTGATGTCACCTGAGCAAGTCATTTAAACTCTCTCAGCCTCAATTTTCTATGTATAAAATGGAGGTAATAATAACATCTACTTCAGTTCCAGGTTATGAGGCATCAAATGAGATGGCATGTACAAGTGCTTAGTGCTATATACATGCTAGCTATTATTATTGTTAATTTTCTCTCTGCATTATTAAGACAACTTTCATCATATATCTGCTGATAAAATTGGCCAGACTTGGACGAATCTTTTCTCCTTGTTGGTAGTATTCTTATCAGGTAAATTAAGTCTTTTTGACTCTAGTCATCTTCAAAATAAGGACCTATTGACCCCTCAGACATATGAAGTGGTCTCCAAACCAGGACATGTCCTTCTTGTAATTCATATTGGTTCTTCAAAGACCAAGAAAGAATGAACACAAAAGATGGTTAGGAGTCCCCTTGTACTAATGGTCACTTGGACAAGGTTGTCACAAAGCCAGGGAGGAATAGGGGCAGCTTTCCCCCATAGTCCACTGCAAATTTCATTGCTTTATATAAACTTGAAGGTCGAAAGAAGGGAGAGCTAGATGGGATTTTCATTTTCCATTGAACTGATTCAATACCTAAATCACTGCCATAGTAATGGGTAAAGAAAGAGTGACCAAAGTACACTCAAGAGTTTTTTATATGACATCAAAGTGACAAGTCTTTACAGCATTGAGCCACCCCTTGGACAGAAGTAGCCACTTAATTTGGCATCTCTGGCTTACCCAAATGCAGTCATGTCATTCTTGAAGTCCTAAAAAGCTTCCGTCTTATCTCCTGTTACATGATCTATGGAATGCTTCAATATGTGAATCCAGTCTCCAAAAACAAAGAAATTTTATTTCTCTGTTTCCTCATCTATAAAATGTAAGAATTGGACTCAATGATCTGTATCATCATTTTCATATCTAAGACTATGTTTTTATGATTGTAAGGGCACAATTGTTCCCTTTGCATCCTCAGTCAGCGAAGGCAAAAATCTATGTAGCTGGAAGGAATCAAGCCACTTTGGTTCCTAAAGGTGAGTCCAAAGAATCTACTTGCATCTGGGGGACAGGTATTGAATTCAAATGTTATCCATTCTACTGAGTAACTACTTAAATATGAGTGGGAACATTGTCATGACATTTATCTGAGGACCTATTTTTTTTTCCTTCTCTAAAAAACTGGAAGGATTCATTGGATCATAGTTTTAGAATTGAGGTGGGGGGAATTAGAAGTCATTGATTCTGATTCCTTTCTTTTTCTGTTCAAGAAACTAAAGCCCAGAAACACCATTTCATTTGTCACAGTTAAGTTGCCCAGGGTTACATAGTATATAATACCAGGTTCTTCCAACTTTAGAGTCAGTCACCTTATCACATCATACTGCCTCAAATTATTGATATTAAACAAAATGACATCTGTTATTCTCTTCCAATTAAAATCTATGATCCTATATTCTAAGCAAGTATCTTATCCTTCATTTGATCACGTAGTGGCAAGTCATGAATTCCCTCCTCATTTCTAACACCTAGAAATTCTTCCCTCAAGATGTAGCTCAAAAACATGTTTATCTGACTTCTGTCCTGATTCTCCTAGTTGCTAGTGCCTTCCCACCTAAACAACCTTGTATTTATTCTTTTTGTATTAAATATTTGTGTATATATATGTACATATATATATATATATATAATTTGTCTTCCATGTTAGAATACAAGTTCTTTTAGCATAGCATTTGTTTTGTATTTGTATATGTATTCCTTGTATTTTTATTCCTGAGACCTTATACAAGGTAAGTGCTTAAAGGATAGGATGGCCAATTAAAATTCTCTGGTCTCTAACTTTCCCATATATAAAATAAAGGAGTTGAACTAGATTATCTCTAAAGTTAATTCCAAATCTAAGTTTATAATCATTTAAAATATAATCTCCTTAAAATTAGGTTTGATTTCATGTTTTGTATTTATATCCTCAAGTCATAGTGCAGTGCTTGGCACTTGGTCAATGTCTAATAATTTTTTTAATATTGATTGATAAAAGGCATTAAAAATCTAGAATAGTATTAAATTATTTCTATAGTTCATTGATGTACATCATGATGAATTGTAGTGGACTAGATAGTTTAGGTGAGTTTCATAGTTTTCACATTTATATTATAGGATGTAACAACAGAGGGTTTTTTAAAAATTTCTTTGAATGATTTTAATGTTCTCAGAAACTTTCCTCATTTTTTCAGACAACGATGAGAGCAAGAATCTTACCTATTAGAGTTGTTTATCTCACTTCTCAATCATTTGGAGAAGAGTTGGTTATGCCAGGTACCAACTCAGGGCTTTCTGTTTTCAAATCCATTCCCCAGGCAGCTTTTCAAAGCTTTTAAGAATCATAAAATTGTTTGCTTGCCTGAATAATTTGTTGATATTTTAAGATTTTTATTCTTTTCAACAGGGCCAGAAGATCACAATCCTGTTGAGCAGAATTCACCTTTTAAAATTATAAATTATTATTTCATAAAAAATCACATTCATTTGTTTGGCATTCTTGTCTATAGAAAACTGTAATGATACCAAAGCACTGCTTTCAATTGGTCGGTTTCTTCATATACTTGAATTACTCTATTGTTTTGTGAGAAAAGATTATCTATTATTAACATTTACAGGCAAACTCATTCATCATGTGACTCTGTCAGAATAACTCATGTGATAGAGATACTTGGTCCTGTGCTATGAGAATAATTTTCGTAAGGGATTGGGGAATCAATGTTTTGTTTGTTTGGAAAGCAAAACACAAAATAATTGATGGTGTGTCACCAGCTTCGAAAACAAACAGGAAAGTAAACCATCAAATTAAAAATCACCAGAAAAGAGCATGCAAACCTAGGCCAAGATCATCATTTTAAGGCACTCACTTCCCTCAGATGACTGCGAAGAGCAAGGAAATGAGATAAAAAAGACAAAGTTGGTAATAAACAGTCACGTGTGGAAACTATCTTCCAAAGCAGGCTTTTAAAAAATTATCTTTAATGCACTATGCAATTTGGGCTATGGGAAATGTTCTTTTAAATTCTAGCATTTCGTGAATATTTCCTAATGAAAGGGCTATTGATTAAAACTGTATGTGTTTTCCAATTTTTTTGTTATTAGCCAACTATTTTTCTGTTTTCCTTTTAATTATATTCAGTACTTTCTGTCATCTCAGAGGATAGAAGCACTTTTAAAAATGAGTCATGCCCAAGTGGGAATTATATTAATTCTTTCATAAAGCCATTTTTATATAAAGAAGTCCTAGTCATTATCTAGACATTGACAAGCCTGCACTTCTCTAGCCAGAGCATATTTACGTTCCTCTAACATTTTGATTATTTGCTAATGCATACAAGAACTTATACAAAAGTTTCTGTATCATTCTGCTTCCAGCTGCTCTTATTCTTGCCAAATTTGACTAGCATTTTCAAATATTAAATTTACTAACAAAAATTATTAAAGCATCAGCATATTAGTTACATTTTTTACAAAGTTACTTTAATTTGGAAGCATTTTAATTTCACGCATGACGAAGATATGTTACTCAATACTCTGGATATATCTTGAAGATAGAAAAAAATAATTTCGTTTCAATTTTTGCTTCCAGTTTTCTTAATATCTAACAAAATAGTGTTATAATGCTTCACACAATCATTCACACATGATTTTCTATAAAGAAAGACATTTTCTTATCTATTCTATTATAGTCTTCAAAATGCTGTAATGCCATGTACCTCTAATATGCCTCTATGAGGTAGAGAAAAGAAAACGTACTTATTGTCATTAACTCACTAAATCTACTCTCTGGCTAGTGGCCATCTGGGTTCAATACTGTCTATTGCTAAGTCATTATTCTGCTTACACACCATCCAGGTATCAAAATACTGAGCATCAGGCCTCCGTAAAGAAATATATCATATTGTCTCAGCATAACTGCAGGTTATTATCATTAAAGGGGGTGTGGAGGAAGCTAACAGACTCCAGCATGACATTAGGTCAAGCTCTTTAGCTCACTTGCTGGAATGCTTCCATTCTAAGCAATTTGTCTCCTCCTTACTAGAAAGATATGAACATCATTAACCAGTGTGAAAAAGCCATTAAGGAATATAAAATTTGATCATTCAAAATAACAACAAAAAGAGAAATTTAATTCCTGTATTGGGTAAAGAGGTGAAGTTTGATTTCAAAATTTAAAAAGAAAAGAATGAAATATTTTAAATTGTCATAATATGTTGAAATTATCTTTTATTCTTATGGTCAATGAACTATGTCCTTTTAAAACATGTTTAGGGAAAACATTTCCTAGGATCCATAGTTTTCATGCCAGTGAGAATATTTTACTACTCTTGCTAAAAGAGAGCTAAAAGATGATTTCAATGTAAGCTAAGATTTCAGAACTAAGAATGTCCATTGCTTTCCTGATTTTTTTTTTATCATTAGTGCGTTCAAAAGACTGAGAAACTTATTTACTATGAGTATTATTTGACTTTTCCTCTATATCCTTGGTAAGCATTTATAATTTGCATTCTACTAAGAATTTCAATAATATACTTTCTAGCATCTTGAATAAAATACAAACAAATCAAACATAGATTGAATTCAAATGCAGGAAGAGAAAATTAATTAATTATATATGTTTTTTCAGATGACTCTTACAAAGGTTTAGTGAATCTCCCTGATGCACACATAGAATATTACTGGTATGAAAATAATCGAAAATTGATGCTCCGACTTTCACTTAGTTCATTGTTAGGTTTTCATCATTTCCTCTTCCAGCTCATTTTACAGACAAGGAATTGAGGTAAAGATTAAGTGACTTGCCTAGGGTCACACAGCTAGTAAGGGTTTGAGACCAGATTTGAACTCTTTAAGAAGAATCTTTCTGATTCAGGCCCAGCACTCTATCAACTTCAAAGTCAATACCTAGCAACTTCATTGCTCAGTTTTTACACTACAGCAAGCAGGCTATGCTAAATTCAAATCCTCTACTGATTGCATCGCCAATTTAATCAATATGTAATTAATCTGATTGAAATAACCTCTTTTTTAGTATAAAATAGTGTCATTTGAAATTTCTCTAAGCACAGGGAGACTATGTCTCCCAGGGCTCCCTGCTACAAGTTCCCCCAACACCTCCCACACTTCCTTTGTGGGAGGTGTCAGAGAAAATATAAAGAGAGAGTTTTGGGCTCCTTTTAGTCTCTCTGCTCTCTGCTCTTTAGAGCCTGGAGGTAGCTCTCTCTCTCTCTTGACCCTGCAGAGCTAACTCTCTCTACCTGGTAGGCAGAGGAGACCCTCTTTCCCTACCTAACCTTTCCCTTTCCTAATCTAAATAAAACCTAGCTATTCTAAACCCTAAATTGCTCTCTGAGCTTTTATTTGAGCCCCAAAGGGTTCTGGTCAATTTCCCCCTTCAGAGGCTGGGGACCACCTTCCTTTCCCTTCCTCTACCTTCCTCTCTCCTTTCTCCCATCCATCCTTCCTCCTTCACTTCCTCCAGTCCTCCTTCCTTCCCTTCACCCCTCACAATAGTAAAACTTCAACAGACTCAATGCATTAATTAATTAATGCTCAATCATTATAATATTTAAAAAGCAGTTATTGCCATAAATATAGCCCAACTACATGAAGTGTATACTATCATCAGCTTTGCAGATCATTTTGACAATCTGTGCTAGAAATACACATACACAGCAATTAAGGCCAAAAATATTGTAAACTTGTATTGTCAGAATTGTCCCCATATAGATCTTAAATTTTCCCAAACAACACATACTATTTCTGCCCTTCTGCATCATTTATGAGTTATTCCTATCCAATGACACGATTAGCTTTGAAAAGGATACATTTAATACTGGAAAAAAAAGAGATTTTAAAAGTCTTTTCAGCAAGCAACAAAGAACTATCATGCCTGGGTTTTGAACCTTTCTGTACAGATCTATAATTATCTTCTTGATTATAATTTAGTTAGACATATAAAGTTTTGAAAGAGGCATATTAAAGTCACCTGCAATTATTGTCTTAATAGGTAGAGAGTTTTCTATTTTTTTCTTGCATTAACAGCAGACTTTTCCTTTAAATAATTAGATGTTATATTATCCATTATACATACCCACTAGTATATAATTATATTATTTAATTATTTACAATACTTCTAAGCATAATTGTGATTCTCTATTAGTCTCTCTTGATGATTATCTATTTTTCCCTTTAGCATTATCCAAAACTATTATTGACAATCTAGATTTTCTGAATTTAAGCAAAATATATTTTTTTCTTGAGCCCATTATTTAAAAAAATCCATAAGATTATATGTTTTAACTATGCTTTTTGTATTCAGGAAATACTTGGGTTCTGCTTCCTAATTCTAGAACTCTTTCTAATATAGAATATCTGAAACTTGGCTAGTATATTTCAGATTTTAATGTTTCTATTGTGGTCTTATTCATTCTATTGATATGGACATCTTTTAAGGGCTTTTGGAAATTTTCATTATATAGTTTCTCCTAAAATAATATTCATTTTTTTTATTTTATCACTTTTTTTCTAGAAGGTAACAAGTTCTTAGACAGTATTCTTTGTGTCTTCAACCACATTTGCTTTTTTTTAGAAAATGTAAACATTGTTTCAAACTTCTATTTTCTTTTTATTTTACTTAATATGTTGGTGACAGTTGTACATTGTTATATTCCATTTGCCTTTTTATTTGGTGTGTCAAATCCTTCATACCATTTGAATTTTCTATTTAAAATCACTGACTCTTCAAATTCTCTAAGAGTTTTGCTTGCCTTTCTTATAATTTTCTTTAATTTTTAAATTAAGTTTGTCAATCACCTTAGAAATTCTTAAAACTGTTACAGTTTCTCTTGCAGAGTTCTATTTCTGGTTATACAAATTTTGTTTCTTTTTCTGGAGATTTCTCTTTACCACACTTTATCTGAGAGTATTTCTTTAATGTATTAATCTGTGTTTTTTGTTTGTTAGCTTATTTTTGTTGTTTATTCCTTTTTATGCTTGTTCCTTATGGGGATATCCCCCCTTTACTTACTTATTTCATTTATCTTCTTTGGCTTTATTAGGTTCATTTCTTGCTATTTGTTTCAAAGTGATATAGGACAGCTAAAGAAACTCAATACAAATTTGTGATTATGTCTAGTGCTATAATTATTTTCCTCATTAGCACTGTATTGTCCATCCTTTTATAATAAGCATTCCTTCAGAGTGCAACAGAATTAGTTCATATATATGTAAAGACAAAGACGTATCATAAAAATAAATATGGCAAGTAGACAATAAAGAGATCTAGAAACTTCCATTAATAAAAGTTAAAGCATCCGAGGAGACAAGAAGTAAAGATGAGAAAAAGTCACCAGATCCCCAAAACAAGGAAAGTCAGATGCCTCCAAGAGCCTAGTGAGCTAGACAAGATTCTATATTCTCATATATTCAATTTCATGGAACAGCATCCTTTATTTTCAATAAAAAGACTCATCATGTGGGAAGAGGAACCAAATATTCCTCTGACTTGTGCCTTCCATCTTCAGCTCAACTCAGTATGTGCCCTAAAGAAAGGTGGCAAGGGGCTAAGCTAGGCATCTTCCATCTGCCCCTAAGCAATAACTTCCATTGATTTCAGCTTCTGTTCCAAATTAAATTTTTTCCTTCTACTGCCAATCTCCATACTGACAGGCTGATTATCTGGTATGGGACCTCCCAAATGAGCATCTGACCATGTGTCTCCCATCTCATATTGTACTTGCTTTGTTTCTGATCTCAAACTTTCTTTGGGAAGAGAATGGTACCTTCCATACAATAATGAACATTCTCATATCAGATTATACTCTTCATATTCTAATGTTTCTGATATCTTGGAGTCCATCAACCAAATATCATCCTTCATTGCCTAGCATCTAATTCTTTATTCCCAACCTTTTAATCTTCCCACACTAAAGTTTTAATCAAATACAACCTAGCTTTTCAATTGCTCTCTGTGTAATGCATATATACAATAAACTTTCCTTCATCCTAGATCTTTTTCCTCTCCCCATCCTTCCATTTGCTAGCAAATACTGAAACTTTACTCCTCCCACATGACACAGTCTCCCTAGCCACTGTTCAATTACTGGTTGGAAACTTCACTCCTTCTTAGCTTAGTGATTGAAGAAAGGGACCTTAATACTTCCAGGTTCTCCCCAAATCTCCCTAGCTTACAATTTCTCCTCCTTTGAGGTCCATGCTATTCCCATTTACCATCCAATCAAAATCCTGGTAGTTGTTATCTATAGACCTCCAAGACAGTCCCCTTTCTACTTCAAAGAGTTTGGTTAATGATACAATTTTTCTCTCCTCAATTCCTGCCTTTATACTAGAGACCTTCAACATATGTATTGACTTTTCACTCAAATACTTTAACTATTCATTTCCTAAGCTTACTCACTTCCCATGAGCTACTCCACTACCCCACCTGAGCCACAGAGATGTTCATAGCCTTGATATGGCCATCACTCAGACTTGTACCACCTCCAAATTCAAGAATTATGAAATTCCCTTATTTGACAATGATCTATTAGTTATATTACTCTACTACTCCACAAACACTCCCTGGGCTCAATATGACCTCCAAGTTAAAATACAAAATCCTCTGTCTGGCATTCAAAAGCCTTCATACCTAGCCACTGGTCTGGTTGTTCCACATATAAGCATACAAGTTACTCCATCTCTTAGCTCCAGGAATTCTCTCTGGCTATCCCTCATGTCTGTAAAGTTCTGTCTCCTCTGCTCTGATATCCCTGAATTCCTTAGAGTCCCAATTAAAATCACACCTCTTCAGAAAACTTTCCCCAGCCCCCTAATTCTAGTGCCTTCTCTATTTATTTATTATTTATTCTGAATAGAACTTGCTTTGTATTTTTTTTTTGTATTTTCATCTTGTCTTCCCCAGAAGATTGTACAAAGAAAATAAGAGGCAAAAAAGTAATCAATCTTTGCCCTTAAGGAAAAACTTACCATACCTCAATAGCAAAGAAAGTCAGATTCCTTCTCATCAGGTCAGTGAGCTAGACAAGATTCCATATTCTCATGTATTCAATTTCATGCAGCATCATCCTTTATTTTTAACCAAAAATCTCCTCATGCGAGAATGGCCAAATATTCCTCATGCCTTCTACCTTCAGCTAGGCTCAGCGTGTCCCATATAAAGGAAGGTGGTAAAGGGGCATATCTTTTGTATCCACAGAACATTTGCAAACTAATATAAAACTATTATATAAAATGTATTTGAATATAAAATTCAGATAATTTATAAACTATTATACATCCAGGTAATAAATGCTCATATAATAATATATTTAGTTAAATCATTGGAAAACATTTATTTAAATCATTGGAAAAAGGAACACATTTAATTAGGTTCAAGAAGATAGGAAAAAAAAGGGATGGAAAGGATGGATAAAGGGCAAAAAAGAAGCCATTTTAATACTTCTATCAAGAGAATGCAAAGAGAGGGAAGTTGATATATCTAAAACAATTACTCCATCCTTCCTCTCTTTCCACTCTACCAAAATGAATAGTATTTACCAAACATATGTAACTCTGAAAAAATAAAAATGCTCAGCTCTACAAAACCTTTTATGTGAACTAGTATGGAAAATTAGTATAGAACTGATTTTTTTGTTAGTAATGTATCTATGTGATACTTTTCTTAAACCTAAGTTTTGAAGGTCAAATTGCTTCCAAGCAAAGGAACTTACTTGCAGCCCCAAAATATTTATCTGTAAATAAGAACCCTTTCTCTAAGACTATGATAGCAAACCTATGGCAAGTGTGCCAAAGATGGCCACCCAGAGACATCTCTCTGGGCACACCCACCCACCTCCTAGCAGTTGCCCCCTTCCTCTTCTCTATTCTGCCTCACACCTCCTCACACCTCTTCACACTTCCCTTGCCTCCACACCCTTCTGCACTTACTCCCTCCTCTGAGTAGAGCACTCAGGCCACATACTTCCCTTTCTCCCTCCTCTGTCTGAGACTAGGGGCTACAGTGGGGTGGCAGGGGGTTTCTCCTCTCCTGCCACCCAGCCAGGCCCCCACCCTTAAAAAATCTCCACTTTCTTCCTTCCTCACCAGTCGTCAGTCTGGGAGGTGATCCAGCCCCACCAACTATGTTCTCTCTGCCTCCTGATCCCACCCCGAAGTGAGTTGCAGCCCATTAGACAGTCTCTGGGAGGCTGGATGCAGGAGGCAGCTTCCCCCTGGCTATAGGAGGAGGCTTCTCCCTAAAAAAGTAGTCCAAGAGCTGGTCCTGGACTCCCCCCAACATACAGAGGTGGGGTGCTCTGTCTCTAAGCCTCTCCCCCTGCCCCAAGGCCACCAATGGGAACTGCTGGAGGAGGTCCAAGGACTAAAGTGTCAGGCCAATCAGAAAAACATGTTTCTCTGTAAAAGAGAGTCAGGGCATAGTGAAGGTCTTTTGTGTGGGAGGCTCTGTAAGGACCTATCTTTTGTTAATGGACTGCATGCACCATTATTAAATGATGTTAATTCTTGGGGAAATATCCTCATAATGTTTATTGGTCAAAATGCCAGGTGCTACACTAGTAATTAGTAAAAATTCTTGTCAGCTTTAGATGATTTGTAAAATCCCTCCCAGATGTGTGAAAGAATTAGAAGCTTAATTGTGTTATTCAGCTCATGAAAAAAAGGGAAAAAATGTTCTGGGGTATGGGGGAGAAATCAAGTTCCCATCAACTGAACAAGGTATAGTATGTGAGACAGATTTAGGAAGGTGTGTATCAGAAAGAATGAGTAGTCTAACTAGATTGGAGAGTATAGAAAAGATAATAATGAAAGCAAGAAAAAAGTAAATTAAGCTAGATTATAGAAGACTTTCAATGTCAAGTTGAGAAGCTTTATGTTTTATCTTCAAAGGCCTAGGATGACATAGAATATTTTTGAGTAGAGAGGTAAAATCATCAAATTTATGTTGAAAAAATATTATTTTACCATTTGATCCAAAATGTATTACACAGGGACAAAGCTAGAATCAAGGAAGTTGGCTAGGAAATTATTGCAATAGTACAATCAAGAGGTGATGACAGCCTAAACTAGGACAGGTTGAATGTAAATAAAGAATGGAATGTGAAAAAAAAAAGATTGGAATGTGGTTTTGTGAGGTGTTGTGTAGGAAGAATGGACAAGACTTGTCAATTGATTGGATTTGGGTGCTGAGAAGGAAAGAAGGAAAGAGTGAAGGAGGAAGGAAGCAAGGAAGGAAGTAAAAGAAGGGAAGGAAATAAAGGAAGGAAGGGAAAGAAGAAAGGAAAGGGAAAGAAAGAGGAAAGAAAGGAAGGAAGGAAGAAGGAGGGAGGAAGGGAGGAAAGGAAGGAAGGAAAGGAAAGAAAAGGAAAGGGAAAAGAAGGAAGGAGGAAAGAAAAGAGGAAGGAAGGAAGAAGGAAGGGAGGAAGGAGGAGAAAGAAAGAAATGTGTGGGTTCTTTTCAGATATATATTATGTACAATATACATGTATGGAGGAGAGAGACACACAGAGAAGAAAAAGAGGTAGACAGACAGAGACAGAGACAGAGAGACAGAGAAAGAAAAAAAAACTGGGTCTACAGTATTGAATTAGAATTCAATGTAACTTTTTTTAATAGTTCAGACTTCCTGTGCATCATAAAGTCTACTTTTCCAGTAGCAAAGAGACCAACCAGCAATTCCACATTTCTTTAACAATCATAATTTAATAGATTGGTGATAGCTAATTCAATACACAGGAGCTGATTATTACAAATAATTCTTTTTTTTTTTTACTTTCATAGCTTAAAATTAGACTGAAACAATATAAAAACCACTTTTTAAATGTAGTTGCTTTATGTCATAAATATCTCATTAATACCTCATTCCTGTCAGAATTTCTCAATGATTTGATGATTCCAAATCTTTTATATTAGTACAATATATGCCTTTTCCTCTTCTTTTTAAAATATTCTAACAAGTCATAAATCACAAAATGTAAAAATTCTTAAGCTCAAAACCTTTTTTCAATTGTACCCTATAGAAAATGAATAACTGTGCTACATTTTTTCTCTTTAAAATGAAATTCTCAGAAGATATATGCAGTAAAGAAAGAAAAAGAAACATCTCCATTAATATATGTTATGGTGCATTAATGTTTATGAGGTGATTTTCTTATGCTATTTTATTTTATACATCTATACATCCATCAATGAGAAAGCAAGTCATAACAAGACAGAAGATATAACATTTATCTTCATGAGATGGGGTTACCTCATCAAACAGATTTGGGGTAGGCTCACAAAAGAAAAATGAATGCTACTCTATCAAGTATAGATACAAATCACCACTTGCATAGTAGATATTGTGTGTTCCATTTAATAGCCTCCAAACTTTAAATCTGTCTTTAGGTATTATACCTACTAATATTGTCCAAAGTTGCCTGCTTCACATTTTACCTAAAGAAACCTAAACAGAAGGGGTAAGAAAATAAATAAAACAATTTGTTATTACAGAAAACAGCAAAAAAGTTATTAAGAGAATAAAGAATAATTTTCCAATTATAAATAAAAAAGTTTTAATATTTATTTTAGCATTTTTCCTTCAATTTTTGCTGCAATAAAAACAAATGACAAATATCCAATCAGGTTAGTTTGCACAAGTATTGATATTGTATAACTTGCAAAATATTTTTAAATCTTCATTTGCTTCCTCAGATATCTTAGATCTTTACATTTTATTGACCCATGTCAATATACAAAATTAATCAATAAACATTTATTAATCACCTAGTATGTAATTAAGTCATTTTTAATGAATGCTATTTGTACCATAAAAAATTAGCACAGTACCACATAGTAGATGTTGAATAAATGGTTATTGAATTGAATAGAATTGAATGTGTCAAGGGTTAAATTTGAATTCAAGTCTCCATTTCAAGAGCATTTTCTTGTCACATTCATTATGATCATGATTATTACCATTATCATTATCATCATCATTATCAAACATGCTTTTCTCATATTAAGAATCTAATACTTATTTATTGAAATGAATAAATTGACTAATAAGTCATTTGTTGGAATGATCTTTCTCTAACTATTCAATTCCTTCCCATCAGTCATAAGAATCCAACTTGTGAAGTATTTTATTGTATTGAAAACATTATCCTTAGATTCAGCAAAGTTACTGCCTATAAAATAAATAGCAAAAATAATAGAAATACAAATGCCATTCAAAATAAATTAAAAAGGCAAAAACATAACATTTAGGAGTCAGGATACTAAAACACACTCAATAATTATATAAATTTTATTATATAACAAACAAATCTGAGAAAATAAAAACAAGAAAAACTTAGATGAATATTCAGTGCTGTTGGTTAAACTATTCCAATATAAATAACGATACTATCAATGTTAATCTATAATTGACATACTATAAAAATCAAATTTCCAAAATATTTTACATAACTCAATAAAATTATAACAAAATAATTTTAGAGGATAAGATAAAGAATGTGAAGGCAAATAACAAAAAGAATAGGAATATAGGTAATAAAGAATCTCTAAATCTCAAATTATATTATACATCAATCTGTAAAATCATTTGGCATTGATCACAAAATTAAATAGTAGATCAATGAACTGGACCAGACAAGGAAAATCAGAATAAGAGAATTCAGTAACTCAGTTTTCAATAAATACCAAAATGCAATTACTTAGGAACAAGTCCCCTTCGTTTTACAAATGATTATGGCGGTGATGGCAAACTTATGACACGCATGTCAGTGGTCATTTTCAATGACATTTGGCCGCATGTGGCCGTGTACAGAGAAGTATGGGACCACATGCCGAGTATGAAAAAAAATTTGCTGTAGTATAGTGTAGACACTCTGTGAACTATAGATGATAATTCTATCTGTATTAATTTACCTATTTTGGTTTATTAAATACAGTTATATATTACAATTATATATTTTTGTTATTTAAACTATAAATATAGTGAAATTATGATTTTTTTCTTGAAGTGGTACATCATTCAAGTTATGCTCGTTTTTTTGGCAAATTTTGACACACCAAGATCAAAAGGTTGCCCATCACTGTAGGAAAACCAAAAGGAGTCCCTCAAAAATTAAGATCAATTATACTTTATTTCATAATAATTACTAAAATGAATATATGGCCTAAATAGATCCATAAAAGAGAAATAGATTATATATTTTTCTCAGATATTAGCAGGAGATATATTATTTTTGAAATCCTTACCTTCCATCTTAGAATCAATACTATATATTGGTTTCAAGGGAGAAGAACAGTAAGGAATGGGCAATGGGAGTTAAGTGGCTTGCTCAGGGTCACATAACTAGGAAGTGTCTAAAGGCAGATTTGAACACAGGAACTCCCATATCTTGACCTGTCTCTCAATCCATTGAGCCACCTAGCTGCCCCCTACAAGATGTATTCTTTTTTTTTAGTTAATTTATTTCATTTAGAATATTTTCCTGTGGTTACATGATTAATGTTTTTTCCCTCTCCTCAAACCCCCTCAAATTACCCCCCCCCCGTAGCCAACTCACAATTTCACTAGGTTTTACATGTATTGTTCATTGAGACCTATTTCCATCTTATTGATGGTTGCATTAGGGTAATTGTTTAGTGTCTACATCTTCAATAATATCCCCTTCAACCCATGTGTTCAAGCAACTGTTTTTCTTCTGTGTTTTTACTCCCACAGTTTTCCCTCTGGATGTGGATAATTTTCTTTCTCATAAGCCTCTCAGCCTTGCTCTGGATCATTGCATTGCTGCTAGTAGAGAAATCCATTACATTTGATTTTACCACAGTGTATCAGTCTCTGTGTACGATGTTCTCCTGGTTCTACTTCTTTCACTCTGCATCAATTCCTGGAGGTGTTTCCAGTTCACATGGAATTCCTCCAGTTCATTACTCCTTTTAGCACAATAGTATTCCATCACCAGCATATAACACAATTTGTTCATCCATTCCCCAATTGAAGGGCATACTCTCGTTTTCCAATTTTTTGCCACTACAAAGAATGCAGCTATAAATATTTTTGTACAAGTCTTTTTTCCTTATGATCTCTTTGGAGTATAAAACCAGCAATGCTATGGCTGGAGCAAAAACCAGGCAGTCTTTTAAAGCCCTTTGGCCATAGTTCCAAATTGACATCCAGAATGGTTGGATCAACTCACAACTCCACCAGCAGTGTACTAGTGTCCCAATTTTGTCACATCCCCTCCAACATTCACCACTTTCCTTTGCTGTCATGTTAGCCAATCTGCTAGGTGCGAGGTCATACCTCAGAGTTGTTTTGATTTGTATTTCTCTTTCCAAACAATTAAAACTAGATCTAAACAATTGGAAAAACATTGATTGCTCATGGGTAGTGTATTATTTAAATAAGTCTGGGGTTCCATTTAGGGGTATTTGGGACTCATTTGAGCCTTAAGATATGTAGATATATAACAAACTTCCTGTGGATATTTTGGGGACTTTGGAAACTACCTTTCCCATGATTCCTCTTGTAAAAAATGGAGGCAGACAGGAAGTGTGATGATGTAAGAGAATGATATAAGACTCCTGGGGTCATTGGAGGTGGTCTCTTTTGCTACCTGAGTGAGCTCTCGGGGGACATAGAAAAGGTTAGGTAAGGTACAGAACATAATGGCTGAGGCAGCAATTTGAAATTTTAACAGGTGCATAGTCGATTTTATTCTACCAACATGGGCCTAAATAAAATATTAGTTATCCTCATAATATCAGCCTTTATCATTTTTAAAGACAACAGTAGGATGAGCTAACATAATAAAAATGACCATCCTACCCAAATTAATTTACTTATTTAGTACCATACCTATCAAACTACCAAAAAACTTTTTTACTGAATTAGAAAAAACTATAACAAAGTTAATTTAGAAGAGCAAAAGATCAAGAATATCAAAGGAAATAATGAAAAAAAGATGTGAAGGAAGGTCTTAAACTGTACTATAAAGCAGCAGTCATCAAAACAATATGGTAGGGGGCAGCTGGGTAGCTCAGTGGAGTGAGAGTCAGGCCTAGAGACAGGAGGTCCTAGGTTCAAACCCGGCCTCAGCCACTTCCCAGCTGTGTGACCCTGGGCAAGTCACTTGACCCCCATTGCCCACCCTTACCAATCTTCCACCTATGAGACAATACACCGAAGTACAAGGGTTTAAAAAAAAAAAACCAATATGGTACTGATGAAGAGACAGAAGGGAGGATCAGTGGAATAGACTTGGGGTAAGTGACATCAGCAAGACAGTCTATGATAAATCCAAATAACCCAGCTTTTTGAGGACAAAAATTCACTATTTTGACAAAAAAAGGGAAAATTGGAAAACAATATGGTAAAGATTAGGTTTAGATCAACATCCTACACCCTACACCAAGATAAATCCAGAATGGGTGAATGACTTGAATATAAAGAAGGAAACTATAAACAAATTAGGTGAACACAGAAAAGTATACTTGTCAAATCTTTTGGAAAGGAAAGATTTTAAAACCAAGCAAGATTTAGAAAAAAATTATGAAATGTAAAATAAATAATTTTGTTTACATTAAATTCAAAAGGTTTTGTACAAAAATAAAACTAATGCAACCAAAATTAGAAGGGAATCAACAAATTGGCAAAAAATCTTTATAACAAAAAACTCTGACAACAGTCTAATTACTCAAGTATATAAGGAGCTAAATCAATTGTACAAAAAAATCAAGCCATTCCCCAATTGATAAATGGGCAAGGTGCATGAATAGGCAATTTTTCAGATAAAGAAATCAAAACTATCCATAAGAGATATATTCTTAACCAACTTAAGGGACATAATATATAAATTTGATACTATGTTTGAAAAGCATTTGTACTCTAAGAGGAGAATGTAATAGTTTCCCTATTAAATCTATAAATATGGGAAGAATTTCTTGTCAAACAAGAAATAGATAACATTAAAAGATACAAAATGGATTGTTTTGATTATATCAAATTAAAAAGGGTTTGTATAACCAAAACCAATGCAAACAAGAAAAATCAAAAGCTGGGAAATAATTTTTGGAGCATTTCTCTGATAAATGCTTCATTTCTCAATTACATAGAGAACTGAGGCAAGTTTATAAGAATAAAAAGCATTCCCCAATTGTCAAATGGTTAAAGGATATGTGTAAGCAGTTTTCAGATGAAGAAATCAATCAAAGCTAGCTATAGTCATATGGGGAAAAATGTTCTAAATCACTACTGAATAGAGAAATGCAAATTAAAACAAATGAGTCATCACTTCACACTTATCAGATTGGCTATTATAACAGTAAAGGAAAATAATAAATGTGGAGGGGATTTGAAAAAATTGGGACACTAATGCATTATTGGTGGTGGTATGAACTGAACTAATGATTCTGGAGAGCAGTTTGGAACTATGCCTAAAGGGCTCTAAAACTGTTCACATCTTTTGATCTAGTAATATCATTATTATGTATCCTAAAGAGATCAAAAAAGGGGAAAGGATCTATTTGTACAAAAATATTTATAGGAGTTCTTTTTGTGGTGGCAAAGAATTGGAAATTGAGGGGATTTTTATTCATTGGGGAATGGCTAAACAAATTGTGGCATGTAATTGTGATGGAATATATTATGCTATATGAAACAATGAGTAGGATGATTTCAGAAAAAACCTGGAAAGGCCAACATGAACTGATGCAGAGTAAAGTAAGCAGGATCAGGAGAATATTGCACACAGTAGTAGCAATATTGTACAATGATCAACTGCGAAAGCCAATGGAATCTGGATGCAGACTGAAGCATAAAGTTTTTCATTTTATTTTATGTGTGTGTTTTTGGGGAGAGTTTGTTTTTGTGTGATTAATTATTATCTCATAACATGACCAATATGGAAATGTTTTGCATGATCGTACATGCTTAATCCATTTCAAATTGCTTATCATCTTACGTAGAGGAATGGAGGGAGTAAGACAATTTGGGGATCATATTTTCAGAAAATAAAATTGTTATTACATGTAACTGGGAAAAATAAAATATTAAATATTTGTTTAAAAAAGAAAACCTTTGCATAAACAACATTAAATGATCTAATATAAGATGTTTAATAGCTAAAAAGGAATAAAATTGTATCAAGTTTCTTGAAAAAAAAGGTTTGGAATCTAATAAGATATGCGTACAACTAACAAAAACACAGAAGTCCAAAAGCTAATGCACAATAGATGAATAGCCAATGGATATGAGCAGTTGTCAAAAGAATGCTAGGAAAAGCAAAAAATCAAATCAAAACAACTCTGAGCTTTCACTTCATAAATTATCAGTGATCTCTCAATTTATTTATTCATTGTCTTTCCTTAATCTTCATTCTAATTGATCATTTTGCAGTTTTGGAGAAAATCAACCATACTATACAGATACTTTCTTCTTTACCTTCTATGATATTGCTTTGACATCATTCTATTCCTGCCTATGTGACATTATTATCTAGTTCTATCCTTTAAGCATGGGTGTTCCCTAATATTTTCTCTTGAGCTCCCCCTTTTTTTTCCTTTTTGCATTTCTCTCTTGGTGCTCTCAGCATCTTGCCCGAGTTCTCTATGTAGATGATTTTAAATACATCTAGTGGAATACATATACATACATGCATAAATACATAAACATAAATTCATATTACTCCTTCTTCCTAACTTCCAAATAAATATTGATGGCATAACAATGTTTTAGGTTTTTCTTGACTTCATTGTTCTTTAATTTTTCTCTTTCCCTCATTCCCCACATCCAGTTCTCAATTCTACGTGCACAATATAGTTAGGTAACAGAACTGACTATGGCATTCCTCTTTTAATTATTCTTTGGTGGCTCCTTATTTTCTCTAAGATAAAACAGAAACTCCAGAGCCTGGCTAGTAAAACTCCCATTTACATTATCATTCAATATAATACTTACAGCATTATTTTATTAATTCTAGTTTCTAGCAAAAGAGGCTGTTTTCTGAGCTTAACTTGTTATTTTACATCTCTGTGTATTTGTGTAGTTAATTCATAGATGGTTTTTCCTCATAATTTTTATTAGTTTCCTTTAAGGCTTAATTCATTTAATACCTTCAATAAAAAAAATTTTCCCTAAAGCCACTGGTTGGTTAATGCTTTCTCCTGTATACAATCATTATAAGTTTAATTATCTGGGAAGATACACATACACACACACACACACACACACACACACACATACTTGTAAGCTCTTTGTGGGCAATAATGATTTATTTTGTCTTTGTAAAACTTGTGTATAGCACAATATTTCATATATTATAGTTGTCTAATAAATGTTTATTGTTTCAAATTGAATTGCAAGACACCATGGCAGAATTTTAGGGCACAAAAAGAAAAAAAATCAACACCTGTCCTCATGGAAGTCATATCCTATTAGGAGCTATGAGATACACAAGAAGTAGTTACAAAATAATTTTATATTATATTTTATTATATTATATTATGTTATGTTATGTTATGTCATATTAATTATATCATATCATATCATATCATATCATATCATATCATATCATATCATATTACAATAATAATAGAAATAATGCCAACAATGAGGGAGATTAAAGAAGATTTCATGAATATCTGAATTAAAATTTGAAGGAAGAAAGTGAGTAGAAGAGGCTAGGGAGAAGGAAAAGATTGTCAAATGTAGATGTGGGTGGTAGAATATTGAGTTTGGGGAATAGCTAATTTTCCAATTAGTAGAGGCTATACAAAGTAGAAGGTGAAATAATGCAACCACACCTAGAACAATAGAACAATTATGATAATGATAATGATAAAAACATATCTATTAATCTCATTTGATCTTCAAAATATCCTATAATGTAGCTACTGCATTTATTGCTAGGCCAATTAGTCAGTCAGGAAACTGAAGTTAAGTGATTTGGACATGGTTATAGCTAACAAATGACCAAGGTCAGACTTAAATACTTTTCTTGAATCCTGATCCAGAATTCTGGCTGTCACCAGGCAGCCTCTCTCTTTCCCATATCTCCATGTACTGCCTTACTCATCAGGCCCTTGCAAGAGCAGGGAATTTACAGATCATAGTTTAAGGTATATTCTACTTCATGAAAAGTCAGGCAAAGGGGACATTTCTTTATGAATGCAAATGAACATCTAGACGTTCACCATTATCTATAGAAGGAAGCATCTTATACTTGGATAATCAGGAATATTGGGGGACATGGGGCAGGGACATGTGCTGGTGGATTTTCTCAAGTGACTTGGGGTAGAGTGATATATAAACTTATTATACTTCTTATATTTCAAATAAAAGCTCTTTCTATAAAAGCACAGTGTGCAAAATGTTAATGTTGCATTCCTGTTCAATATATTTTGAAATACAGCACATATTAGTTATAGTAAAATTTTGAGATTTCTGTGTAAAAAATATGTGCTAATATTGATCTTTAAAGAAATCCACATATGGTGTGGTAGAGACTGAGGAAGCTGAGGTAGGCAACAATCTGCGTGAATCTCAGTTTCGATTTTATGAAAATCTGAAAGGCAACTATGAATTTAACTATTTTTTATGCTGTTTAACCATAAAACAAAAACATCAGTCCAATGAACCAACGTTTTGGGTTAGCAGAAAATGAGGAGAGATGCCAATAAAGAAATGTGTGAAGGGAATTAAGGGGACTTTGATCACAAGGATAGAATCTAAACTCTGGTGTCCCCTGGGGTCAGCAGGAAAGCCAGCAATTAAGGTAGGCAAGAGGCAGGCCAGATGTCCCCTGGGCAGCACATGTGAAGGAAGAAGGGCAATAGTTGTCTCAGGAGGTGTGACATGGGAGAGTCAGTGGGCAGAGAGAAAGTTAGGTAAATCAAGGCTGGACGAGATAGCAATCTCTCTACTTCCATGCTGGGACTGATAGGACTGCTGGCTCTCCTGCAGTAGAGTATAGGCCAAAGGCCAGCTAAATGGAGGCTATATATTTATCCTTTCTTTAAGAATGATCTTTTTCCTCACTCTTCTTTCATCCTCTCCTTTCTATTAATAATAAACCAGTAAAATCTAAATCTAGACTCCCCACTTTAATCTTAACAGAAAGAACATTCTAATAAGAAAACTATTTCCACCTCATAAGTGAAATTGGATTGACAAAAAGATACTTTAGGTGGTTAAGATATCACTAAGGTAAATAAGAAAGATGCCATTTAAAAGAAGAAAAATAAAATTAGGAATTAATAGAAATGACAAAGATTTAATTCACCAGATTGTAATAGTTAATAGGAAATCTTAAATCAGTGGGTTAGAATAGTCTAGATGAAATGCAATATGATATTAAGGCAATTGTTATATTTAGAGTCAGAAGACCAACATGCATAACTGACTTAATACTTAAGTGACTCAGAAAATGCACTAAATGTCCATGGCTTCAGGTTTTTTTTCCCATAAAATGATGGGGTTGGTCTAGATGACCTTAAAGATCTCTTTCAATTCAAAATATATAATCTGAAATTATATGAAGACAAAACTGAAGAGGAAGCAAAACAAATAACAAAAACAAAATTTAAAGCAACTTCTATAAAAATTTAGGATCTACTAATAAGGATAAAAGAATCAAAAGAAAGCTAATCAAGAAAAGTTAAAAATTTGTCTCTCTCAAAGTATTTTTAAAAGCAATTATACATTGTAGTAAATTATGCACAAGCATTACCTGGAAATATTATAAACCAAAATCACATTATAGAGACATAATTTGTGAAAAGCCAACAAAAGAAGGAACTCTAAAATTTGGCATACTTAAAAATGTACTCATCAAATTCCAAACTTACAAAGACAAAGATAAAATGTTAGACTCTGTCAGAAGAAATCAAATTGTACATCAAAATATAATTCCAGTTTATATCCTGAAGGACTTCTCATTAAGGGTTAGAATTTAATGGAGAGACTAGACTGCAATATGCCAAAAAAATAAGGAAAATTGGCCTTCACTGAAATAGTGATTAGCAAGCATATTCCTTTATGATAAAATATTTGAATGCAGCCAAATAACTTTAGACTTGTCAAAAAAAGATAGCTCTAATTAAGAGAATCTTAACAAGGTAAACAAGAGTTTTCAAAACAATGAACAAATGTGATGATATGGTTGTTTCCATGCTGCAAGAAATAGAAAGCCTATTATATTTTGAAATTCCCACTTTTTAAAAGAAATGCTGAAAAAAAAGGATTGCTAGAATTGTGAGTAGGGGGTGATGAAAAGTAGACTCAAATAGGGAAGTATACAAACATAAATGACCTTGAGGAAGAAGGGGGCATGAGAAGTGCCCACCCAAGAATTACCATACACTGAATCTGGGTGCCAAATATGAATAATAAGCTAACATGGATGTTTGGAGAATCAGAGAGAGAATCATTCCTGAAACACACCTCTATATAGGTCTAGGAAAACTACAGAAAAGTTTAGATTAGATAAACTATCGAAAGTCATATTCCATGATCTAAATGTTGTGAGATTTTTGGAAGGTTGAGTTGTATGTTTGTGCATGTAGAGTCTAGGATTAGTGATATTACCGAAACAAACTAATCTGTACCTTATGTTGACCAAAACAATATAATAAAATATGGTAAAGGAACTATCAAACTTACCAATTGTTACCTTGATACTTAAGGGAATGAATTAAGAAGGGAAGAAAGTTGTAAATAAATAATAAAATAAAATAAAATATGTATGCTATGAGAAATATGTCTAAGATATATTGAGATCCATACTAAAAATGGAAAAATGGCTAAGGTAAAATTCATTATATTTAAGCTAAATAAAAATTTAAGTTTCTCTTATGATTTGTATAAGGCACAATTCACAGCTGACATCACTGAGAAAGAGAAATCAGCAGAAAAAACTTATGAATAAAATTTTCATAAAATCTAAAATCGTCAATACCTATTTGGATTTCTGACATCAAAATAAATATTTCCACTGATTCTAACAGGGGTTATTGTAAACCTCTCAGGCCTTATCCTGTATAATTCTTGGCTATATCCCCCCATATATCTGCTATAGGGCATCTATTCTTAATCCTTTAAATTCTCTCTAGAATATTTGATGTTTCGTAGTCATTAATATAAAAATCCTCCTTGTTAGGCTTATCTTGGTCTTGCAAGGAGGAGTGAGTCATTAAAACATTCAGAAATATATTTCTTTGTAATTTTGAAGAGATGAACCTAACTTAGGATCAAAACTAGAAAGCAGAGGTTTTTTTGGTTTTTTTTTTGCAAGAGAAGCACTTTTTAAAATTGCTCTGCAGAAGGATGTGAGGAAAGAGTAGGAGCAAGAGTTAGTGAATGCAAACAGCTGTGGCATAGCCACAGCAGGAAAAGTGGAAGGATGATTCTGTAGAGGAAACAAATGCTAAACCTTGTAGTGTCTGGAGCCTTTTCTTTCCTCTTGAGCTCACAGCTCAGCTTATTAATAGAATCTTGGTAAGGAAAAATGAAATATGGCTTATTTCATTATCTCTGACCAAAGCAGTACCATTGCACCAAGAACCAATACAATTTTCTTTCACCCTTGAGATTAGAGAAGGGACAGAAAGAGAAGAGACATCAAACCGAAGTCAGCCCAAGAACTTGAAGCCAAGCATGGTTACTTCTACCCACTTTTCCCAAAGGAAGAGATGAGAAATTCTCCTCATCCAAATTACCTGAAGAGTGGCCTCTTCAAGGCTTTACTAATGTAGCACATGAGCCTATTTATTTGTTATTATTAGTTCTCATGACATGGTAGTCCTCCTCCTTTATGAACATTTCTCTAATATCCTTCATGACACCTTTCGAGTGTAATTTTCTCCTTGCTAATATTTTGCAGTGTTCATGCTCACCATGTAGCTCTCCAATTTCTTATTGGGGATAGTTTTAATATTAAATATATACACACATGTGCATATGTGTATATGTAAATATTTGTGTACATAAAGAGTAAATGTCCTGTTAAAAAAAAAGCAGCACATAGAAACCAGGGTATGCGTTAGGGCTTAGCCAAGAATACCTGACTCCTTCAGTTATGGTGGTTGGATCCCAAACCAGAGATCAAAAAAGTCAAGAAGAGCAAAAATCATGCATTCCTGGGAACAGGTAACCCCATGTTTTACTACAGTCCTTTTGGTTGAAGTTATCATTTTACTTCATATAGTAGGCTTGTTAACCACATACAAATCCTTTAAGAAAACAATACTCAATACTCAGACTTTAAATAATATAGACCACAGTGCAAGTGGCCTCACCATCCATTCCAGAAGTTAACAGAGACTGAACTCTATATAGGAAACCAAAGCTAGATAAAAAGGTAAACAGGAAAAAATGACAAATTATAATGCATCCTGAAACCCCAAAGAAAAGGATAATTTTAATCTAGCTAAGAGTTAAGTTCAGAAGCCAAAAGAGTGGCAGCAAATCCCAGACCTTTGATCCTACATACAGCTTAGTTTTCACAACAGTCATATGGACAGGAAACTCTTGTGGAAGAGGGTCAGGCTAGCTGAAGAAATGTACCTTGAAGGTGAGACAGGAGGCAACATATGCTTCTCAAGTTAAACCACCATTTCCTTTGATGACTTTTTCTCTCCAGATCTGTGGACCCCTTATAAACCTGAATCCGACAACCTTAAGAATGGTAATGCTTCTGATCTAGGTCTGGTACATAGCAAGTTCCACATAAATATTAGGTATTATTATTAATGAAGTGAGAATTTCTAGAGGAAAAAAGAAAAGGAATTAAAATTCTAGAGGAAAAAATCTTAAGAGAATAAACAGTTTGGCAGAGAGGACATAATACTTTCTTTAATTAATAGATTTTTGTAAATTTGATCTGACTGGGTAGAAATAAATTACACCATGAAAAGTCAAATAATAATAGAACTAAATCAAATTTGGGAAAAAAGAAAAATATAAAGATAACTCCTATCAAAAACAAATAACCCAGAAAGGAAGTCAAGGAGTGGTGATATAAGAAACATCAGACCTTTAGAGAAAATTACAAAATGTAAATTAAATGGTTTTAATTATATTAAACTAAAAAGCTTTTGTACAAACAAAAACAATGTAGCCAAAATCAGAAGGGAAACAACCAATTGGGAGAAAATCTTTATAATGAAAAACTCTGACAGGGGTCTAATTACTCAAATATACAAGGAGTAAAAGCAATTGTATAAAAAATCAAGCCATTCCCCAATTGATAAATGGGCAAGAGACATGAATAGGTAATTTTCAGGTAAAGAAATCAAAAGTATCAATAAGCACATGAGAAAGTGTTCTAAATCTCTAATAATTAGAGAAATGCAAATCAAAACAACTCTGAGGTATCACCTCACACCTAGCAGATTGTCTAAAATGAAAGAAGGGGAGAGTAATGAATGCTGGAGGGGATGTGGCAAAATTGGGACATTGATGCATTGCTGGTGGAGTTGTGAACTGATCCAGCCATTCTGGCTGGCAATTTGGAATCATGCTCAAAGGGCTATAAAAGAATGCCTGCCCTTTGATTCAGCCATTCCATTGTTGGGTTTGTACCCCAAAGAGATCATAGATAAACAGACTTGTACGAAAATATTTATAGCTGTGCTTTTTGTGGTGGCAAAAAACTGGAAAAGGAGGGTATGTCCTTCAATTGGGGAATGGCTGAACAAACTGTGGTATATGCTGGTGATGGAATACTATTGTGCTAAAAGGAATAATAAACTGGAGGTGTTCCAGGTGAACTGGAAAGACCTCCAGGAATTGATGCAGAGTGAAAGGAGCAGAGCCAGAAGAACATTGTACACAGAGACCAATACACTGTGGTAAAATCGAATGTAATGGACTTCTGTACCAGCAGCAATACAATGACCCAGGACAATTTTGAGGGATTTATGGTAAAGAACGCTATCCACATTCAGAGGAAGGACTGCAGGAGAGGAAACATATAAGAAAAACAACTGCTTGAACACATGGGTCGGGGTGGACATGATTAAGGATGTGGACTCGAAACTACCACACCAATGCAACTACCAACAATTTGGAAATAGGTCTTGATCAAGGACACATGACAAAACCCGTGGAAATGTGCGTCGGCCATGGGTGGGGGGAGTGCGGGGGGTGAAGGGGAAAGTAGGAGCATGAATCATGTAACCATGTTAAAAATGAATATTAATAAATGTTTAAATTTAAAAAAAAGAAACATCAGACCTTGAAAACTACAAACACTAAAAAACAACAACAACAACAACAAAAACAACCCTTCAAATCATAATAAAAAAATCTGTCCAGACCTACTAGAACCAGAGGGCTGAGTATAAGTAGAAAAATAGATGCCAGAAGAAACCCATCCCCTTTCTTCCAAACACTCCACCAAAAAAAACAAAACAAAACAAAAAACAAAAACAAAAAACCTCCCAGAAAAATCAGGTAAAAAACAAATGCTTCATGCATAGAAATAGTTTAATTGCAAAGAAGCCAGTCAAGATTAAACAAGAACTGGCAGATAACATTATAAAAGAGAAGAAAGGTTCTAATACAATATTCCAAAAGGCAAAATATCGTTTAGAACTGATAATAATTTTCCAAGCAGAACTAAATAAAATCTTATGGGAGAGGGCAATGAGTATTTAATAATAATAATAGAGCACTACTAAGTATTTTTGATGAAGAAGGGAGAGCTATGAGAGTAGATACTTTGAAGTGAAAACACAAGTCAAAGGGTGGAAAAGGAGAGGTTAAAAGATGTTGAAATGTTTATGTTTTGATAGAAAAAGTATGAAAAAGATGGAAATAGGAATATACTAGATTAAAAAAAATGAGGAAGGAGATGGAATGTACTAGATCAGTTAAAAAAGGGCATGACATGACTGAACAAAAATGGAGGATAGATTGAAGATAGTGGGTTACACATAAACCTACCTTTCATCTAAATGAGACAATGTAGGGTTGATTACACATAATCAAAGCACACAGAGTTGGGCATGGAAATATATGAAACTCAAAAGAGAATGAACTGGTTACAAGGAGAGGGAAAAAGAGTTTAGGGAGAAGGTAATATTTATAGAGGACAGTCCAAATCTAGTGCCTTAGAGTTTGTAACACCCTAGACCTCTAACGAAGCAGTTTCCCCTCATACATTTTGCTGGAAAGGCAGGCTTGCTTCATCTTTTCAGCTTATTCCCTTCTCCTGGCTCATCATTCACCAGAAATGTCCAGTTGCAGCTAAGTGTATGATTTTTTAACAGGATACAGAGGGCATTTCAGAGCCTTTCAGCCAATTGGAACAGACTTCCTGTCTGTCATCATTTCATTTCATCAAATGGCATTCCACGCTTAGTCTAAGGCTTATGATTGAGAATGATTGGCCATCTTATCACTTACATTAAGTGAGATGTGGTTGATTGATTTATTTAACCTCAGACTACTTAATGTAAGTGATTTCATATGACAATTGATAGCTTGGTTTTTTTTGAACTATTGTTTTATATTCTTTAACCACTTCTCTACTGGCTAATTGTTATGATTTTTATACATTTGGTTGATTTTCTCAACCCTTCCTTCACAAAAGAAAAAGGAAAAAGCCTTCAAAACACAAAAATATTCATAGCAGTGCTATTTGTCTTTTCAAAGAACTGGAAACCAAGTATGTTCCTATCAATTAGAAAATGGCTAAATAATTTATATAAACATAATGAAATATTATTATGTTTTAAGATCCAGTGACTTTGATAATTTCAAAGAATTCCATAAGTGTTATGTTAATCAGTGAAGATTAAAGTGACCAATGCAAAGAGAACAATTTATAGAATAATAATACCATAAAGAAAAAAATATCTTGGAAAGGCATCATTGATCAATTAATACTATTACTGACTAATGCTGAATAATGAAACTAATCATAAACCATTTTACACTCTAACAAAGATGTAATGGAATCAAGGTATAAAGTGTGACACATTTTGCATATGGCAAACATGCATTTGTTTTGTTTAACATTACATAATTACTGTAATTATTGTGTTTTTCTTTCTTTTATGTAAAGAGCAAAGGATGACATCAGTAACATCATTCCCAAAAAGACGAGAAAAAAAAAGATGAGGATTAATTACAATATTTTCAATGAGCCAAAATGAACAAAAGTACAGAAGGAAACACAGACAAGGAAGAAAACATTGAAAGTTCCATATTGAATCAAACATATTCTTTTTAAAAAACTGACGTTGAAGCATATTATGGGTAGATCAAAAGGAAAAAATGTTGGTACAAAAATATTTATAGCTGTGCTCTTTGTGGTGGCAAAAAATTGGAAAATGAGGGGGTTTTCCTCAATTAGAGAGTGACTAAACAAATTGTGGTATATAATGGTGATGGAATACTATTTTGCTGTAAATAATAATGAACTGGAGAATTTCTGTATTAACTGGAAAGATCTCCAAGAACTGATGCAGAGTGAAATGAGCAAAACCAAGAGAATATTATACACAGAAAGTGAAACATTGTAGAACAATCCAAATTAATGGACTTTGCTAATACAACACAATCCCAAGAAAGCATGATATCCACATCAAGAGAAAAAACTGCAGAAGTAGAAAGAGTTAAAGCAAATGACTTACCATCTGTTTATATGGATATATTATTTGGAGTTTTGGTTTTAAAAGATTGTTCTATTTCAAAAATGAATAATATGGAAATAGGAATAAGTTTTGTATATTTACATTATGTATATGTATATACATTTTTATAACCCAGTGGAAATGCTTATTGGATCTGGGAGGGGAAAATGGGGAAGGAAAATAAAATATGGAAATATGGAAAATATTTTAAAAATAAAAATAAAATTTTAAAAGGATGTATATTATAGGAATATTTTTTCTTTTTTGTTAAGTTCTAAATAAAACAAAAGCTGTAGAAACACATAAATACATACAATAGAAATAAATTTATATTCAGGAACATTGCTATTATAAATGACCAATAAAATTGGTTTACTTAGATTATTATTTTAAAACCAAGAGGAAATATCAAATTACTAAAATCCTAAATAGACCAAAAGACAGTACAAATGTAGAAGTAATCCAGGAGAGATGTTAAAGCCTGTGCAGTTTAGCCCCTTTATTTTCCATATAAGAAAACTGAAGCATAGGAGAATTCAGTTACTTGCAAAAAGATACACAAGTAATGGGGAACAAAACCCAGTTTCAAGCACAGGTCCTCTGACCACAAACCTAGTCCTGCTTCCACTATACCACACTGCCTCCATCTTTCCATCCACACATCCTTCCTTTTTCTTAAACCCCATCCTCTCATATCTTAATACTGTCAGTGTGACCTCCACAAAGAACTGTGGATTGAGGCTATTTGTGTAATTACTTCATGATATTTCTTTCTCCATTAGTTTGTAAATTCCCTGAGGTCAGAGACTCTCGAATTTATCTTGGTCTTCCCCATTTGACCCATTCTGCCACTGGCACAAACAGTACATGCCCCATTTAGTCAGTGAATGAATATACTCATTATAAAAGGGATGGATGCAATGAAATTAATCACCTTGTTATGAATTTTCAATGTTAAAATATACAATTATACGAATTGAACCTTGGAAAAGCTAAATCTGTCTGATCTTGAGATGTATTTTTGTTTTAAGAAGCAGAGCCATGACTAGTAGTTTTGGCAACAAGGGAATGTTTCACAAAATCATCTCTGAAGAAAGTGGGGATGAAGCATGCATTTAAAGCAACATTCAAAGACAAATTCAGTTGAGAAGAAGAGATTCTTTGATATAGCAAGCCTGCTGTTGTAAGAACACTAAGGTTAGGTAAAGTACAAATGAAATTCCAACATTATATATTTACATATGGTATACAACAAATACGCAAGAGGCAGTTTTAATATTACATTTAGCAAAACACATTGTTTTGTTTGGACCTCAACTCTTGTAGGTAAAACATTTAACCTTTAAGTGTTTCAGGGAAACTTCTAAGACTATAAATTGCACAGGAGCTGCTGAAGGAGCTTGAATCCAGTACTCTTCTTTATCAATGCAATCATGGTTCAACACATATTTAAATATTAGCAAATCAGAAAAATAAAATTATATATGTAGCAATAAGAAGAAAGGACTTCATATGTGTGGAGAAGTTCACATATGTGGTGAAGATGCTCTCCTTGTGCATCTCAAAGGGAGGTAGAATAAACTTCTCAAGCCTTTTCTTCTCAACTATTCTAAGGGAGGCTTTCATTGCTGCCAGGAGAGGAAGAGAGAAGTTGGGGCAAAAGGCTGCTACACTTCTGTACTTGGTTAGTAATACCCTTATCTTCTCCCTTAAAAGAGACAAATTTTGAGCTATCTTTTGATCATTACAAAATGATTGTAATTTTGACATGCCAAACATGCATTTGTTTTGTTTAATCTTATATATTTACATTACATTACATTTGGGGAGTAAAGGAGACCATAAGCTCTATATCCAAGCCTTGATCCCTTTCCCATGCAATACCAGTTCTCAGAGAATACACATAATAAATAACAAAGATAGCCAATTTTCCATATCATAGCAAAATAAAAAACAGAAGTTATACCTAGGGGAATATATACAAAACAATACAAGGTGAAGTACCTCTCCTATTGGGAGTAAGATAACTCAACTCATACAAGAAGTAGAATCTTGAAACTCACCCAAGGGAAAACTCCTTGAAGTCTCTAGGGTAGCAAGCTGGAAATAGAGACATGATCGAGACTGTCCAGTCTTCTCAAGTCTTTCCTTCAGTCATTTTCTCATTTTCTCTCTCAAAGCTAGAGAATGAAAACACTGGATCATGACCCAGAAGCCCAGACTTCTATTTTTTTAACTGAAAATTTTTATTTAATTAAATAATTTAAAATATTTTTCCATGGTTACATGATTCATGCCCTTTCCCTCTCCTCCAACCTCCTCCCTCTGTAGCTGACACACAATTCCATTGGGTTTTACATGTATCATTGATCAAGACCTATTTCCATGTTGATATTTGCATTAGGGTAATCATTTAGAATTTTACATCCCTAGTCCCCATCAAGCCATGTATTCAGGCAGTTGTTTTTCCTCTGTATTTCTACTCCCACAGTTCTTCCTCTGAATGTGGGCAGCGTTCTTTTCCATAAATCCCTTAGAGTTGTCCTGGGTCATTACATTGCTGTTAGTACAGAAGTTCATTACATTCTATTTTACCACAGTGTATCAGTCTCTGTGTACAGTGTTCTCCTGATTCTGCTCCTTTCACTCTGCATCAATTCCTGGAGGTCTTTCCAGTTCACATGGAATTCCTCCAGTTCATTATTCCTTTGAGCACAGTAGTATTCCATCACCAACAGATACCACAATTTGTTCAGCCATTTCCCTAATTGATTTTTTGTCACCACAAAGAGTGGAACTCTGAATGTTTTTCTACAAGTCTTTTTTTCCCTATGATCTCTTTGAGGTATAAACACAGCAGTACTATGCCTGCAGAAGCCCAGAGTTCTTCAACTTTTTAGATGTGTGATTTGGAAAAGTCAACTTAGCAGTTTTATCAGTTTTACATAGGTAGATTACAATGTATCATGTCCACCAGCTGGTTGGTGGGATCATTCCATTACTTCCCAGACATCGGAGACTCCCATCTCATAGAGCACTGATCTTTTCTAATTCTTTCATTTTACAGATAAGAAACTGAAGCTAAAAGAGTCTTCTTAGAAGGGAAATGATCTTATCCGAGGTTACAATGGCAAATAAGAGCACAGATCTAGTGCTAGAAGTAACTTAGAGAACATCTAAATGCTCATCTAAGTGATCTGATTGAAAGGCATAATACTTTTTATGATATTTGAAGTTAATTAAATATTCATTAGTTCGACCCATTTTACATTTGAGGAAACTGAGATCTAGATGAACTGACATGTAAGAAAACAGAGCTAGTAAGTGGAAGCATAAACATTTTAATTCAGATCTTATGAATTTAAGTTTAGCATGCTTTCTATTGCTACACACTACCTACAAAACTGAAATTCTAATCCAGATACTTTAACTCCATATCAAGGTCCAGAGAAGAGTCTAATGCTTACTATTGTTTTCAGCTGAAGGCTTAGCATTTTAACTGGTCTCCACCTCCCCCTCCACTCTGAACCCTTCAGAGCATATGTTTGGAATGAATAGGTAACAATAAATGATTCCCCTGGCTTCTATATCTGTAGTGTTCATATAATAATAAATGCCATTTTGTGCCTATTGATTCTCAGGTGAAGGCTATAATTGAAAAGGCAGGTGTTTTCTTCATTAAGTTTTCATTAAGTGTTTTCTTTAAATGAATTTTATTATTATTCATTGAGAACTGATGGCATATTTAGAACTTATCTAAATAGGGAATAGACAATAGCCCCAATCGATGGCTGAGTTGTTTTTCTATTAGGGATTTAATGATTTAAAAAAAAAATTACAATCCCCATACCATGTGCTATCCAAAAGTTTGTTGTTGTTGTTGTTGTTGTTTAGTCATTTCAGTTGTGTTCAACTCTTTGTGACCCAATATGGAGTCCTCTTGACAAAGACACTGGGGTGCTTTGCAATTTCCTTTTCTAGCTCATTTTAAAGATGAGGAACGGAGGCAATCATGGTTAAGTAACTTGCCCAGGGTTAACTTGAACTCATGAAAATGAGTATTCTTAACCCCAAGCCTGACCTTTTATCCTCTGTGCCGTCCAGCTGGACAACAAAGTTTGTTTCTCTATAATTCTTTCTTCTTGCCTCCATACATTAATGAGGCAAGTTAATGAAAGATTGGAATATCCAATTTTATTTACATCTCACCTTACCTTTCTGAAATACTCAGGAGCCATTTCCTTTTATGGATACTCAAGATAATGAACAGTTAGATATATAATAACCAAGATGAGAGAAGTTATGGTCTTATCATAATGCTTTTTGGCCTTTATCATAATACACCAGAAATGTTGTGTCCAGTTGTGGGGCACAAGGAAGGCATTAACAAGTTTAAGCACATGTAAAGGAGAGAGACTAGAGGATAAGTGGTTTTGAAATCATTATAAATAAGTATAGATTTTCAAAAATGGGAATATTTAACCCAGAAAAGAGAAAATGATTTGGAGATATTCTTGCAATTTTAAATACGTAAAGGACTGATACAAGTTAAAGGCATCAGTCTTATCATTTCTTAGGCCTGTAGAGGGTAACATGTAGAATTTAAGATCCAGAATGGGAATATTGTTGCATTAATTTCACTAAAACAAAAGCTTATAAATGCTTAATAAAATTTTTATTGAATTGATTTGATCTGAGCTATCACCAATGGGTGGAAGTTATAGGATTTTTAGTTCAATATAAAAACAACTTTGCAAAAGTTAGATATATACCAAAGCAAAATGCTCTGCCTTAAAATGCAATGAGTTTCCAATGACTCTTCAAGCAAAGATGGATGACCATTTTTCAGAGATATTTATGAGGTGATGAGGCAAGCTGACAAATATATATTGCTCTAAGGCTTACCAAGTAATTTATATACATTATGCCATTTGATCTTCCCCACTTTCCTGTGAGTTAGTCTCAGTTTATTAACTCTTATTTATGTTTCTGATACGAAAAAGTGGATTCATCTTTGAATCACAATAGCATTTATTAAGGATTCAAAAAAGACAGATGTAGTTATAAATCCTGACCTTTAGGGTAAGAGTTGAGGTATAGCAATACGACATTGCCAAGGAAGTCTACGTTTCTAGAGGGAATGAGAGGAAGCAAATGACCTTAGATAAAAAATTTTGAACCATAAGTTCAATTATATGTTGAAGGCAGGGTAGTATCCTTGCAACTACACCTCCATTAGCACAAACCTATACTTCCTAGTCCTCTCCCTGGACACTCCTGGCCAAGCAAATCTCACAGAAATTCTGGTCCATAAATGGTCACTAGGAAGGGTGTATATCTCAACAATAGGACGACCAGTTACAGATGCTTTTCCCTCCTTCCTCAGATAGTAGCACCTGGACCAATATCTTTCACCCACAGAAAATTGCTGAAATCATAAACATATAACAACAAAAATGACATCTATGAGGAAGAGAAAGAGCATTACTCATGTACCACGGTAAGGTATGTGCTCTCATGTTCATAAACTGATGATCACTCTCCTGGATAATTATTAATTGAGAATATTTATGTTACCATATAAGATTCTCATTGACCTGTGTCTACAGATGTTATCACGACTATCACACACATTCTATGTGATCTTGGGCAAGCAATTTATTCTTTCTAGCCCTTAGTTTTCTCTTAGCAGTCAGAGTACATGGTCTCTGAGTCAAAGTATTACTTCACTGTGAATCTAAACAGTTTGTATGTATTTTATGGACTGAGAAAGTTTATATGTAAAATGCTTTTCAAATACTCCAGTTAAAACCACAAAATCCTAGAAACTCAACATTCTCTTTAACAACAAAGAATTTCTTCAGATATTAGTTCTTTTAGCGTAGTGGAGGGTCAATGAACCAAAGAGAACAAAATAATTGGTGGGAAAGAGGTAATGAGGTATATCAGAAAGAGTATTGGACTGGGAGACTAAGGATTCTAGTTCTTCTTTCAGTATCTGCTCTATGATTTTAGGCAAAATCATTTCTCCTTTTTTGAGGGTCAATTTTCTTATATGTGAAATCTTGTTGTACTCTAAAATTTTACAAATCTAAATCTTTTCTGTCTGAAGGCACCTTTACACTGACATTGCTCTTTATCTCAAAAGCCTTTTTTTAATCACTTCAGTATAAATGTACGAATATTGACAAGAATTTAAGCTTCTAATGTATAGCACTATGCTCTATATTATTAGGGATACAAATAGAATTAACAGGAAAAGTTCCACCCTGTGAGAAGCAATCTATTTGGAGAGGCAATAATAATATGTATGAATGTACACATAAATATATACTTTACATTTTACGAATTACTCTCCCACAACAACCCTGTGAAGTGGAAATGCTAGTATTATTATCCATAACATATAGATTCAATTTAATTCAACAAGTATATAAAACTCAAGCTTAGTACTGAGCTATGGTAATATGAAGAGAATAATTCTAATGAGAAGAAAATTGAGGTTCAGTAAAGTGACTTTCCCATGGTCACATAGCTAGTGAATATTGGATGGAGTGAGAGTTCAAACCAGTTCCAATATTCCTTACACTAAATCATGAAGGCATGCATATATGAAATGGGAAGAGAAAAGTCATAACGAAATGAAGAAAACATTCATTAAGTCCTTACTATGTGTCACATACTCTACTGTAAAGTACTAGAGATATGAAACCCAAGCAAACACGACAATGCGAGCTCTCGCCACTACTGACTACAAGAACGATAATAATATCTAACTTTTACAGAGTGTTTTATGGTGTGCATAGGATTTTACAATAAATAAAATTCCATTTTATTGTAATGACAAACTATGGGGGTTTGATGAAGTTATTATCTGCATTTCTCAAGAGAGTAAAGTAGGACAGCTCTTAATATCAGGTCTTAATCTTAATAAGCTGTGGAGTTACACAAATATAAGTATCTAAGGCTGGATTTGAATTCAGATTTTCCTGAGCCAGTTCCAGGACCCTTTCCACTACATAAGCTAGCAGACAGAGAAGATGGTCAACAATGTTAAATGTTACAGAGAGGCCAAGAAGAAGAACGTCTGTAAAAGAGTGAAAGCTTCCTTTTCAGAGTCCCAAGGGAAGAGTCTAGATGATTCTGGTGGGAAAGGTTTGAAGAGAGTGGTCAGAGTGCAGGTGATACAGTCTGGAAATGGTGGAGAGGTGACAATTAGCATTTCAAAATATGCAAAAATATGCATATTACAAGTAGAGATTCTTAACCTTTTTGTGAGTCATTGGTCCCTTTGACAATAGAGTATTGTTTATGGGAGCCTCTTCATAATTATTTTAAATATATAAAATAAAATATACAGAAGTATAAAGATAAATAATTATTATATTAAAATTTAGTTATTAATTTTTTAAACACAGATCCAAAGTTAAAAACACCCTGTTTTAAAAGAATGTTTTTGATTGACTTCAAGATTTTGCCTTCAATATACCAGTTCTAGGAGAAACGGATAGTGTTTAGAGTGGCTTGGAGTCAGAAATTTCTGCTTAAATTCTGTCTCTGACACTTATAAGTTGTGGTAGACTAGTCATTTAGCTTTTAGGAGTCCTGATTTCTTCATCACAAAATGGAGATAATAATGGAACCTACCTCAGAGATCTGTTGTAATACTCAAATGAAATGTTATATGTAGAACACCCTGCAGATCTTAAAGCTCTAAGTAAATGTTAGCCTTTTGAGCCCTTAAAGCTCTGTGTAAATGGTCTAGATGTGTGGTTTCATTGGCATGAGGAATTTTACATGAGGAAATTTCCTATACTAATGTATAATAGCAACTGTTCAGAAAAGTATAATTAGGATGAATTCTAGGAGAAGGTCACTAAGGAGATGAGTGACTTGCCCAGGATAACACAGCTAGTATATTTGAAAGGGAATTAATCTAATACCAGCTAGATATTCACTATGGCAGTCTACATCTTTATGATTGTTATAACTGCTGCTACTGAAGCTACAGCTATAGTTCTGTTCTTTAAGTTAGTAGATTCAGACTCTAATATTGATCCTGACTCTGACATGCTTATGTTTTGGTTTACATCTTTAGTCTTTAGTCATCATATGATTTTTGAAAAGACACTTATCCTCTTTGAGCCAGATTCAGAACTGTCATCCTTGATCATAGGTTTAGGAATGAAAGAAACTTAAAAACCTTAGAAATCATCAAATCCAATTATTTTATTCAGGATATTAGAGAACAAAGTCAGAGAAATGAAATGATGTATAATTTTAGATTTCTAAAAAGTGGCAAAATCCAGATTCTAATCCAGGGTTTTTTACTTCAGATTTGGCATTCTTTTCTATATAACATCCTTTTTCTGCACCTGTAATAATAATCTTAACAATAATAATAGCTTACATTAGCATAGTACCTAAAGATCTACAGTGATTCTTTGCTTTTTTAAGTTTATTTTTTTAAATAAATGATTTAGATTATTTTTCCATAGTTATATGATTCATGTCCTTTCCCTCCTATCCTCCCATCCCACTCCCATAACCAATGTGCAATTACACTGTGCTTCACATGTGTCATCAATCAAGACCTACTTCCATAATATTAATATTTGCACAAGGGTGATCATTTAGAGTCTATATCCCCAAATATATCCCCAACGACCCATGTGATCAAGCAGTTGTTTTTCTTCTGTATTTCTACTTCCACATTTCTTTCTCTGGATGTGGATAGTATTCTTTCTTATAAGTCCCTCAGAAATGTCTTGGATCATTACATTGCTGCTAGTAGAGAAGTCCATTACATTCTACTGTGCTACAGTGTATTGGTCTCTGTGTATAAAGTTCTCCTGGTTCTGCTCCTTTTACTCTGCATCAATTCCTAGAGGTCATTCCAGTTAACATGGAATCCATCCCGTTCATTATTCCTATGAGCGCAATAGTATTCCATTACCATGAGTTGCCACATTTTGTTCACTCATTCCCCAATGAAAGGGCATCCCCTCATTTTCCAATTTTATGCCACCACAAAGAGCATTGCTATAAATATTTTTACAAGTGTTTTTCCCTTTAATCTCTTTGGGGTATAAACACAGCAGAGGTATGGCTGGATGAAAGGGCAGGCAGTCTTTTAATGCCCTTTAAGCATAGTTCCAAATTGCCATCCAGAATGGTTGCATCAATTCACTCCAACAGCAATGCATTAGTGACCCAATTTTGCCACATACCTTCCAACATTTATTACTTTCATGTTATCCAATGTGCTATGTGTGAGGTGGTACCTCAGAGTTGTTTCGATTTTCATTTCTCATATTATAAGAGATTTAGAGCAGTTTTTCATGTGCTCATTGATAGTTTTGATTTCTTCATCTGGAAATTGCCTTTTCATGTCCCTTGCCCATCTATTAGTTGGGGAATGTCTTGATATTTCATATAATTATTTAGCTCCTTATCATTTTGAATACTTAGATCTTTGTCGGAGGATTTTGTTTTAAAAATATTTTCCCAATTTGCTGCTTACCTTCTAATTTTGGTTGCATTAGATTTGTTTGTACAAGAAACTTTCTAATTTAATGTAATCAAAGTTATTTATTTTATATTTTGTAATATTCTTTATCTCTTGCTTGGTCTTAAAATCTTTCCTTTCCCATAGATCTGACAGGTAAATTATTCTATGTTCACCGAATTTACTTATAATATCCTTCTTTGTTTTTAAGTCATTCACCCATTCTGAATTTATCTTGGTGTAGGGTGTGAGATATTGATCTAAACCTAATCTTTCCCATACTATTTTCCAGTTTTCCTAGCATTTTTATAAAATAGTGAGTTCTTGTCCCAAAAGCTGGGATCGTTGGGTTTATTACTAGATTGGTGAGGCCATTCGCTGCAAGTCTATTCCCCTGATCCTCTCTTCTGTCTTTTAGCCAGTACCATATTGTTTTGATGACCACTACTTTATGGTACCATTTAAGATCTGGTATTTCTAGGCCACCTTTCTTCACATTTTTTTCCCTTATTTCCCTTGATATTCTTGATCTTTTGTTCTTCCAAATGAACTTTGTTATGATTTTTTTCTAATTCAGTTAAAAAATTTCTTGGTATTTTGATAGGTATGACTCTGAATAAGTAAATTAATTTGAGTAGTATTGTCATTTTTATTATGTCAGCTTGTCCTACCCATGAGTAATTAATGTTTTTCCAATTGTTTAGATCTAGTTTTAATTGTGAGGAATGTGTTTTGTAATTGTGTTCATATAGTTCCTCTGTTTGTCTTGGCAAATAGATTTCTAAATATTTATATTATCTAGGAAGATTTTAAATGGGATTTATCTTTCTAACTCTTGCTTCTGAGGTGTGTTAGAAATATAGAGAAATGTTGATGATTTATGTGCATTTATTTTGTATCCTGCAACTTTGCTAAAGTTGTTGATTATTTCCACTAGGTTCTTAGTTGAATCTTTAGGATTCTGTTGGTAGACCATCATATAATCTGCAAAGAGTGATATTTTGGTCTCCTTGTTGCCTAGTAAAATACCTTTAATTTCTTTTTCTTCTCTGATTGCTACTGCTAGTGTTTCTAGTACAATGGTAAACAATAGAGATGATAATGGGCATCCTTCTTTCACTCCTGATGTTATTGGAAAGGCTTCTCATTTATCTGTATTGCAGATGATGCTTGCTGATGATTTTAAATATATACTGTTTATTATTTTTAGGAAAGGTCCTTCTATTCCTATACTTTCTATGTTTTCAATAGGAATGAGTATTGTATTTTGTCAAAGGATTTTCCTGCATCAATTGAGATAATCATGTGATTTCTGTTGGTTTGTTTGTTGATATGGTGAATTATGTAGGTGGTTTTCCTAATATTAAACCATCCTTATATTCCTCGTAAAAATTCTACTTGATCATAGTGAATAATTCTTGTGATCACTTGCTGGAGTCTTTTTTACTAGTATTATATTTAAAATTTTTGCATTCATGTTAGTTAAGGAGACTGATCTATAGTTTTCTTTCTCTGTTTTTGATCTCCCTGATTTTGAGATCAGTACCATATTTGGTTCATAAAAAGAATCTGGTAGAATTCCTTCTTTGCTTATTATGTCAAATAGTTTGTATACTATTTGAGTTTTTTGTTCTTTAAATATTTGATAGAATTCAATTGTGAATCCATCTGCCCTGAGGGAGTTCTTTGATAGCTTGTTCAATATTTTTTTCTGAGATGGAATTATTTAAGAATTCTTTTTATTCTTCTGTTAATCTAAGCAATTTATATTTTTATAATTTGGTTTTTCTTTCCTTTTTTAGTTAGATTAACCAGTACCTTATCTATTTTATTTGTTTTTTCAAAGTACCAGCTTCTAGTCCTATTACTTAATTCAATAGTTATTTCACTTTCAATTTCATTAATTTCTCTCTTTTTAAAAACATTTATTAATATTCATTTTTAACATGGTTACATGATTCATGCTCCTACTTTCCCCTTCACCCCACACACTCCCCCCCACCCATGGCCAACACACATTTCCACTGGTTTTAACATGTATCATTGATCAAGATTTATTTCCAAATTGTTGATAGTTGCATTGGTGTGGTAGTTTCGAGTCTACATCCCCAATCATGTCCACCCCAACCCATGCATTCAAGCAGTTGTTTTTCTTATGTTTCCTCTCCTGCAGTCCTTCCTCTGCATGTTGGTAGCATTCTTTTCCATAAATCCCTCAAAATTGTCCTGGGTCATTGTATTGCTGCTAGTACAGAAGTCCATTACATTCGATTATACCACAGTATATCAATCTCTGTGTACAATGTTCTTCTGGCTCTGCTCCTTTCACTCTGCATCAGTTCCTGGAGGTCTTTCCAGTTCACCTGGAACTCCTCCAGTTTATTATTCCTTTGAGCTCGCAATAGTATTCCATCACCAGCATATATCAAAATTTGTTCAGCCATTCCTCAATTGAAGGGCATACCCTCCATTTCCAGTTTTTTGCCACCACAAAAAGCGCAGCTATAAATATTTTCATACAAGTCTGTTTATCTATGATCTCTTTGGGGTACAAACCCAACAATGGAATGGCTGGATCAAAGGGCAGGTGGTCTTTTATAGCCCTTTGAGCATAGTTCCAAATTGTCAGCCAGAATGGTTGGATCAGTTCACAACTCCACCAGCAATGCATTAATGTCCCAGTTTTGCCACATCCCCTCCAGCATTCATCACTCTCCCCTTCTTTCATTTTAGCCAATCTGCTAGGTGTGAGGTGATACCTCAGAGTTGTTTTGATTTGCATTTCTCTAATTATTAGAGATTTAGAGCACTTTCTCGTGTGCTTATTGATAGCTTTGATTTCTTTACCTGAACATTGCCTATTCATGTCTCTTGCCCATTTATCAATTGGGGAATGGCTTGATTTTTTATACAATTGCTTTAACTCCTTGTATATTTGAGTAATTAGACCCCTGTCAGAGTTTTTTGTTATAAAGATTTTTTCCCAATTTGTTGTTTCCCTTCTGATTTTGACTACATTGTTTTTGTTTGTACAAAAGCTTTTTAGTTTAATATAATCAAAACCATTTAATTTACATTTTGTAATTTTCTCTAACTCTTGCTTGGTTTTAAAATCTTTCCTTTCCCAGAGATCTGACAAGTATACTATTCTGTGTTCACTTAACTTATTTATAGTTTCCCTCTTTATATTCAAGTCATTCACCCATTCTGAATTTATCTTGGTGTAGGGTGTGAGATGTTGATCTAAACCTAATGTCTCCTATATTGTTTTCCAAATTTCCCAGCAGTTTTTGTCAAATAGTGGATTCATGTCCCACAAGTTGAGCTCTTTGGGTTTATCATACACTGTCTTGCTGATATCATTTTCCCCAAGACTATTCCACTGATCCTCCCTTCTGTCTCTTAGCCAGTACCATATTATTTTGATGACTGCTGCTTTATAGTATAGTTTAATATCTGGTACTGCTAGGCCCCCTTCCTTCACATTTTTTTTTCATTATTTCCCTTGATATTCTTGATCTTTTGTTATTCCAAATGAAAATTGTTATATTTTTTTCTAATTTAGTAAAGAAGTTTTTTGGTAGTTTGATAGGTATGGCGCTAAATAGGTAAATTAATTTGGGTAGAATGGTCATTTTTATTATGTTAGCTCATCCTACCCATGAGCAATCAATGGCTTTCCAATTGTTTAGATCCAGTTTTATTTGTTTGGAAAGTGTTTTGTAGTTGTTTTTGTATAATTGCTGTGTTTAGATAGACTCCCAAGTATTTTATATTGTCTAGGGTGATTTTAAATGGTGTTTCTCTTTCTACCCTTGCTGCTCTAATGTGTTGGAAATGTATAGAAATGCTGATGATTTATGTGCATTTATTTTGTATCCTGCAACTTTGCTAAAGTTGTTGATTATTTCTACATGCTTCTTAGTAGGTTCTCTAGGATTTTTTAAGTATACCATCATATCATCTGCAAAGAGTGATAGCTTAGTCTCCTCATTGCCTATTTTGATACCTTCAATTTCTTTTTCTTCTCTAATTGCTAGTGCTAGTGTTTCTAGTACTATGTTGAATAATAGAGGTGATAATGGGCATCCTTGTTTTACTCCTGATCTTATTGGGAAAGCTTCTAATTTATCCCCATTGCATATGATGTTTGTTGATGGTTTTAGGTATATACTGTTAATTATTTTTAGGAAAGGTCCTTCTATTCCTATACTTTTCAGTGTTTTCAATAGGAATGGATGCTGTATTTTTGTCAAAGACTTTTTCAGCATCTATTGAGATAATCATGTGATTTTTGTTTGTTAGACTGTTGGTATGGTCAATTATGTGAATGGTTTTCCTAATGTTGAACCATCCTTGCATTCCTGGTATAAATCCCACCTGATCATGGTGGATGATCTTCTTAATTACTTGCTGGAGTCTCTTTGCTAGTATTCTATTTAAGATTTTTGCATCTATGTTCATTAGGGAGATTGGTCTGTAGTTTTCTTTCTCCCTGGCTTTGGAATCAGTACCATATTTGTGTCATGAAAGGAATTTGGTAGGACTCCTTCTTTGCTTATCATATCAAATAATTTGTATAGTATTGGGATAGCCTTTGAATATCTGATAGAATTCACTTGTGAATCCATCAGGCCCTGGCAATTTTTTCTTAGGGAGTTCTTTGTTGGCTTGTTCAATTTCTTTTTCTGATATGGGATTATTTAGGTATTCTATTTCTTCTTCTGTTAATCTAGGCAATTTATATTTTTGTAAATATTCATCCATATCTCCTAAAATGTTATATTTATTGCCATATAATTGGGCAAAATAGTTTTAATGATTGCCTTAATTTCTCCTTCATTAGATGTGAGATCTCCCTTTTCATCTTTGATACTGTCAATTTGGTTTTCTTCTTTCCTTTTTTTTTAATTAGATTGAGCAGTACTTTGTCTATTATATCTGTTTTTTCAAAGTACCAGCTTCTAGTCTTATTTATTAATTCAATAGTTCTTTTACTTTCACTTTTATTAATTTTTCCCTTGATTTTTAGTATTTCCAATTTAGTTTTCATCTGGGGATTTTTAATTTATCGCTTTCTAATTTTTTGAGTCGCATGCCCAATTCATTAATCTCTGCCCTCCTTAATTTGTTAATATATGCACCACAGAGTTTGGTAGGATGTCTCATCATTGTCATTCTCTTCAATGAAATTGTTGATTTTTTCTATGATTTCTTCTTTGACTAATTGGTTTTGGAAAATCATATTATTTAATTTCCAATTAGTTTTTTATTTGCCTGTCCAGGTACCCTTACCAATTATTATTTTTATTGCATTATGATCTGAGAAGGTTACATTTATTATTTCTGCTCTTTTGTATTTGTTTGCAATATTTCTATGCCCAATTACATGGTCAATCTTTGAGAATGTACCATGTGCAACTGAAAAGAAGGTGTATTCCTTTTTGTCCCTATTTATTTTTCTCCACATATCAATTAAATCTAATTTTTCTAGGACTTCATTCACCTCTCTTACCTCTTTCTTATTTATTTTTTGGTTTGATTTATCTAGATCTGAAAGAGGAATATTTAGATCTCCCAATATTATGGTTTTACTATCTATTTCCTTCTTGAGCTCTGCCAGTTTCTCCTTTATGAATTTGGATGCTATGCCACTTGGTGTGTACATATTGAGCAGTGTTATTTCCTCATTGTTTATATTGCCTTTAATCAGGATGTATTGACCTTCCCTGTCTTTTTTAATCATATCTATTTTTACTTTGGCTTTGTCAGAAATCACATTTGCCACTCATGCCTTCTTTTTTCTCATTTGATGCCCAAAAGATTTTGCTCAAGCCCTTAACCTTAAACTTGTGTACAACCACTAGCCTCATTTGTCTTTCTTGTAGACAACATATGGTGGGATTTTGGTTTCTAATCCACTCTGCTATTTACTTCCGTTTTATGAGCGAGTTCATCCCATTCACATTCAGAGTTATAATTATCAGTTGAGTATTTGCTGACATTTTCGTATCCTCCCCTATTCTTACCCCTTCTTCTGAACCTATTTCCTTTTAAACCAGTGATTTGCTTTAAGCCGGTATCCCTTATCTCCTCCCTTGATTGACTTCCCTTTCTATCCCCTCCCTTATTATTCCCCTCTTTTTATTTTTAAAGGCCTAATAAATTCCCTCCATCTTCTTCTCCCCTCCCTTTTTTGACCTCCCCACTCCTCTGCTCCCCTTGGTTTATCCCTTCTGACTTTCTCTGTAGGGTTAGATAGAGTTTTATATCCCAATGGATAATATAGCTACTCTTCCCTCTCTGGGTTGATTACACTGAGAGTAAGGTTTAAATATTACCTCTTAATGCTCTCTTCCTCTCCTTCTTATAATAGTATTTGTCCCCTCACCTTCGAATACCCTCTTTGTGTGTAATAGAATATCCTATTTTTCTCATTCTCTCAAGTTTCTTAAAAACTGGTTTTCTGCTATGATCTTTTTATTTTCCTTTCTGCTTTTATCTATCCTGCTTTTTAATGTCTTCCTATAGGTTAGTTCTGGTCTTCAGTTTGCCTATCGTGTCGTTTGATTTCTGGGCTTCTTTTTCCCAATGGGAGTTTCTGTCTTTTAAACTGTTATTTTCTTTTTTAAACTGTTGCTCACTTTTCATACCAAGTTTCTTGTATCTTTCTCACCTCATTCATCATCTCAAATCTGAGCTCCACTAGAGCTTGTGACTAATTTCCATTTTTTTGGAAGGTTTGGATGCACTTGCTTATTTGTCATCCTCTGCTGTCTCCTCTGAAGTCTGGGGGTTTTCTTGGTAGAAATTATTTATGGTCAAGGTTCTTTTTTTATTGTTTTTTTTTTGGTAGTTGCCAATTGTTGTTCCAGGGTGTTGGTGGCCATTTCTGTGCTTTTGCACAGAAATTTTTTTTTTTTGGTGGCCAGTTCTTTCTTCCCTTCCCAGTTAGAAGTCTGAGTGAGGAGGGCAAGCTCTCAACTTATTGAGCTATAGAGCAGTTTTTGGCTGAGGCTATTTTTCAGTTTCTGCTGAATCTGCTGTTCATGGCCCCTCTCTGCCATTTCTTTGCACCCAATCTCTGCATTCCTCAGCCTCCTGTGGTCCCAAGTCTTGCTGCTCTCTGGGGTAAGTCTGTGATGTCCTCAACTATCCCAAATAAGAACCTTGTGATTGCCCCACTCTCACTCCCACTCTGGCTCTGGTGCTCTAGGTGGAGTGAGGGAGGGGTGATCCCTTGCACTTTGGTAGCCATGTAGCATGGAAGTGCCCAAACCCTGCCTATCTTCAAGGCTGCACCCTATGGATGATCCCCTTCACTCGTCTGATTTTTTTTTGTCCTTTTGAGGCACTTTGTATCAGTAACTGGTGAGGAGAAGAAGTTCCTTGCATCTACTCTGTGACCATTTTAGCCTGAAAATTCTCTGCAGAGATTCTTAACAAGTCTGTAAAGCTTAACTCACAGGTTTTCTAGTATTCCTTTCTAAATGAAGAAACAGGTTTAGTTAAGTGATTTGTCCAATACCTCACAGCTAATAAATGTTAGTGTTGTGACTGAGTCTAGAAACCCTCCATTCTTACCATCCCAACTTTTGATCCTCTTGTTCTTTCCTAGGCTATCATGTTTGCACTGGATAAAGTTGATATTCTTTCCCAATTGATACTCTGATGAATCAGTTAAATTCTAAAATGACCTATTCTCCAGAGTCCTTTGGCTGCCCTTTTATCTTATTGCCAATTTTACCCTAATAAACCTATGAATGGGATTACTCATCCTTTTGCTACTTTTGCTTCTAATCACATATAGAAGATCAAAGTTGGAGAAAATCATGAAACTGTACTGACTGGGTCCACAACAAACTATGTTATATAATTTCATCCTAAATTGGACCATAAGGAAAGTCTCTTATTCCTTTTGCCCCACCAAAGTATCTTTTCCAAGCTTTTTTCATCCTTCCACAAACCTTTCCTTTTTGCCACCTACTTGGCTCATAACTGTCTCAGATTTCATTTTAAAAAAAGAGAGAGATCATTTGTCAAAAGCTCCTGCTTCTTCCCTTCTCCTCAGTCCATATTACCCAGATGCCTTCTGCCTCTATCTCCTCCATTACTCTTGTCTAATATGAAGAGATGACTCTTTTACTTGTCAAGGCTAATTCCTCTGAATGCTAAGTGATCTCATTCAATTCTTTTTTCTATAACAAACTGCACTTCCTATCATCCTTACTCTCTCACTTATCTTTCATCTTTCTCTGACTAAGCTGCTTGTCTACTGCCCTTAGACATGTCCAACTCTCACCTATCCACCAAACAAACGAACAAACAAACAAACCTTCCTTAACTATTATTCTCCACTAGTTATTTTCCAATACTTCTCCCTTGTGTGCCTAATTTTTTGAGCAGGCCATCTACAGTCAATACTTAGACTTTTTATTCTCTCACATTCTTTTTAACTCTACTAGAAAGTCTCACTTCTTACTGTTTTCTCCAAAGTTACCAAAGATCTCTAAATGAACAAATGTAATAGCTTTTAAAAATCTGTATCCTGAAGACTCTGGAACTATTTATCAGCCTCTTCCCTTTGATACTATTCTCACTAGGTTTTTCATGACACTATTCTAGCCTATCTCTTCCTACCTGCCTGACTACTTCTTTTCAGTCGGCTTTGCTGAACTTTACTCCCAGGACATGTCTGCTAATGGTTACAATCCCAGAACTCATTTCTAGATCTTCTTTTCTCCTTCTCTATGCTATTTCAGTTGGTTATCTCAGCTCCTAAAGTTTTAACTATCATCTCTGTGTTGAAGATACTCAGTTCTACTTATCTGGCCCAAATCTTCCAACCTCCAGACTCACATTCCCAACTGCCTAAAAGACTTCTCAAACTGACTGGACATCTCAAACTGAATATGTCCAAAATTGTGTTGACTATCTCTAATTAACCTGGTTTATGTCTTGGACATAAATAGTTGTTTTCATACTCTCTTCCACACTGGACCATGAGCTCCTTGAAAGCAGGGACTATCCTACACATTCTCTGGCACACAGTAGCCCTGTGCTGATGAACCTATGGCATACATGCTGGAGGGGCCTGCTTCTTCCCCCTTTCCACATGTGCCTGAGGACATTTCTCACATCACCCACTCCTCTGCCAGCAGCTTTTTTCCTCCCTCCCCTATCTTGGAAAGAGGGGTCACTTGTGGTGTGAGGGTGGCAGTTTAGGTCACTCAGTCTCTAAAGTTGTCAATCACTCCAGTAGGCCCTTATTAAGTGCTTATTGACTGACTTGCTGAGTTAAGGAATACTAGAAATGAAGGTGGGCTCAATATTTCATATATTTTCCATTTCAGTTTAAATTTGTATTTTTTTGGTTCTTCTATTTTAAAAACACATCAGGAAGATGTTGTGAAAGTAAACAAGATAAAGTATTTGAAGTGTTCCAAGTTTTTTCAAGAAAATGCTTTTAACTTTCAACTAACTTGTTTCTGTTTCCATTCCAGTTCATCTCAATAATAAGTGGTTTCCTCAATGACTTATTGCTTTTTGTTTTTATACTGTGGATGAAGGACAATATATTGAAACAATATTAAGATCTACAGTACAAAGAAGGGGAAGGGAGAGATTGTGTGTCCATTGCAATGTTTGAAAACAAGTAACACTAGCTTATATAGGAAACCCAGTTGGGCAACTCAGTCAAGTAGTCTCATAAATAAGGATTTTTTTTCTAGCAAAGTAACCAAAAAACCAAGTCATGCTTACTGTTAATTTTGTAGCTCTTTTTCATGTCCTGCTGAAAAATCTACCCTGTACCCACGTACAATATATCACAAGTCTTTTTTAAATTCTTGTCATTTTTTTTAGATTTTCCAAGAGAACATGAAGGACTTCAGTCAATTGTCCCTCACTTCATCTAAGCTAATCTATTTTTTCTGACTCCTACATATTTTACATAAAATTTATTATTTCTTTTTCATAATATATTATAGCTTACTCACACCCATCATATGATTTTGCTCTGTTCTTTGTGAGGTCCTCAACTTCAGTACTTCAGAAATTGTAGTCCATGATTTAAACCATGAGAATATAAGTTAAAAAGATAAGTCTTTGTTTCAATGGCAAGCTTAAAATCATTTAAAAATGCCATTTTCCCAAAGACAATCTAGTCTACTTTTGTTTTCTATGTTCTAAGTTCATTGTCTACTTTAAGTGTGACAAATGATTGTGATGGAATACTACTTCACCATAAGAAATAACAAGCAGATTAATTTTGTAAAAACATGGAAAAACTTACATAAAATTATGAAGAGTGAAGCAGCAGAATCTAGAGAACGTTTTACATAGCAACAGAAATATTGTATGAAAAATGATTTGGGTACAGCCACCCCTACCTCAGAGAAAGAACTGATAAATAGAAATAAGGCATAGTTTTATTAATACAACTCTGTTTCTGTCAAATGATGTTTGTTTGTTTTTTTAATAGATGGAGAGAAAAGAGAGAGGTTGTTAACTGGGTGTTTTTAATGTAACAAATTAAAAAAAACCTTAACATGGGGGGCAGCTGGGTAGCTCAGTGGAGTGAGAGTCAGGCCTAGAGACAGGAGGTCCTAGGTTCAAACCTGGCCTCAGCCACTTCCCAGCTGTGTGACCCTGGGCAAGTCACTTGACCCCCATTGCCCACCCTTACCAATCTTCCACCTATGAGACAATATACCGAAATACAAGGGTTTAAAATAAATAAATAAATAGATAGATAGATAAAGACCAAGTGCTATTCCTGAATAGATATATAAAGGAAAATCAAACTTTTAAAAAAAAACAAAAAAAAATCCTTAACATGAATGAGTGAAATAAATTGAAGGTCAAATATTGTGGGTTTAACCAAACATTCATTATTTTTTGTACACCTACTATGTGCTAGGCAATATGACAGGTGTTGATGCTACAAAAAGTCCCTGCTCTCAAGGAGCTCAAAAACTAATAGGAAGACAATATTTAAACAAATATATTAATCAAGATATATTCATCATTAAGAGGAAATAATTAAAAGAAGGAGGGCAAGAGAATTGAGGAACAAGGAAAGGCTTATTTATCCAACTGTACAGTGCCTATTAGACAACAAATATTATTCTTCTATTTGTGATTTTCTGTAATAATAGTTAGGCAAAACTATTTTTATTTATTATATATCTAATTTGAGTCTCTTCAATGTTCCAGGATTTGATATTACCACTAAAATGTCTTCCATCATTATGTGATCCCAGAGCACCTCATCATTCATAAGGAGCCACTTTACCCATTTGAATTTAAATGGAAAATGTGAGACGATAACAATGAACACTTTTATTAGTAATCAGTCTTTTAAAAATTCTCCATTAATAATTTCAAAAAATTTTGTATGATGACATTTTCTTGGAAGACATCTCGTTGGCAGGGAGCCTATAGAGTGGCTTTTTTGTTCTATGAAATGCTGTGATTTTTCTAAAAGATAAGTAATAAGCAAAGTGACATCTTGTTTTGCCTACTCACCTTAATCAAAAATATTACTACTGGAAAAAGATAGATTTTTCTAGAATATAATTTGTGAAAATATATATGTCCTTACCTCATACTTTCATCAGGAATACCATCTTTGTATGTCCATATTATTCTCATTAAACTTTTGAATATTGGCTTATGGGTTGGTAGTTATTTTTTTATTTCATTTTATTTTATTTTTTAAAAATTTTATTTAATTGATTAAGAACATTTTTCTGTGGTTACATGAATCATGCTCTTTCTCTCCCCTCTTCCCAACCCTCTCCTGTAGCCAACAAGCCATTCCACTGGGTTCTATATGTGTCATTGATCAAGACCTATTTCCATATTATTGATATTTGCACTAGGGTGATCATTTAGAGTCTACATCCCCAATCATATCCCCATCAACCCATGTGATAAAGCTGTTGTTTTCTTCTTTGTTTCTGCTTCCACAGTTCTTTCTCTGGATGTGGATAACATTCTTTCACATAACTCCCTCCTAAATGTCTTGGATTATTGTATTGCCTCTAATAGAGAAGTACATTACATTCAATTGTACCACAGCGTATCTGTCTCTATGTATAATGTTCCCCTGGTTCTGCTCCTTCCATTCTGCATCAGTTCCTGGAGGTTGTTCCAGTTCACATGGAATTCCTCCAGTCCATTATTCCTTTTAGCATAGTAGTATTCCATCACACACAGCACATACACACACAGCACATAATACAATTTGTTCAGCCATTCCCCAATCATTGAACACCCCCTTATTTTCCAATTTTTTGCCATCACAAAGAGTGCGGCTATAAATATTTTTGTACAAATCTTTTTCCTTATTACCTCTTTGGGGTATAAGCCCAGCAGTGGTATGGCTAGATCAAATGGTATGCACTCTTTTAAAGCCCTTTAAGCATAGTTCCAAATTGCCATCCAGAATGGTTGGATCAATTCAAAATTCCAACAGCAATGCATTAGTGACCCAATTTTGTCACATCCCTTCCAACATTTATTACTTTCATGTCATCCAATGTGCTAGGTGTGAGGTGGTACCTCAGAGTTGTTTTGATTTGCATTTCTCTAATTATAAGTGATTTAGAACACTTTTTCATGTGCTTATTGATAGTTTTGATTTCTTTATATGAAAATTGCCTATTCATGTCCCTTGCCCTTTTATTAATTAGAGAATTGGTTGGTAATTATTGATATTTTCTTACTAACATTTTTTGGTAATATTAACAATGAACTTGTAAACTTGATCTTGTCTGCCTGCTTATAAAATTGTATATACATATACATGTACATATATATATGTATACACAATATACAAATGTGCATATACACATTTGTATATATAATGAAACAAGTTATGAGGATATCATTATAATATAAACATATATTCATGACATATATGTAGTATATTAATTTCTACTTCATAAAGCACACCAGAAGGCATATATTCAATAGAATGTCTGCATGGTTGTTCATGATGAAAAAAATTTTCTTGATTTTTAATATTTTTTAATTTTCCTCAATTTTTGTCCTTTTACTTTTATCCTCATGATGACTTAGGTTAGTTGTGCATCTCTGCTTAACAAAGAGTTCAAGTGTTTGAAGGTAAAATATTTTTTAAACTTTTTTCTTGCTCAATATGAAAATCCACCAAAATTCTTAAAGTTTCTGTAAATAGTTATCATGAGGAACAAAATAATGTCTGTTTTTTACATCCACTTCCAGTTTTTAGTGTAACAACCCTTCATTTTTACAGCTTAACAAAATTTATTTTAACCATAAAAATGTTCCCTTATTTTTAATCTTTCTTACAATTTTATTCTTATTTTTAGTTTTGCTCTAATTATTCAGATAAGTAACTTAATCATGAATGATGCCCACATAACAAACAAGTTGTTTTCTATTTAATAAAATATCTTTTTTTTATTATTCTATTTTGTACTTCAGAGGATATATGTTTGAATCACTCTTTGTGACTAGTAACTCATATAACTTCATGCAAATAATATCACTTCACTTGATAAGGATTTAGGCATTTAGTTATCAAAATGTCAGAGCAATAGGCTAATTTAAGATATAGGCTTGTTCTTACATTAATCAAGGAAGTTAAACCTTTTAGAAAATTAGCCAAATGAAGCTAATAAATTGAGCTGAATATCAAGAAACCTATATATACTGATTTCCCTGTAAAATATTTATCATGTAGGCATTGGGTAATAATATTGTTAGGAAACTACCTAATGTGAGGAATGATTTCTCAAGAAGAGTAAAGTCTCTTTAGCCAATAGTAAAATGGCACATCACATAGAATTTTAGATAAAGATATGAAACATGTACAGTTGCAATTTTACGAAATTATTTTGGCACCCTTCAAATAGGCAATATAGATATTATGGTTTGTGCCTTAGTGGAGATCAACATATGGTACATATTTATTAGAAATCTGCTTTAAAATTTTTGGTCTAAAATGGAAATTTTCCATTATTTTTACAGTTTTAGAATATATAGGTTCTTATCCTTTTTCCTTGATCACCTTAGGAAATAAGCTTAATAGTGGTTATGTTGGGTCAAAAGACAAACAGTTGTTTGGGGAAAAAGAATGAGATCCATTTTGGGGTAGATTGATAGTTTCTGGTGCATTTGGGATGAACATTTTAGGTGACTAATAGTCATAATATGGGATTGCAATTCAAGAGAGAAAATATAGAGAGATCTGGGAATCAGCACTGTAGGGAACTGGTATTAATGAGATAATCTATATATGAGATAGTCAGATAGATAGATGGATAGATAGATGGATAGATAGATAGATAGATAGATAGATAGATAGATAGATAGATAGGTATACAGACAGACAGACCTGGAAAGTAATTAAAGAATGACACATGGATAGTCATAAAAAAGGAAAGAATGGAATTTTTAGAAAGTGGGAGATCTAGGAGAAATTAGTGAGAGGAAAACTCAGTATAGAGAAAAGTGTTTTTGGGGGGCAGTTCAACAATTTCAAATATGATAGAAAGGTCAAAAATCATGAGCACTGATAAAAGATAATGGGATTTCGTGATTAAGAAATGGTCTGTAGGGACAACTTTCTCAAAGAGTATGCCTTCAAGAAGAAGAGGAGTGTTATAGCTGACAGACTGAAAGAATGGTAAAATCAAATGAAGATAATTTTTTGTTTGTTTTAAAATCAGAGAGCCCTGGCTATTTTTTAAAATTAAAATTTATTTACTTGTTTATGTATTACATTAAAATACCGAGGTGACACAATTCCTCCTTGCACTGGAGAAGGCATCATTTGACAAAAAGATATGCATATGTATAAAACTGTGTCTTTCTAATTTATATTTATCAGTTTTTTTTTTCTGGAGGTGGACATACACATTCTAAAAACAATATTTCTGTTGTTTTGTATAATGTTCTTTTGGTTTGGTCTGACTCATTTCACTCTTCATAATTTTATGTAGTTCTCATGTTTTGTTTTGTTTACTTGCTTCTCACTTCTTTTACAGTTCAGTATTATTCCATTACAATCATATGCCACATAGTGTTAAACTGATTTTTTTATTTGATCGGGATTCCTTCAATTTCCATTTCTTTGCCACCACATAGAGAGCTGCTATAAATATTTTAGATCATATAGGTTCTTTTCCTTTTTTCTTTATCACCCTAAGAAATAAATTTAATAGTGGTATCTCTGGGTTGAAATGTTTTATAATTCTTTAGGCATAATTCCAATTTGCAACTCCAAAATAGTTAGATAAGTTCTTAGTTCCACCAAGAGTATTACTGTCCCACTTTTTTCTACATTCTCTACCAAATTTGGTCATTTTGCCCTTTTGCCATTTTATCCAATCTGATTGGTATGAGATCTCAGAATTGTTTTAATATGCATTTCATCAATCAATAATGATTTAGAACTTTTTCATATAATTATACATATACAACTAAGACTTCTTCATTCAAAAACTGTATTTTCATTTTTCATTTCTTTTGACCATCAGCCCTTTGTTCTTTTTACCATATCCCACAGAATTTGCTGTGTTGTCTCAGTGCTATTATTTTCTTTAATTAAAAATATTTAATTTTTTCTATAACTTCATCTTTAACTTATTCATTCTTTTAGTTTAAGTTATTTAGTCCCCAATAAATTTTTGTTCTGCTTCCAAGGTCTCTTTTTAAATGTAATTTTATTGCATTATGATCTGAAAAAAGATCCACTGAATAGTTCTGCATTTTTGTGTTTGACTATAAAGGTTTTTTGTCTTAATATATAGACAATTTTTGTAAAGCTACTGTGTACCTCTGAGAAAAAGGCATATTCCTTTCATTCCCATTCAGTTCTCTCCAGATAGCTATTATATCTAGCTTATCTAAGATTTTATTTATCTCTTGACTCCATTCTTACTGTTGGTTAGATTTATCTACTACTGAGAGGGAAAGGTTAAAGACCTCCACTATTTATAACTTTTTATTTATTTCCACTTGTAACAGCATTTCCTTTACAAAATTGGACATTTTAACATTTGGTGCATATAGATTTAGTGTTGGTCATCCTTCATTATCTATGGTACCTTTTAACATAATGTAGTTTCCTTCTTTCTCTCTTTTAATTAAATCTATTTTAGTTTTATTTTGTCTGAGATCATTATTGTTATCCCTCCTTTTTTGTCAGCTCAAACAGAATATATTTTTCTGTATCCCTTTAGTTTTTACTCTATTACATGTCTTTCATTTTTAAATGTGCTTCATGTAACAATATATTGTTGGGTTTGGGTCATATTTGTATACATGGGGGAAGAGTCAGCAGGTAGAGACAAGATTAGCAAGTGAGATGGGATGCCTAAAGGGAAAAGTGCTTGGAGATGAAAGGGAAAAAGAATATATTTCTTTAGTCATCAAAAGAACCAAATAGTTGAAACAAAAAAGGTCTTGGGCATATACTTTTTTAAAGAAAAAATACATTTTTGGAGGGCAGATAGGTGACTCAGTGAATAAGTAGCCAGACATGGATTTGGATTTGGAAACTCTGAGTTGAAATCTGTCCTCAGATACTTCCTAGCTGTGTGACCTTAGACAAGTCACTTCACTCCCATTGTCTAGCTCTTACCATTTTTCTGCCTCCATAGCATTGGTTCTAAGATGGAAGGGAATTATATATATATATATATATATATATATATATATATATATATATATATATATATATATATATATATATATGTTTT